>NC_067404.1:48144529-48466473 GCF_016432865.1 Antechinus flavipes
ACAACTTAACTCTGTCTTTCTTAGAACTCTTGAAAAAGGTGGACAAGTTGGACTAAGACTTGGTCTCTGACCTCTGGGATCTCCCAGTCTAAGCAGGGGATTAGACACCTAGGTAACTCCAATCTACATATTCCATGCCAAACACATTAGAGAGAGTCAAAACAATGTGCTACCAGAGGTGCAAAAGTCAAAAGAAAGTGCGGAAGGCCACTAATGATCAAGGACATCAGGGAACATTTTACAGAAGAGGTGGCAAGGTCACCCTACCTTTTGTAGACTCCCAGATCTTTTCCAGTTCTGACATTCTTGGGGATGATGTAGTACATTTCATTTTAAAGAAGAAAAACTGAGACCCGCCCCACCCCAAGAGGGTAAGTTATGTTCTAAGATTTGCCCAGTAAATGAGGGGCCCAGGTCTTCTTTCTCCCAGTTCAATGATTTTTCCACCAAACCACATTCAGTATATTTCTTCGCACCTCTGGGGAGGGCCACTGAATATTAAACTGAAAATAAGAAACCTTCCTTATGGAGTAAAAGTTACTTGATGTTATTTTCTAAAACATAAGCTGTCTAATTTGATCAAAGCTATGTGTGTGGCAAAGTACAAAATGAGCCATGAGCAAATCCTATGTTCAATCTGAGTTTTATTCATATCTAAAGGCAGATGATGTCATGAAACAGAAAGGGTTGGCAGCAGAAGAACTGCATTTAAACACTCTTTCTACTAGTGAGTACTTATGTAATACAAGAATTAACAGCTGACATGCAAATCCAGGTTTTGTGACTCCAAATCTTGTACCCTTCTTACTGTTATACACTATAATATAATATTATCTCATATTAGTTAATATTTATAAAGCACATAAGACAAAATTGGTGCTTAATAAATGCTTGTTTTCACCAATTCTGCCTTCCTTCTTCAATTCCTCCCTTTCTTCTCTTTCTTTCTCTGAAGCTGGCAGAGGTCTCTAGAGACACACAGCTAGTATTTCTGCGACCATATTTAAACTTGGGTCGTCTTGACTCCAGACCCAACTCTCTTGATGATCTAGCTGCTGAGAAAGGCCAAGGTCAGCCATTGCATTCTGAGCCATCGCTAGTCATCTTGACTTTTGTCTTGCCACTGGACTTTGATGACTATGGAGAGAGAATGAGGCTGATGACTTGTGTTCAGCTCTGCCTCATTTAATCCAATCCACTCTTATGATGTCATTGGTCCTCTTCCAGAATGAAGAATGAACAACAGCAACCTGAGTGACCTCAGGCCAGTCACTGTTCCTCTCTAGGTCTCAATTTTCCCTTTTATAAAATACAGGAGATCCGACTATGTGATCTCTGAGGTCCTTTTGAGCTCTAAAACACTGCCTAATGACTATCAGCATCTTCCCTATCATAAATTCTATCATCTTAAAGCCTATTTAACCATCCATATTTCCCTTCCCCTGGAAACAAGGGCCAATGGGGATGTTTCCCTACTATGCTGGCACACTTGGTCCTCTGTGGACATCTTGTGTTTTTATCTTTGACCTTGACTCCCAAACTTATAGCTTGATTATTTCGTGGCAGGGATTAATTTGGAGGAGTGGTGCCTACAAAGGTCATACAAAGCTCACTGGGAAGTTCTTTATGAAAAACATCGATAGTTACGGAAACACAAGTCTTATATAGATCCTGTGTTAACACGCTTGATTTCCAAAGGCTCAGCGGCTTACTCAGAATCCAACAGAGGCAATATCATTGATCCATTAAATCAACAGGCTTTAGCATTTGGAAAAGACTTCTAGTAAATCCTTGATCTTGGTCCATAAACATTGTTTTTCCTTGCCTTCCATGTAAGTGAGGCTCAAATGTTAGATTGAGCAGGCTAATGGTGTCATTTCGAAGTCCAAACTGAGAAACCGAGGTGATTCTCTAGTCAAATCTCCCACAAAATCATCAAAGGAAAAATATAGACTGATTTGCCACATCAAGGATGAAGGACCACTAAGGGCAACACCTGTCATTTCGCTTACATTAACATTGAGAGCTGCACTGAAAAAATATATTCCCACAAAAGTGGGGGAAAGTTATCAAGTCCGGAAAAGGTGTGTTTATATTACTTTTAAATTGCATCACAACTTCAAACATCCATGATATCATTCGCATTAGAGCTCCCCATGTTGAGGCAGATTGAAGCCTTAGTGAATGATCTTAATGAGATTTTGTGATAGAAAAATCTCATCATTAAGTTACCCTATCTTCTAGGAGTTAGCCTCTCTAGATTTACTCAGCTTGGTTCTTGAAAGACAGAAAAGGAGTCTAATACTGGACTCCCATTCAGAATCTTTTCAGGCCTGCCAAATGTGGTACTCCAGTGAAATAGTCTTTGGATGATCTCTACACCAAAATGAGATAACCACAGAAGATGTTAGGGAGCTCTTTTTAAATAAACAGAATAAAATCACACATATATCGATATCTTGTTCCTCATTTAACATGTGTACTCTGGCACTTCCCTCCATGAATTCTGATGGACAGGAGCTACTGGGATTGCCCAGTGGCGGACTGGTGTCTCCTTTGGATATCAAAGGTACCTCTTGCTAATAGTTACATGAGCACAAGAACATATATGTCAAATATATTTTCCATTCCCCAAAGGCTATTTCTTTGTACTATTGTTAATCAGACCATATATTGCAGTTACTTATTCCAAAGGCAATACCTTATCAAAATGAGTTGGGAAGAGACTGCTGAGCCAAAGGGAGGCTTTCAAGGGAAAGTGTTACTACTGAAAATAAATATTAACTTTGCAATATTTCATATTCACTTGTCTCCCCTTAATTGTCTGAAGAATGAACAAAACCAGTCCTAATGTGGAGCACTCTATCTCCTCTCCCCCTCTGGATTATCTCCGGATATATATAAAGGATGAAAGATGTTAACATTCTCATCCATTAGTCATGACTTGATCGAGGAGGACAAATATGTCACCATACCTAAAACAGAAAGATTGCTGAGGTTGTCAGGGAGAACTTGATTAGCTTGCATTGGAAACTTGCTCAATTTGTATGCTCATGAGCTAGACTGTCAGACCCGGGCAAGATTGAAGACAGGTGCCCCATCTGAGTACACAGGCAAAGATAATGTACACACAAATGTACCATCAATCCAGATGGATTCATATTCTTCAGAGCACATAATCTAATTCAAAAGGGTATGTGCTCCCTTCTTCCTGCAGGTCTGGGCTACGTGCGGCCAGAGAAGGGACAGGTTGCCTCTCCAAGGTCCTGAAGTAAGGGCAAGTGGACAGTGACCTCACTCCCCCTCTATGCATGGCTGCAGGCAATGTGTTTCTGAATAAGGTTGAAAGCCTGAGGGGCCTGAATTGGTCAGCAAAGAAATATTTGGCTCAGAGAAATGAGAAAACTATGCCATTTGGTATTTTCATATTCTCTCTCTCTCTCTCTCTCTCTCTCTCTCTCTCTCTCTCT
The DNA here is from genome assembly GCF_016432865.1 of Antechinus flavipes. Lineage (NCBI taxonomy): Eukaryota > Metazoa > Chordata > Mammalia > Dasyuromorphia > Dasyuridae > Antechinus > Antechinus flavipes. The sequence goes on from NC_067404.1 coordinate 48,148,000, forward strand.
CTCTCTCTGTCTGTCTCTGTCTCTCTCTCTTTTTAATTCTTCTCTACCTTACATATACCCAAGAGTGACCATGGCATTATGAATAATACAAGAATCAAACCATCCAAGGGTCATTAGGGGTGAAGCCCAGCCTCATGTTTTGACCTTTACAAAGCTCTCAACATTTTCTGTGTTGTGTATTATTCATTTGAAAAAATATTTCTGATTGATCCAGATGAGGTATGATGCCAGGAATTCAGCTAGAGCAGTGAAAGTATTGAATCAAAGCAACTCCATTCATAAATACATTAGTAGAGAAAGGAAGAAAAACTGAGAAATTCACACACAGGAACTTGGAGGGGTGGCAGGAAGAGCAAGGTTATTCAAAGGGAAGATTTGTTTAGTTTGGTCCCAACATGTTGATGTGTGTGAGCATAAATCTGATTTCAAAATAAATTAGGTTGTATGTTCCCAATCCTTTGAAAACCTTGGAAAGTAAATGGAAAAATATCATCATCATAATATCCAATAGACCATTTCTTTTCCTTTTAAAAAAATAAAGTCACCAGCAGGGCAAGACAACTGATTATGGCCGACCTTTTAAAGCCAGTTTGTATATTTGCTTGCTTATCTATCGTTGTCTATTGAGGGGGAAATTGCTCCCATCCATTTCCCTGCACCTCGAGGTATAAAGGGTCCATACCATCTAATCGCCTGTGAGATATTACTTTAATCCCACACAGGAAAGAGACTATTTGTAAATTGTGCTGTGTGCACAGCACAGGAGTTATAGAATATAACTGTGGTTGTGGGGGCCTTGTCATTTCTAATTAGGAATATCCAGCACGACTGTAACTCCTAAATGACATACTCAAGTATAGGGCTACTTAATTTGGGGAGCAGTCGCTTTGGGACATAGGCAATGCTGAGGACAATGAACTCACTGTGACCTCAGCTGCAGTTGAGTTTGTTCTAGTTTGCCCATATGGGTATCCAGAAGCAGATGGAACTGTTATGTTCCTTTGGGAAATACTAGAATATCCAAATATTAGGGAACCCATCAAGCCGGTTTAATACTGCTTGTTAATTTAATTGCAAAGAATATGTTCTTATAGTAAATGCAATTCTAGATAACTCAAGTTGACAGCTCGTATATAAAGGATATTGATTTGAAAATTTGAAAAGATTGTGTGTGTGTGTTTATGTGCATGTATACACACAAGCATATCCATATATCTATATGTATACATGCATATGTATATCTACATCTATAAATCTCTTTTCCACTGAGACCTTTACATAGCAACTAACATTTTTAAAGATTTGCAAGCTTTATTTGCATGTAATTGCTGCCATCCCTTTAGAATATAATCTACCTAAGCTGTGATGAAGAGTATAAGATCGATTATAATGTTTGTTTGTTGAACGATATTTTATTTTGTATGAAACCAGGTTGATCTCTGAATGTTTTGATTTTAACAAAAAAACAAAAAAAAAGTTATTTTCAGTTTCTGGAAATAACTGTTAATCTTTTGTTCTTAAATTCCACTTTGTATTATTATATTAAAATATGAAACATAATTCAAAGGGACATGTGAAAGTAATATGTCACATGGGTCCTGTCAATGGTTCAGTCAGTCAATGACATCAAGAAATGGTTTTTAGTAGTTTCCTTTCTTAATGAAGATTTCAAAAGATTCAGGTGTTCCCTTAAAGATGGAGCTTGGAATTGGCATACTCAGCTTAAATCCCTGTAAAATGGATTACCTATGACATCTCTTTTTTTTTTTATCAGAATATCCCTTGATTGTTCTTTCTGGGGCCTCTCTATCCATTTTATACTTGGTATCCTAAACCCCTACCTAGGTGGGAAGAGAAGGTTGCACGTATATTCCCCTAATCCTATTGTGAAATAGAGACTACAACTAAGCATCACAAGAAAACATACAGGAGGGTTACATTTATATTCCAAGCAACAAGTTTCATAGTTGTAGTGATGTCTGAGTTCACCTTCCTCTTATATGTACACTCATAGGGATATAGAACTACTCTTTCTGTCTTCTGGCTCCCTCTGTTAAAATTTGTCCATATTCATTGTTTTTTTTACATTTTTCAGGCCATTTGATTTTTGTTGGACAAAGCTTTGTGTGTTTCAGGCTAATCAAAACCAGCTTCCCTTATCCTTATTTCAGGGTATGTCAGCTTCAAGTTGGTGGCAGGACTGCCCTACTCTTCCTCACCATTCCCAGACAAGTTCAGTCTATTATGTTCTAAGCTTAATGTAATCTTCCTAACCTTATCCTCTGTGACCCTGGAATAGTAATAACTTTCCATTAATGTTCTCTCTTTCCTGGTAGATTTGAAAGAATTCCATTGACTACTGTGTAGCTGGAAATTCAGTTTTTTTTTTTTTGAAGTTAGTTTCCTTCTCCTTTGTACTTAGATTGAATTCTGGGATCATTTCTCTTGGGATGTTCTATGGCCCTGACATCCTCTGAAGTACCATTTAAAAATTTTTTTCAATAGTATTTTATTTTCCAAATACATGTAAAGATGATTTCCAACATTCATTTTTGTAAAACTTCATGTTCTAAATTTTTCTCCTTCCCTCCTTTGCCTCCCCAAGACAGCAAGCAATCTGATCCAGGTTAAATATGTACAGTCCTTTCCATATTTGTCATGTTGTGTAAGAAAAATCAGACCAAAAGAAAGGGAAGAAAACACAAGAAAGGGGAAAAAACAAAAAGGTGAAAATCCTATGCTTTGAACCACATTCAGTCTCCATAGTTCTCTTTCTGGGTGTGAATTTTCCATCCCAAGCCTACTGAAATTGTCTTGAATCACCACATTGTTGAGAAGAGCCAAGTCCATCCCAGTAGGAGGCAGTTATGGCTCTTAGAAGTCACGATCCAGCTGTTCTTAGGAAAGTTCCTCATTGCATTGATAAAATTGGGATAATCATAGCACTCACCATACAGAAGTGTTGTGAAGATCAATTGAATAAATGGAAATAAAGCAGTATGCAAACCTTGAAGCACTCTCAAAATAGGAGCTATAATTGTTTCTCACAACAATTCTGGAAAGCCTTAATTGTGATGAAATGGAGGCTGTGAGGCATCCATCACCTATAATATAATAATATATTTTGTGTTATTCTGTTACTCTCACAGTTTTACATGGAATAAGCTTTTGCCAAAGCCAGTTGCCCTCTCTCAGCCTCTAAGGATGAGCAGTGAAATAGTCTTCTTCCCCTTATTATTATCCTTTGTATGATCTTTCTTTCCTTTGGACTTCCAAGCCAGGGGTGGGGGAAGGTCAGGGTTGTGGGAAGAGGGGGGTCGTCAGACTGAGCAGGGGCTCCCTGATCAACCCCTATTACATATATAGATATATATCACTTCACTTTCATCCATGTGAACCATCTTAGATTATAAACTTCTAGAAACTGATGACCAAATCCATATAATCTCTGTATTGGACCTAGCATTACTCCATGCACGGCTGACTCCAATTTAGGTGAGACTGTGTGAGGCTGATAATAATAGTACTGATATTAATAGAATACTCTAATGTATACAAAACAATCTCATAGGATTGTAGCTTTAAAGTTGGAAGAGGTCTCCTTCATTTTACAGATGAGGAAATAGAGGCCCACAGAATTAAAGTGACTTATCTTGGGTCAATAATAGAATTTTTATCATTAGAGCTGGAAGGGATTTCAGATACCCTGTAGTTCAACCCCTTCATTTGGTAAAGATGCTGGGAATTGAGACTCAGAGAGTTGAAATGACTTACCTGTGGTCACAGAGCTGATATTTGAGTCCAGGGCCTCTTTTTATAAATCTAATGCTCTTTCTATTGTTATACATTATCTGATTGACCTACTGTAAAACAGAAAAAAATTAACAGCAGCAACAACATTAACTCTGACTCTTTGAGGTTTGCAAAGTCCTTTACAGATATCCCATTGGAATCTTACAACAAGCCTGTGATGTAAGTACTCCAAGTATTATTCCATCAGTTTTCCATGGGTAAGGATCTTGAGAGATGTTAGGAAATTTGCCCATGAGTCATAGGACTAGTGAGTGCTAGAGACAAAATTTAAAGCCAAACCTTAGGGGTTGTTTAGTCTTTTTTTTTTCATATCATGAACTCTTTAACAGGTTTGGTAAAACCTGTATAGCCCTTCTCAGAAGAGTAGTGGTGATGTGTAGTTGTTTAAAAATTATAATGGAAGGAAAGGCTAAACATCCTGGTTAGGGAAAATTAAAATATAGCTAGTTATCCACCCAAGTTCATGGGCCTCCTGAAATCTATCCAAAAGCTCTTTGGGCTGCTGGGGATTGTAGATTACTGGGAAAGAGAAGGGAACAAGATTTGCTAAGTGCCTGCTTAATAACCCAATAACCTTGAGTAGGTGCTATAATATCTCCATTTTATAGTTGAGGAAACTGAATCAGGCAACACTTAGTTGATCTGCCCAGAGTTACTTACCAGCTAGTAAGTGTCTGAGGTCAGCTTTGAACTCAGATCTTTTTGACCCAGGCCCAGAGCTCTATCTGCTGCATTATCTAGCTGCCTAAGTCTGTTACTTAATCCTTAACACAATCCTATGATTCCCATTTTGCCAAAAGCTGAGAGAGGCAAATGGCTTTTTTTTTTGTTTTGTTTCCATTCACTCTCAATCTTTATTTATTTTTAATACACATTGCTTTATGAATTATGGTGGGATAGAATAATCAGAGCAAAAAAGGGGAAAACCATGGAGAGGAAAAAAAACAGAAAAAAGAAGTAAACATAGCATGTGTTGATTTACTTTCAATCTCCAAGGCAAATGACTTAAAGAGGCACATGATTTTGCCACGATCACACAACCAATCTGTCAGAGGCAGAATTTCAACAGAGGTCTTCCTGACTTTATTCGATGCTTTATTCTCTCTCTCCCCCATATATATATTTATTTTTCCCATTTTTAATTTAAAACAAATAGAAAATAGAAAAAGAAAAAAAATGGTCATGTGCACAGCAGAGCATACAAGAGGATTCAAAATATGGAACAATAAATTTCCATTTCAAGAAAGCATATATAATAATAAATCTATAAATATACCAAAGCACATATATTAATAAAATGCATAAACATGGTATGTTTTATTATTATGTATGTTTTTATTATTTTATTAATATATTTTGTTCTATTTATATAATAATGAAGTATATACATATAAAAATAATAAAAGCATATATAATAATAAAGTAATTAAAAATAATGTCCATCTTTTTTTGCTTCTTCGTATGTTTTCTTTTGTTCTCTGTTGTACACATCTTATCAACTGTCTATTCTCAATATTCTTTTGATGAAGGGAGAACTAATAACAGATCCTATTTTTGACTCATTTCTTAGGCTGCTGTGTAAAAGAACAAGGCAGTTTTGTATGCAGCATCAGGAGAATTAAAGAAGAAACCTTGTTCAAGGGCCCTCTTTCCTGCCAAATTCCCACCCTTTGAACAAGGGCCTTCCTAGTCACACCTCCCTCCTGACCACTCTGGTTCACAGCAACCTTCTTCTCCAGAATTTAGAACCCTCTTAAAGTTATCACTTTATATGTGCTGACATGCTCTAATCATTTCTTGCATTTTGTCTCCCCAACTCCATCTTAGACTCCCTCAGAGCACAGGTTGTGCCTAGTCCTCTCTTATTCCTCTAATAGCACTCATCACAGTGCCAGGCGTATGGTGTCTGTTCAGTATTTGAGGGTCAGGAAATAGAACCCCCATAACAGCTGTAATCCTGCCTTTACCCCCATCCAACTCCCCCCTTCTTTCATGGCCCTGTATTCTTTCTTTTTCTCCTCACATTTGGGACTCTAGAGCAAATCATGTGCATACGATGCGAGGGAAGCTCACCCAGGCAGTATCTTAGCCAGAGGGATTAAGCTCTGTGGAAGACAAACATTATATGTCTATAATTAGTTATTGATTTATTGCTTACTTTCTCTAGGCAGACTCCTGTAGTAAATAACCAGAAATGATATTTTGCTTTTGTTTCTTTTGAAAGAGCTCAGTGGCACTTAGCATAACTTAGAAATGTTAATTAATTCCCCCACTGTCCTTGAGAAGTAGGTTAGAACTAGTATTCCCATTTCACAGATGAGGATTCTGGATATAACGTGCTTTGAAATGATTTTTGTGTGAGTTCTGACCTTCCAGAAGAGAAAGGTAATTCTTATCATAAATAACCCTGGTCTAGTTAGAAACTGCATAGGGAGTATGAAAGTGATAAATTTCCTATCCAGTTACTACCTTAGCCATCAGTTTCTGAACAAAGTAAAAGTTACTTCCCATCTGATAAAGATCACGAACAATTAACAAGCAAAATCACCATTTCACAGGTAGTTGACCATCTAAATTCATTCAGACTTGGAGAAGGAGTGAGGCTACATTAAATTTTAATCAAATTTTATAGCTGCTGAAATATATTCATGCACTGCTTGATTGGCATTCCTAACACAAACAGACTGATCTATAAAAAGGAGGGTTGCATTTTAAGGTCAGCCATGTCATTTTCCTCTCCCCATGTGCAGCAAGCACATGGCTGGTCCCCGTCATTTGGTTACCATTTCCTATGTCCTCATTTATAGATACAATTCATTCAAATACCCCCAAATTATGACAGGGGGTTTAGGAATGGTTTCCTAGCTCTTCTTTTTTTTTTTTAAATCCCTCTGCTTTTGACAACCAAGTTGGGAAATCTCTCCGATGTTTTATGTGCTTGTCGATTATGGGGGTTGATATTAATTGCCTCCATACCTGTAGTAGGGACAATCACGTCTTTTGTTAACCTTCTCTTTGTTAAGCCTCCAGAAGTATTTTCATTTTAAGCCCTTTCCCTGAGCTGTCTAGAGGTCTAGATATATCCAGGCACATTCATGCACAGGCTAAATCTGTTTAGGCAGGTAAGACTTGCTTTAAGAAGCCTGGATCCTTGAAATGTCTGATGTACACAGAAGACATCAACTATTCCCATTTACTCAGTGCTGGCAGGTTTGCAAAGTACCTTTGTCACACCAAACCTGTAAGGTAGGTGATACATGAGTTAATATGCATTAAACACATTTTACAGATGAAGAAGTAGAGTTGGAGTGGTTAAGTATCAAGTTATTTATGGTAAGCTGCAAAGATGGGATTAGAACCCAGGATTCTTGAATCAGCCTTACACTCTAACCATTGTATCATCTTCTCTATGAAAAAAACAACAATTGTGAGATTTTTTTTTATTTCACTGTGACTCACGTCAGAGACCCTTTAGATAGGAAGTGAATGAGTTGTGGGATTCTCATTGCCTTGGTTCATAGCCCCTGCACAAGGAATTTAGGCAAATTAAGATCATGCAGTTCACATTTCCACAGGAAAAAAATGGTGTTAATAAAAGGAGGAAGAAAACAGAGGCCCTTGAAGAAGCTGCCATTTGTCCGAAAGATAAATGGAAACCCCCAGTTACATTTAGAACTTCTCTAGTATAATAATAGTGACTACCACCCAAATCCCAGGGTGTGGCCTGCTGCCTATCTGTTAAACTCATTAAACAGAGAAATCAATTGCATGCTTTCATTAATTTGGGCTCCTAGTTTGGTCACATGGCTGATGGGGTCAGTAGTCTCTCTCTTTCTTCTTTTTCTCTCTGTTTATTTTCTTATTCTTTTTTTGGCAAGATAACTGGGGTTAAGTGACTTGTCCAGTCACTCAGCTAGGAAGCATTAAGTATCTGAGGCTGGATTTGCTCTCAGGTCCTCCTGACTTCGGGGCTGGTGCTGTATCCAGCATAGCGCCATCTAGCTGCCCCCTTCTCAGTATTTCTCAAGAAAGCATGCTTGAATGGTGAACCTTCTATATATTCTTTCTGTATCTTATCTCTAATGTGTGTTGAGGGAGAAATCTCTCAGTGCACCATCCTCTCCAGAGTTGTTCCTCTTCTTCCTGTCACTTTTTTTCTTTTTCTCTTAGTTTTTCTGCTCCATAGTCATCTTCCAGCTATCATCATTGCCTTTCCCCACTTAACCAGGAAAGAAACTATACCACCCCCAAAGGGTAGTTACATATATTATCATTATCTAGTTACTTAACCTCTGCCTGTCTCAGTTTCCTCCATTTTAAAATGAGATGCATAATAGCAGCTACCTCACAAAAGATGTTATAAAGAACAAATGATCTAACATTTATAAAACAGTTTGATACTAGGAATGTAGGGCTTAATAAATATTGCTTTCCTCTTCCCTACCTCCCAACTCAGTATCAATATCCACAAGCCCCATGAGGGCAGGGATTGTGTTTTCACATGAGCTTTGTTTCTGTGATGTACCTCATAGGGCTCTGCACACAATATTTGTTTGTTGTTGTTCAATTGTTTTTAGTAGTCCCAAACTCATCATGACTCCATTTGAGGTTTTTTTTTTTTTTGGACAAAGACACTGCAATGGTTTTCCATTTCTTTCTCTGAGGAAACTGAGACAGAGTTAAGTGACTTGCTCAGGGTCATACAGGCCAGATTTGAGCTTAAGAAGATGAGTTTTCCTGACCTCAAATCTACCTAACTGCCATAGTATTTGTTTAATAAAGGTCTAATTGAATTGATTTTAACATAAGATTCTTTTTAGTAGAAAATCTGACCAATGTCTCTAAAATATGATTTAATTTTACTAAGTGAAGTAAGCAGAGCCAAGAGAACATCATCCACAACAACAAGATAATGTGATGATCCGCTGTGATGGACTTGGCTCTTCAATAATGAGGTGATTCAGAGCAATTCCAATAGAATTGGCATGGAGAGAGTCATCTGCATCCAGAAGGAGGACTATGGACACTGAATGTGGATCAAAGCATAGTATTATCACCTTTTTGTTGTTCTTATTTGTTTGTTTGACTTTTTTTTTTCTTTCTCATGTTTTTTCCCCTTTTTGATCTGATTTTTCTTGTGCTGTCTATTTGGAACATGAGGTTTTGTAAAGGTGAGTCCTGAAAAATATCTTTGCATGTATTTGGAAAAATAAAATGCTATCAAATATATGCATGCATGCATACATATATAACTGTAAAAAAATAAAAAAATAAGTTTAATTAAAAATAAAACAAAATATGATCTAATCTGTATACCTCTGCAAAGAAGAACCTTTATCTAAATCATTTATAAGAGTTTAAAGACCATCTAGTGATGAAGAAAATACATGAAATTCAAGTTTCCTTGCCAGCCTTCTCCCTTCCCTTATTTTTTAGGGGTAGCATGGATTATTAGAAATTGATAGACTTGTACTCAAGAATATCTGGGTTCAAGTCCCAGCTCTTATACTAGTGATCAGGTCCTCTTCCCATTATTGATATCACAGGTCCTTGGTGTTCTCATGTGAGGATGTCATGCACAAAATCACATCGGTGGTATTGTCAAGGCTTTCTGTCCTTGGAGTTATTAGAACATGGGCATATATTTGTTGACCCTGGGTCTCTGGTGTGAAACAGATAATATGTGAAGTTTCCACATGACTGTGAAATGCAAATAGATTCATTTTCTAACTAAACTCTAAAATTAGGAGGATTCTTTCAATGTTTTAACACTAATTTTAGTTTAAAAAATTAAAGCTGTGCCTATTGACCATGTTAATATGAAAGCAAATAGCGAATTAATTTGAAGTGGGTATTATCATTTGGAAAATTTATTTCAAAGGGGCAAGTTCACAGTTTGCTAGAATATGGAAGAATTACTTTGGCCTTTGGCAGAACTGGAAAGTCTAATCACAGTAATCATACTTATAGAAGAAAGTACAGGGTGTCTTGTTACATTAATACAGAAATCTTATGCTAATCAGGTTAGCCTGCTCTGAAGCCTAAAGTATTTTTTTTCCCCTGAGGCAATTGGGGTTAAATGACCTGCCCAGGGTCACATAGCCAGGAAGTGTTAAGTGTCTGAGGTCAGATTTAAACTCAGGTCCTCCTGATTTCAGGGCTGGTGCTCTATCCACTTCGCCATCCAGCTGTCCCAGTTTACAGTCTTAAAGAGTTGCTGGGCAGGGGGGTGGAGAAGTACTGAAAGGTTAAGTGATTTGCCCCCGGTTACCCAGGCAGGATGGGTCAGAAGCAGGACTTGAGCCTAGGTTTTCTTGACTTTGTGGAAGGCCCACTAGCCACCCTGCTATAGTGCCTGGATGGTGATGACAATGAAGTCAGGAATGATGACAACAAATCATAGAATATAAAATATGAAAAAACAACAGAATAATAGTGATTTCTCATCTGACCATTTCTATTTCCAGAAAAAAAAATGAGAATGAGATAATAGCCCAAAGGATAATGAGTGCCATTTCTTTCCCCCTTTCTGTTTACAAAGAGCTTTCCTCAGATATCTTTGAGGTAACTAGTTTGCAAGAATTGTTACTTCCCTTTTACAAAAGAGGAAACTGTATCTTAAAGAGTAAAACTTGCCCAAGATTCATCATTCTGTAAGCTTCACTAACTACTTCGAAGATTTGTATGTGACTTCTCCTTTCTGGGTCTCAGTTTCCTCCTCTCAAAAAATTAGGGGATGCAAGGAACTCAAAGGTTTCTTTCTGTTCTGACATTGCTAAAGTAGAGGAATATGGCTTAAGGTATTAACTTTCCCAAGAGTGATCTGAAATCTAGAACTGCAAAGGACCTTTAGAGGTCATCTAGTCCAACACTTTAATTTTGCAGATAAAGAAGCTAAGGTTTAGGCCCAAAGAGATTGAAGTAATTTCTACAGGATACTCTAGGGTCAAGCTGGAATTCTAAGTCAGATCCTCTGATTCCAATGGCAGTTTGCTTTCCACTATAGAGTGCAGTCTCTTCCTTCTAAGTTAGTATTGAAATTTGCCTCAATGCTTTGAGTTAAATGAATGAAACTCCTATGGGTGATATTTTAGACATTAGCGCATCAGTGAAAGAAATAGAGTTTCTTGGAACCCTTGAGGGTTCTTTAGGAAGGCTCCTCTGGCTTCATGTAAGGCAGGCACTGTGTACAGAGTCCCTGGCTGCTCTTACAAAGTTTCTATTTTTAAGAGCTGCTTTGGAATGACATCAACTTTTTACTTACCATGGCTGGGTTGATCATGTGGATATAAATTATCAAATGAAAGCAGGTCAGAATAAAATCCTTCAGAATTAAAACAACATAATTAGTTGAGTATTGGCTACTCCTGCATAGTGACACATTTCTCAATTGAGATTCTTTGAAAGGAAGCACACATACACACAAATTTTGGGGAGAAAGTACAGCTCAGAATTTGACCAATATTGTCATATATAACGAAGTTTCTTAAACTGTGGGTCACAATCCCATAAAAAGTCATGGAATGGAATGGGGGTCGTGAAAAATTTGGCAGCAGTAAAAGGCATTAAATATTTCACCAACATTTAATTCTTTATATAAAAATCAACAATCACATTCATCTTATTGGCATGCAAATTTGCTTTCAATTTTAATAAAATTATATGTATAATGTATATAAATATATATGAAATTATATGTATAATGAATGTATGTATACATATAATTTAGCATACATTATACATAGAATTTATATGTATATATACATATAATTTAACATACATTATGCATATATTTTATATACATATGTATATGCACAATTCAAAATTGTTTTAAAATAAATTTCTTTAGATTTATTATAATTATCATATTATTGCTACTATTATTATCGTTATTTATTCCTATGTAGTCCCAAATTTCTCTAGCAAAAAGGACTCACAAGTAGAAAAAAGGTTAAGAAGCCCTGATATATAAGAGCCTGACCACATCTTCAACTACAGGCTTGTGACTCTTCCAGATGGAATGATAATGTGTTCTTCTACTTGTTTAGCTTAACTTGAGACTGACTTGATTTTTAATGTGTTTGTCAAATGAAATGACCAATTTATTGGCCATCGTTTTGCCATATTCTAACTCGTCTGGTTTTCTCTCACGAATTTTTGTAATTTAGTGCTGCCCTGGATGGGCCCAGAGCAAAGAAAATAAGCTTCGAGTGACCTTGTTTCACTCTTGTTTTATACATACAGAAGAAACATTGGCCATGATCATGGTTTAGTTCAGTAGTTCAACCCCTCATCCCCTGCTACTTTTTATTTTGTTGAGCAGTCCTATTCTTTTTCCTAGCTACCCATGTGGCATAGTGGGATGAGAGTCAGTGATCCTGCTTTTAAAGCTTTCATATCTACTTCCTGTCTGTGTGACTTTGAATGAGGTAAACTAGATCAGGGCTTCTTAAACTTTTTCTACTCATGATCCTTTTGTGCCTGACAAACTTTAACCCCAAGAAATTTTTGCCCCCAGTTATATAGGCATATAAAATAAATATACAAATCAAACAACTTCATAATCCCCTGACAACTCTAAATCTCATATAGAGCCAATAGGTGAGGGTAAGGTGTGTAGAAGTCCCACAGGGCAGCGGGACAGAAGCTTAGAAGACTCAGAAGGAAGATATTTAAAAATCTCTGAGAGGCAGCTAGATGGCACTGTAGTTGATAGAGTACTGGCCTCGAAGTCAGGAGGATCTGAGTTCAAATGTGACCGCAGACATTTAACACTTACTGGCTGTGTTACCCTGGGCAAATCACTTAACTCTAAGTGCCTCACCAAAAAAAGAAAAGAAAAAGAAAAATCTCTGAAGCTTTCTCAGCCACCAAGATTTCAGTTTTTGTAAACCAGTCAATTAGTAAATCACTTAACAAGTTGTTGACTATTGCATGCATCTATCATAGGCCAGTCCATGTGCAAGATGTTGGGGATCCAAAGGCATCAATCTTCAAAGAGCCAAATGAAGAAGATACAGCATGATCATCTATAAGCAAATACACAAAATAAAAGCACAAATGAGGAGTGATTAGGGAGGAGAAGCACTAACAGCTGGGGGATCAGGAAAGACTTCTTATAGGAAAATATAAATCCATGGAATTTGTATAGTTTAGTGAGATAAATTTGAGAGAAAATTTTCCAAGGTCTATCAGGATTTCGCTGAAGAAAAATCTCATGTCCTTTTTTTTTTTTTTTTTTTTTTTTTTTTTTTAAGGGAAGGTAGCCTTAAAGCAGAATCTATTTTTAAAGAATTTTTTAGCGTTTGGAAATTGGCATATTGGCTAGCTTTTCCTTCCTGTAGTCTTGTCTACATCCTCAGAATCATTTTCAAAGAGTCTCATCATTGCAGGACATGTTCGGTCTTGTTCCACTTGGTAAACATGCCTGAAAGACTTGACAAAAAGTTGGAGCTTTCAAAATAAACCTAGTCTGGACCGTACAATTATTATATAGAGAACTAGCAATCCATTGGACTGACAGACACTTCTAAAACTCATCACACTGGTTCAGGCAACAGCTCATCATCTATTTGATTTCTTATAAAAGTCAGGAAGGATGACCCGTGTGATATTGGCTGAACTACTTAGCATCTCTGAGACTCAGTTTACTCATCGGTAAAATTGGGGGCTTGTATTAGATGATCTCTTCAGAAGTTTCCACTTTTAACATCCTGTGACGTAGTGAAATGCTGGATATGGTCCCAGACGAGCCAGGTCTCAATCCTAGCTCTGCTGTTTACTATTTGTATGACTTTTTACAAGTTATTTAAACTCTCTAGGCTTCATTCTTCTAGTCTGTTAAATGAATGCAGTTGGACTGCATCAATGAAGGCCATTAAACCATTCATAACGATCCCTGAGGGCTGCATATCGACTTACAGAAGCACACAGTAACATTATCTCTGTCCTATTGTGTTGTTATTTATTTGGTTAAATATTTCCCAATTACATTTTAATCTGTTTCTGATTAGGTTTGGGAGTGTTGTAGGCAGCATGTTTGACACCTCCAGATAGGATAACCTCCAAAGATCCTTCCAGTTCTAAATCCTAACATCCCCTTTGATTCTTGTTTTTCCTAAATGAGCTGTTACAACTTGGTTCCTCAGAAATTTATCCAAGAAAAATAGCATATATTTTCAACCTTTACCATCATCAGGAGCAATAATTATCATAGGTTTAATACCTCTGGTGTGGAGCAATTCCTTTGATTTGTCCCTGATTAATCTCTCCCAGACTTCATTTGGAGATTCCTTAGTCTGATACTCTGAGATTATGTGATACAAGAGTATTCTCCTTCTTTGTGCCTTTCATATAATTCCAGATTGGGGTCTATCTATGTGATTTTGAAAACTTGTCCTTATAAAAACATATTTCTATTTGTAACATATTTTTTGTAAAACAAATTTCTATTTATAGCACCCTTTTATCAAAATTATGATTTGTATTTGTAGCTCACTCTTATGATTAGTGGATACCTTATCTAACATTATTTAATTCAAACTACACAACAATTCTAGGAGACGGGTAGTGAAAATAGGATATATTTTTCTTACAGAAGAAATCTGAGAGAGATGAGGTAACTTGTCCAAAATAACACAGCTAAGAAGTAGCCAATTCAGGATGAAATTCAACAGTGGGAGACAGTGGGGTACAGTCGATAGAACCTGATTTCGAGTCAAAGGAACTGGTTTTAAATCCCAGAATTGCTGCTTAATTCACCCTGTGACCTGGAATAGATATCTTAACCCCTTTGGCCTTTAGAAGGTAGATTAAAAGGAGAGTAGATTAAATGACTTTAAGAGTCCAGCTCTATACTGACGATCCTGAGATATTCAAAAGGCAGTTGTTGATGCAAGACTGTAAGTCAGAAGAGAAATTAGAGATTGACATATAGATCTGTGAATTATTTACATGGAGATTATCACTGAAGTCATGGGAGTTGATGAGGTCACCAAATGACATAGGATGAAGGGAAAAGAGAAGAGGAGGAGGGACCTAGTCTTGAGACACTCACAGCTGGTCATTAACCTCTCTCTGTTTGTGATGTCTCAAGGTAGATAGGAAGGAGGCAGGGATGACTGTAGGTGTACAAGGGAGAGGGCAAAAGTCCTTGAAGAAGTGGGAGAGAATGGGATCAAGGAGGCATAGAGCAATAATGGAATCATAGATTTAGAGTTGGAATGGATCTTAGAGGCTATCAGGTCTAACCCTTCTCCTTTTTGCAGATGAGGAACCCGAGGCACAGAGAAGTTAAAAGACTTATTCAGAGTCACTCATTTGTTTACATTTGTTTGAGAAAATTCTGTTTCCATCAGTATTTGAGGTGGTTGTACTAACCTTGCTTATGAAACCCATGGACTTCTTTGTTTCTCCATTTGTATTCCAATCATTGCCCCAGTGGACCTGTGTTATTGGATGACTTTCTAAAAGTGTCTTGTACTGAGTCACCCACTTTTTCTCATCCTGTCTACTTGGAGGCTAGCTAGTATCATGCATTCTTGATGTAGATGATCACTGAAGAGTGAGATGACCTGATGCTAGAGTGAGTAATATAGTCTGTGACTATAGAACAGAGACAAGCGCAGGCAGCTATTTGTGGTTAAACCTATGGTTCTGGCTTCCTTTATTAATAGTTTACAAATGTAATGGGGTGTTGACTATGGCTCACAGGGAGGCCAAAATAGATACATCTCTAGCATCTCCTACCTCTATCCTTCTCCAAGGGAGACTTTAATTTCTGCCAGGAAACAAGCATAAGGTTGGGGCCAGATGTCAATCTCTCTGTTCTCGTAAGAGAAGAAGAGTATCCAGCTAGAATAACTTCTACCTGATTCCTTAAATATTATTACCCTAGCAGACATCCTTTTAGGTTCAAGTAAAACTCTATTATTTCTCTATGGGGAAAGGAAACCCAAGCTTAATATCCAAGTTTTGACTCCCTTCCCACCAAATTCCATTTCCACAATGAACATCTATAGCAAATAGCAAAGAAATCCATTTAACTAAGCCAATGATAAAACAGAAATCAGAGAAAACCTACATATGAGTATATATACACCACATAATACAGAGTTAAAAGGAACTCTGTAGACTGGTAACTCGGCTCAACCAAGAAAGAGTATCAGATAGCACATGAAGGGAAATGCCCTGAAGTCACTAGTGTAGCAAGCTGAAGATAAGAGCATGCTTAAAGCTTGACATTCTGTCTTCTTCCTACAGTCTTTCTCTCTTTGTGGCCCTAAAGAGAGGTTGGCATTCGTACACATCCTCCCTCGACTTTGGAAATTAGAAAAATGCAAAGAAACTGAAGAGAACAGATCTCTTTTCTCTCTGGCTCTTGCTGACTTCTCCCAACCCCTCATACAGATTCAGGCCATTGCTCTCCACCAATGAGAAGATTCCATACCAATGGGCTTTGGGGCTGGGGAATATATAAACAACTGAACTAGCTGGAATATTTACCTGAAAGGAAAAGTAAATATGTATAACTCATCAAAATTCATAGATCATAAAAGAATTCCCACCTTTGTCCTTTCATTGAAAATCTAGACTCAGCTTTCTTTTGACAATAAGGTCAAATGAGGAAATTGAGGACCAGAGAAGAGAAATGAAAGAAAAGAAGAGACGATTGGGAGGCATTTTGAAATAACAATGAATAGGACTTGGTAACTTGCAGAGACCAAAGGAAAGAGACAATTAAATAATAACTGGGATTTTGAGTCTGAATTTTGAGTCTCAAATATGTAATGATGATGTACTAAAAAAAGTACCAATTCAAAATCTGACTTGCCCATCTTTTTACGGGCTGTCCCTTCATATTAAAATACCTTCTCTACTGCCCTTTGCCCCACAAAATTCCTAAGTGTCCTCCGCAGAACAGCACAATGGTCGTTTCTCGAACAAGACCTTTCTTCTTGCCACCATTGTTAGTACTGTCTCTCTTGAAATGACTAGCTATGTTTTGGTGTCCACTTATATACATATATATATATATATATATATATATATATATATATATACACACACACACACATATATATATATATATATATACACACACACACACATACATATATATATATATATATATTGTATTCTCTCAGTGGAATATGACCTCTTTGAAACCCGAGACTGTGATTTTTTTATTTGTATCCGTACATCTAGCACAATGCCTGTGTGTAAGTGTGTGTCTGAACACGTATGTGCATGTGTACGAAGTGCTTTTTCTTTCTCTAAGTTGTAGAATTTTCCAAAGTTGCTCAAATATATGGGCATTTCTCCCAAGTTAACTGCATTGGCATTGTATATCATAATTATGACATTCTTCTTATGGAATAATCACCAGGACAACTGGAACCCAATTACAAAGCTCCCCAAATCACAGACCTCGTTGTCTGCTGTCACTTGGGGAAGTTACCATGGCTCCACCAAATGCTATTATAGGCTTGTTAGGTCGCAAGGTACTCGGGAAGACCATTTTGGAAAGCTTCATAAATGGTCCCGTTTGCTGTCAATATTCCAAGTCTCCGAAGATCGGTATGTTTTACCTCCAGCCACAAACGGTATGATGGCAGATGGGCTTTTGCATCCACCACCTGCCGTAGCTGGATCAGCATCTGTATTTGTAAACTGATTATACAATATTTACTAAATGGCCAGTTTTCTTCACTCATTTTAGCGGTTTATGTGAAGAGACATCATTTCCGAGGAAAATAATATACCCTCCCAAAGGTTACCTGTTTTATCAATTTATGCAGGGAAACTATTTTGTTCCTCTCGATCAAAATCTCATTTCTATCAATATCAAACTAAGGCTACAATTTAGCCTAATCTCAAGGCAATTAAAATACATACTCTATTAAACCTTGGTAATGCCCATTAAAATTAATTGAGACCTTAGCCCTTTGCTGGACTCTTTCTTAATGAGCTTGGAGAAAAAGATAATAAATCCAGCAAACAAGCGCCTTCTTTAATGACCAGGGGCCATATCTCTTTGAGTTGGTTGAAACTGAAATTAATTGTGTACTTCTACTTTTAATGTTGATGCTTATCCTTCAGTAAATGCATCTGTGCTTTTCAAAATGAATCCCTGACTTTATATGCCCAGCGAAAGGCAGTGTTATGGAAATACAAGATAAAACTATTTAAAAGGATAGTATCCATTTAAAGGTCAGATTTTTCTAGTTAAAAGGAAAGCCTAGCTAGTGGATTATTTAAAGCTTCATTAATAGTCAATGACTTGCTAGCCTTGGTTCTCCTTTTGTGCAACTGCTAAGCCAGGAACAGAGTCGAATTGCTGAATTTCAACCTGATGCTCACAGTTCTTTGGTTTATTTCATTAGGAAGGTGAACAGACATGTACATAACAGTCAGTGTTTGCCTCTGGGAGTTTGCTGTGCTTTTGACACATTGATTCCATGGGTGACCCAACAAAGCCAGTGCTGAGATCACAAGTGCTCATTAATTGGATGTTCCTTTCTCACTCCCAGATGGAGGAAGGGGAAGCATCATGGGGATGGAGCTGTATAACCCTATCTTTATCTAAATGCATGGAATCTTTGTTATCTCCACAAGCATTTATTAAGCACCTATTGGGTGCCTTCTAGTACTCTATTAGATCCTTGCGTAGATGGAGACCAAAAGGAAACATTTGTTGCTTTCAAGGATATTATATATACTTTTAGGAGAAAGTCCATTGACAGAAGGAAATAAATACATGTCTGGGAACTTGACAGAGTAAAAGGTTTGAAACATTCACCATCAAAAATTAGATAACGATTTTCTCCATCAATAGTATTCCACTATAATTTGAATTTTCCCATTTCTTTTTTAAAATAACATTTATTCATACCCAATGTTATTTTTGTATTGTAGTCATTCCTCAATATATACCCTTCTCAAACTCCTTTCTTAGAAATTGAATTCTCACTTGTAAAAATGAAAAACAAGCAAAAGAAACTGGTAGTGATATATCTAACAATATATTCAATACCCTGCCCCTTTAACCTGCCATTCCGAGTCAAGGAGAAGGTTTACATAATAGATCTAAGTTCATAGATTTAGAGTTGAAAACATCCATTCCAACCCCTTTGTTTTGCAGATAAGGAAATGGAGGCACAGAGAAGTTACCAGACTTTTTTCAGGGTAAGAACTACAGCAGTAAGAAGTAGCAAAGTCACAATAAAGGATCCTTTAACTCAAAATCTAGAACTTTTCCCATTCTACCATATATCTGTTCTCTGGGACCAACATCAATAATTATAATTATTCTGAATTCAGCCCCTTTTTAACATTCTTTTCACTTTTCTTGTTAAAGTCAATTTGTTTGTTGTCCTGATTCTTTTCTGTCTTGTATCAGTTTATACAAGTATTCCCATATTTCTCTGAATTTCTCATAATTGTCAAATCTTACGACACAGTAATTTTCCATTAAATTAGTATACTATAATTTGTTTATCCGTTTGTCTAATAGATTTGAAAATGACTTAGACTCTTTAATTTCCAGTAAAGTGGGCCAGAAATCTTTCTTACATTCATCAATCAATATTTTTACATAAAGAAGGAAGGGAGGATGTCCCCTACTAGAATCTAAACTGTTTAAGGACAGAAACCATCAACAGGCACTGAATAAGTGATTTTTGATGGGTCGATGTCACAGTAAAGTTATTCTTTTTTGCTTAAGTTGATTCTATGTTTAATTCTGCTTGAAATGCTAGAGAAAGCGAATATATTGAAGCAATCTAAAAACACAAAAACAGTTCATAGTGTCAGCTTGAGTATATGTTGTTGGCCCATACTTGGAAGAGCACATTTCCTACTTCTCCTACTAATCTGCCCATTCCTTTCCATTTTCCTTTGCTATTATCATCATCTATTTCCCAACCCCTAACTATAGCTATCCCCTAAAGCTCTCTCCTAAGCCCTTTCACTTCTCTTTCTCTCATATATTATATACAGAGAGATAGATACATATATAGATATTCTCTTTTGGCACCAAATTCCATGAATTTAGCACCTAGTAAATATGCAGATGACTCTCAGATCTATATATCTAGCAGGAGTCTTTCCCCTAAGCTTTAGTGTCATATCGGTGATTGCTGGACAGCTCCATCTGGATTCTATGGGCATCTCTCCCTTAATCTGTCAAGGACAGAAATTATTATTTTCTCTAAACCTACCCCTCCGTCTTCCTTACTCCTACTGGAGACATTAGTCACCCAGGTTCCAACCTTGGAGTTGTCCTTGATTTTCCCCTCTTTTGGACTCCACATATTGCCAAATTTAATGATTCTACCTGACATCTAACAAGCATTTCCTTCTCTCTACCTAGCTGCCATCCTAGTTGAGGCTCTTTTTATAGCTCTTCCCTCAACCATTATACTACCATTCTAACTGATCTTCCTTCTTTCAGTGTTTCCTCTCTCTGTACAGTTATTAAATTGATATTACTGAAATCTAGGTCTTATTCTATCATTTCCCTGCTCAAGAAATGTCTGTGCCTTCCTAATAATACCTCTCGGACGGAATATGGACTCTGGCATTTAAAGACCTTCACAGTGTAGCTCCAGACTATTCTTTTAGGAATTTTCTGCATGTTAATACTTTTCCTCATACACTTTGTGTTCTAGTCATACTTGCTACTCCTCACACATAATATTCCATCTCCTGCCTCTGTGCCTTTGAAGGGCGCCCTTCACCCATGCCTGAAATGTACTCCCTCTTCACCTCCACTTTTTGTGGATCTTAGCTTTCTTCAAAACTAAGATCACCTGACACTTCCCTTCTTGATCTACTTGGTTCTTTATGTTCTCTTTCCTCTTCAAGTTATTATTGATATACTTATCGAATTGCGTGTTGTATTTCCTCCACTACCATCCTCAGTAGAATGAAAATTACTTGATGGCAGAGGCTGTCTGGATATCCCCATGATTATATCCCCAGTTATTAACCCAGTGCTTTGTACCTAGTAAGTATTTAATACAGTAACTGTTAGATTACATAAGGTAAGAGCACTGTCAGACCACAGAAAGCCAAGGTGGTATAGTATTATAGACAAAAGGAACTCACTCCTCCATTCTAATCTATGGCTTTTGTGAACAAAGCAGATGGTAGGTCACCTGAGGTAGGATAATCATGGCCTTTTCCTCCAGAAGGGAAGGGGTAATAAGAAAAAAAAAACAGCTAGAGTGACCATGCTTGCCTGGGTGCAAAACTGAGCACCAGAGGAGTTGTACAGACACCCATGGACATGTTGATCTAGTTTCTTTATAATTGGTGCATTCCTAAATTTCCTGGGCCTCCTTGCTCTGAAGTAGTACATCTGTAAAGGATATCAACTTTCTTTTTGTAGTCTAGAGCAGGGTTTCTTAAACTTTTTCCACTCATGACTCCTTTTCACCAGAGAAATCTTTATGTGACCCTCAGTATATAAAACAGGTATGCAAATCAAACATTTACTGATAATAAATCATAATTGCACAACTCTCATATTCAATTATGAGACTCCATGTGGGGTCATGAACTACAGTTTCAGAAAGTGGGATCTTGAGTATGAACCACAGTAAGTTAAGCTTCATTATTCAGGATTTGCTCCGCACCCAAACTGAAGCCTTTTCACAGCTAGACAGCTCTGGGTAAAAACTCATTAAGGACAAAAGGGACCTCCTAGAAAAGATGAAATTTGGCTTCTAGGTGCTTGGGATGTTTGTACAGAGTTGGATAAGCAGAAGTGACAAAGCATTTAGATGCATTAAGCTGAGGTAGCTTTTCTCAGTGTGTGCTCAGGAAGTCACTGGGCCGGATAGGGCCACATTCAGTTTTGGTACCAACCTTAGCAATTCAAGAACTATTCTTCTCTGAAATTATCCATCTTCCCTTCCCGCACTTTGGACCATGGAAGTCAACTCTACTTTGAATACAGTCACAGCTATAGTAGATGTGGGATGAATGAGCAGTGAGGTCCCGGGGCATTTCAAAGAAAAGTAGAGATAATACAACAAAGGCCTTTGTTATCATCCTAGTGATTAATATGTATTAGGCTTCCCCAGGGTGTTCCGTGGCAGAGGGCAGAGCCACACATGAAGAGTAGCCACTATTCCCCTGACAAAACAGCTACATGGCCATGGTGAAGAGGACCTTACTAGATTAGAAAGGATGCTCTAATTGGTCTAATGACTATTTTTTTTTCTTTGTCTGGATACCAGGTCAACACCCCCATTAGCCTGCTCTACCTGCCATACAATATCAAATAATTATGCCCAGGCACAAAGCCAGAATACCAATATTGAATTTGCAAAAGACACTCAGACTGCATTCCCATTCCCTGAATTGTTAGAATATTTTTGTGGCCTTCCTAAGCTTGAATGAAATCGCTATGGTATATCTCGATTTACTGCATCTCAGCCCTGTCATTGAATATTGGCAACGCAGCCCACAGTGTGTAATCATAAGGTAATACCTAGACATTGCCTTGAGAGAAGCGAGAATCTGGCATATCAATAGTGTCAGGGAGATTTAGGGCAGATTCTTCCAGGCCACAAATGAGATTAGAGTATTATAGGAGGCGTTAGATGGAAGACACAGCCAGCTTGGAGTATCCTAAAGTGCTTAGCACAGAAGCCTAGAAGATGATCTGTGTCGTAGATATTTATGGAAATGAGTCTTGCTGAGAAATCTGTAATCACAACTATCCAGAGGAAAACAGCAACCTGGTCTTGTAGCCTGGGGACAAAAAGCTCTCCCAAGGGTGTCAGGCTTTAGATTTTAGTCCTTCTCCAGAGTTCTGATTGGGCAGAAAATTTACTCCAGTCAGTGATACAAGTAGAACCATTTGGAGGCTCTTTGCCTTGCAAAGTAAGTGAACAGCTTTGTAAATTGCTTGTCATAGTGTGTGTGTGTGTGTGTGTGTGTGTGTGTGTGTGTGTGTGTGTGTTTTAATTTATGGTTTTATACATGTTCTATGAGCAGCTATCTTCCCATTTTGAAACATCATCTCTTAAAACTCTAGTTAACAGAGTTAGAAATTTGCTCACTGGTTCCATTCCCTTGACCATATGTCCTTATAATTTCCAATAAGTGACACTCATATGAAACCATCAAAAAGATCTGGGTTCAAATTCCTCTTTCTGACACTAACCAGTTCTGTGACCTTAAGAGCTAGTGTACTATAGTACTATAGTACTTCAAGGTTTGCAAAGCGCTATCCAAATGATCTTCACAACAACCTGGGAAGTAGGTTCTCTTATCTCAAGTTTACAGATTTATATAATTTATACAATTTACATAACTGAGGCAGAGATTAAGCATAGGAGCACATAGCTTGTATAGATCTAAGAGAAGAATTGAAAAATTCTTCCTGACTCCAGAGCTCTGCCCGTTACTTCTGAAACTCAGTTTCCTTAACTGCAAAATGGAGAAAATAATACCTCTCAAGATTGTTGGGAGAACCAAATGAAATGTAGTGTTTGATACAACTAGAAGCTCTTTATACATATCAGCTCCAATAATAACCACAACAATAATTTATGAGTATTCAGCACCTTAAGTTTTAGCAAATAATTTCCTTTCCCTCACATATTTTCCCTGAAGAACAGATCAAAGTGACTCAGATTCTGAGGACTCCCATGAAAAGCCAAGTCCTGCTATTTTATATTTGTCAGTTTCAAGATGGAGTGGAAAAAAGTAAACAATATGGCCCATAACTATTGCCTAAATTCTCATTGTAAGTAACTCTCTTCAACCAAAGAAGTTGTCCATAATGTTTAGGGACATAAATAAAAGGCTATGTGAGTTCCACTCTCAATTATTGTCCTTGTTGACCTGCTTCAGTGTCTGGGATCTAACGATCAGTCATCTCTTTCTTTGGTTAAAAGGCACTGAAATGTGCTGCTGAGTTGCTCAGTACTTCTTGTTGATTCCATTTCCTCAATATTTCTTTTATCTATGCCTTTCTTTCCACTTACCATAAGTGCTCTCGTCCCCGCTTTTGTTCGATCTCCTCTCTTCCCCGCTCTGGTTCCATCAGCTCTCTTCAGTAGTACTGCAGTATCTTCCTAATTGTTTTCCTTCAATCCAGCCTTTCCCCTGTCCAATCCATCCTCCACAGAATTTTCCAATTTACATTCCTCAGTAATAGATCTAACCATGTCACTGTCTTGTTAAAAAAAAAAAAAATCTGTGGCTCCCTATTGCCTGTAGGACAAAATCCACACTCATCTGTTTGTATTTAAAGCTTTTCAAAATCTCCTTCCAGCCTCCTCTTTCACACTAATTACATGCTGTGTTGCCAACTGATTATTGATAAAGTCTACATGATAAACAACAGGCCAACCAAAGCCATGTACAAGGATTTGCAAAGCTCAATGACTCTGGCCACATCTCTTCCCTTTTGGTGAGCCTCTGTGAAATGATGGGACTGTGCTAAATGAACTCTAACCTCTCCCAACTCTATGCTCCTTTTTCAGGTCATATATTCAGTTTGGGCTTCATTAACCTGCCTATGTTTTTTGGTTTCACTGTAGTAAATGGAGAAAAAAGAAACACATTTTAAAATTTGTCTTAAATTTTGAAGAATATTTAACTTGAAGGTAGGAATCATGCTATCCATTTCCTTTTAGTCATTGCATAATGAATACCATAATAAGCATCTTCCATGTTTAATCTGAGCGCTGTGGGGATGCAGGGAGAGATCAGACTTGCTCACCAGAAGAGATTACATTCAAATTAGCTATGTCACCCTGATAGTGAATGGGGCAGAACCTGGCATACAGTACTTATTCACTCTCTTAAAACAACCACAACAAGAAATATATAATGTTCAGTTATTTTGGTGATTATGACTATGGTAGGGTCATTTGTATGGGTATTAGGTTGGATGAGTGAAGGGTGAGGTGGTGATATGGTTGTTCCAACCCAAATTCATTTGCATGTTACACAAGAGATGGAATGTCTAGCATAAATTGGAAGCTAGGTAGCACAGTGGATAGAAGACTCGACTTTCTGAGTTCAAATCTAGCTTCAGACACTTACTAGTGATGTGACTTAACCTTGGTTTGCTTTAATTTTCTCATCTACAAAATGGGCTGGAGAAGGAAATGGCAAACCTTTCCAGTACCTTTGCCAAGAAAACCGCAAATGGGGTTCTGAAGAGTCACACATGACCGAAAAATGACTGAACAACAACAACAAATCCTATATTAGATCATTTATCTGTAAGAAAGGGTGTAGCCTTCCTTCTTCCTAGATTAAGACTCAGAAGAAAAAAAATAATAGTGTTCTAGGGCCACTCTACTTGGCTTTTGTTAGAGTATGGTGGCTACATCTAAAAAATTGGGAGTCTATCTTTTTCAAGGAGGAATTCTCATTACTATATCCTAGTAGACAAGAGGTAGGATGGTCAGCAGACTTCCCTGAAGAAATGATCTTGGAAACTGGTACCAAGGACTAATAACCAACAGAGGCCAGCATAGCCATCCACCCAAAGACTAGTAGAACAGTGCCTCCTCCAGGACTATTGCATCCAAATTAAGCTAAGACTGTGTGCTTGGAAGTTAATAGCCATCACAACACCAGCTGAGCTGTTCCCAGACTTCATGGCCAACGATCTCCAAAAGATTAGCAGAGTGACCTAAAATGCCACATTCATCGAGGGAGGAGTGCAACAATATGACGACTCACCAGAAGCCAAAGGTGGTTCTGCATTGTAGGAGTTATGAGCCATCCTTTTCCATGTCTACTCTAGCCATATGTATTCCCTACGCATTTGCCCCTCGTGCATTCCCAACTTTCCCATTAATAATGTAGATATCATGGGAAACTGTGCCCTAAATCTATGGGGCAAATGTTCTAGTATACAACTGCTCACGATGCAGTTTCACTAACTGTCTTGCTCTGAAGTAACTCTAGCTCCTGGCTCATGAGAAAAAAAGTAATCACTTCAGTGGGGATTTGGGAGCTATGGTTTTGAGTACACGTGGACAAACAGTAACTTGAACCTTGGGTTGTTATTTGAGGGAGCCTCTTATGTGAAAGGGGAGGCCTGAGGTACTACCGTGGGTTCATAGCTTCAGAATTAGAAGAATCCTTAGATGTTAATCTACAACTTCCCCCTCTTTGGAATCAGACTGGACCCCAAGTCAAAAAGACCAAGTTCAAATTCAGCTTCAGTCACTTGTCACTTAATAGTTGTGTGACCCAGGAGCAGCTAGCTAGTGTAGTAGATAGAGCACCACCCCTGACATCAGGAGGACCAGAGTTCAAATCTGGCCTCAGACACAACACTTTCTGGCTGTGTGACCCTGGGCAAGTCGCTTAACTCCAGTTGTCTCAGCAAATAAAAGAAAATAGTTTGTGACCCCACTCAAATCATTCAACTTCTGTCTTCCTCAGTTTCCTCAACTGTAAAGCAGGAATATCAAAGCACCCACTTTCCAGGGCTGTTGTGAGGATGGAATGAGTTCATATTTGTAAAACATTTGGTATAATGACTAGCACATCATAGGCACTTAATCCCCTTGCTTATTTCCTTCCTTTCTTCTCTTTCCCCCATCCAACATCATTTTAAAGATGAATGAACCAAGGTCTGTGGAGATTATATGACTTTGGCAAGTTCACATGGGTAATTATTTGACTCCAAATCCTTTACTCTTTCTATCGTACCACACCATACAATTGTGACAATGTCTGTTTTCAGTGAAAAACTTTCAGTTCCAACATCAGGTGTTCATAGCTAAAAAAAAAAATCCTTCAGAACCACAAGACCTTTGAGGTTAGTTCCTACAATGTGTGATGGGGAGCTCTCAAGGCAAGAAAATTAGCCCTGAGGGTAGAGGGTGTGTTCCCCAGGTGTCAAGACTTAAAGCATCACCCTCCCTTCTGTCTCCTCTCAATCCTGTGGAATAGAAAGGCTGCCTATGGAATGATTGAAGAATGTACATACAATGCCTCGATCGCTAGCATTTGTTATATTTTATCTTCCTTATGTTCATTTCAATCAAAGATGCATTTTTAAGGCACCTTTAAGTGTGCATTTATTGATTCTACCTTTAATGAAGGTTTGGTCTACACGCCGATTGACTTTTAGGTCAAAAGAATGTTTGCTTGTAGTCACAACTTTCTTTTTATTGAATTTTTAGCAATACTTTATTGTTTTAGTCATAAAAATAAAAGCACTCTTGAGGGCATCATTTATCTAATGCTATTTATGTCTCTCCCATTTTGCACTGGCTCTTTCCCTTTTCTTTAAGCAACACAGAGCTGCTAAGATGTGTTTATCGTAGTGTGAGACAATTAGCTGAAGCTTCTTACTGGAGGCTTGAATATTTTCATTTTTATCTTTCCCACTGTGAAATATGTTATGGCAGTGACAAGGAACACTTCCCAGAAAACACTGTGGAAGACACTTTGCTTTTGAGAGCACTGGTTCTGTACATGGGGGCGAAAATGGAGATCTTTTCTTAACCATCCATACCGTCCAACTGAAACTCCAAACTCATGGAGCCTAAAGTCTTTTTGTGGCTTTCTTTCTCTCCGAGAGAGACAGAAACAGAGACACAGACAGACAGACAGAAAGACACAGAGAGAGACAGAGAGAGAGACAGACTGAGAGAGAGACAGAGAGAGGCAGAGACAGAGAGAGACCCAGAGAGAGACAGAGAGACGAGACACAGAGAGAAACAGAGAGACAGAGACAAAGATAGAGACAGAAAGAGAGGCAGAGAGAGAGAGAGAAAAAGAGAGAGAGAGAGAGAGAGAGAGAGAGAGAGAGAGAGAGAGAGAGAGAGAGAGAGAGAACAAAGATGCTCACAGAGAAAGAGAGACTGAGAAAGACACAGACAGAAAGGGACAGAGACAAAAAGGGACAGAGACAAACAGAGATAGAGACAGAGAAACAGCAACAGAGAAACAGAGAAAGGAAAATACTAAGCTTCCTCTTTTGGAGTTAGTCAATCTCCATATAAAAAAGGCAAAGTGAATTGAAAAGAAGTGATCACTGGGAGCCAGGATGGGCTCATTAAGAGTAAATTATGCCAAAATAACCTCATTCTTAAAAACAGGATGATTTGTTGGTAGATCAGAAGCATGGCCTATATGTGTAATATATTTTGATTTTAGCAGTGTTTTGGCTAGTCTGTTATCATATCTTAGACAAGATGAAGAAATATGAACCAGTTGATAGCACTTTTTGGTAGACCTGTAGTTGGTTGCTTGATTATTCACAGAATTTTGAGCAATGAATTGCTGTTAATCTGGAGGGAGGTTTCTAATAATATATTACAGGACTCTTCCCTTTGGCTCTTCCTGGCAAAAGTCGGATTCCTTCAAGTTCCTTTTCCATGTGTTGCCTCTACCATTTAGAACATTGTCCTATATTTTCAAAATTTACTACAAATCAAATGAATCTATGGCCACAATTCAGCAAAGAATTACATATCAATCAGTAAAACGTATATTGTTTACTATGTGCCTGTCACTGAAGGGTTACTGTGAGTTATCAGAAAGACAAAATTCTAAATTTTCCGTAGTCACTAGTCCCAGAGACAAATGGTAATATCTTTAAATCATTGAATTTGCCTGTTTCATTTCCTTTTCCACAGAAAGGATGCAGATTGAAGCTACAAATTCAGAACTGCTCACTTTTCCATTTTAATATTATGACTTAAATATTCTATTTCCAGTTTACACACACACACACACACACACACACACACACACACACACACACACACACAAACAGCATCCATACACTGACAGGAACAGAAGGCTAGGTCAAAGCTAGCCAAGGCTATAACTGTGTTACTATGTCAGTAGATTTTTTAAAAGTAACATATGCACATCTGTGCTACTTTTCCCCAGATTCTCTTTGATTCTCTGCACTATTCATAGAAGTGCATGGAAAGTGCTTCTTTTAGACATGAGTCTAAAATTCTCATGAGTTGGGGATCTTTTTATATTTGGCAGTCAGTCATTCAGGTTTGCAGCAGCTCACCAACTATTGACCTTGGGCAAGTGATCCACCTCCCTAGGTCTCAGTTTCCTCATCTGTAAAATGAGAGAAGTTGGATTAGATTGTTTTAGAGACAATTTCCTTTCCAGTTCTAGAGCTGTGATCCTATGAAATTACATTCTCACAAGTATTTCTTTGAAGGGATGATTTGTAAATTTACGAAGCATACAGAATTCCAATATTTCAATTGATCAGATTGGAGAAACTTGATCAAAAGAAAATATGTCACAAAAATGATAATTAGTCCAGTCAGATTAATATTTTGCTTTAGAAACTTAATTTTGACAGTTCCTAAGAGTATGTCACATACTACTGTCAAGAAGAG
Source organism: Antechinus flavipes (assembly GCF_016432865.1). NCBI lineage: Eukaryota > Metazoa > Chordata > Mammalia > Dasyuromorphia > Dasyuridae > Antechinus > Antechinus flavipes. Next base: position 48,177,183 of record NC_067404.1, read on the forward strand.
AATACATACATGTCCAGAAGGGAGATGAGCAAGATGAAAATTCATGAAAGAGAAGCAAAGTGCACAAATAAAGATAAGATGTCGAAGGCATAAGTAAAGACGGCAACTTTCAGCGAAATTACCTCTAGGAAGATAAGACAGGACAATAAAAAATACCTTCCCAAGATAAATCCCATTGGATTCTTCTCAGTGGGATGTCCTAGAGCTCCTGAGCAGATAAAAAAAAGAAAGAGACACTTTAAATCTCTAAGCCCTGGGAAAGAAGGAAGGAGAAAAGGGGGAATAGTTTGCCTGCAAGCAAGAGAAATAAAGGGAGAAGACAGAAGACAGTAATGATGAAACAGTTCTGATTAAAATCATATCAAAACCCAGTTTCCCTCCCAGTATTATTTGCACCAGATCCACAGTTAACAAAATATTCTGTAATAACTTCTGCCAAGCTTGCCTGTTACCCAAAAGCAGGATTCAGACAGTCACAAAGACAAACTCATATACTGGTGCACAAATTCACAGAAATTGGTATAACTCTTCGCTATTAATCTCATGGTAAAATTTATTGTCCCCATTAGCCAGATGTGAGGAGATAAACCAACTATTAATCTATGATCCCAGAATGCCCAAATAAAAAACCTTTCTGACTCCACATTTGTCTGAAATTTCTTCTCAGTGAGCTCTCAACCTTTCCTCACACAACTCAGAGTCAGAAATCTTATATCCTCTCCCCCCCCAATCTTTTTGCACTTGGTAACTTGCTGAGGAAAGCAACAGTGAATTCTAATACAAATTAACTCCCCCAAACTGGTGATCACACATTTAAATAGCACATATATCTGGACACACACACACACACACACACACACCATATTTTAAACTAATCATAAATCTGCTTCAGCCACTTTCCCCAAATTTGTGATAGTTTGATTTCCTTAGGTTTGAATTTGCTCATTCGAGAGTCAGTTGGGAAGTTTGGGAGGGGATGATGATTTATTCTTTTCTTTGCCAACTGCTCTAGTTTTCTTTGGGCCTTACACCTCTTCTCTTCTATGTGAAAACCAGCCAGACTCCACAATAGCCTAGTGTGACCTGTATCTTTCCTCCAGAAGCAGTGGCCTCCTCCACAGGCAAAGAACAAAACCAAAAACGCTTCCCTTTAATCCTCTGATCCAGATTAGGAAATTCCTACCCCTCATCCTCCTGTTTCCTTTTGGGCCACTTCTTTCATGTTAGAGATTCCTATGTTCTTCCTTTTGGTCCCAGTCACTCTGATTGGGAAAATCATTTAGTGCTTGGGTTCGAATCACCAGGTACGACTACAGAGGAGAGACTTTCAGTGACAGCATGAAATGAGATTGATTACAAAGATACACAGGAACAAGGAAAAACCAGTTGTCCCTTAGTGAATGATTCCAGTCATGGAAGCCTACAATATAGCCAGATAGAAAACCATATGGACCTTCTCATTTACCTCAAGCACTAGCTTCCTTCTTCTGGTGTTTTGTGGTGAGCTCTATCAGGCTGGAATGGGAGCCAGTAGCTGGGTCACTATCCTTTCGCTGAAGGAACCTCAAGGTCCGATAGGATAGCCCAAGGTCACCATGTGACTAATTAGTGGCAGAGTTGCAATTTAAACTAGAACTCTCCAAAGTCTGAACCCAACACTCATTCCGTCATACCAGCCTGCTCTCTTCCCTTGGATTTTCAAGTAGTGATTAGTGCAGCACATACTCAGTAAGCATATGGTGGTGAATTAATCCTCAGTATATTATCCTGTTCATGGCTCATGGATTTTTATGGATTTTACCCATGTGTGATTGTGCATTTTTTTTCAGAAGAAGGGAAAGCAGTGGAGTAGAATGCCTATTAGAAACAGAAATTAAATATTCCTTGGTTATATCTGGGGGGGGGGTGTTTATCTGGATCTTTTTAAAAAAAAACATGCATATAGCTCTACATATGTTAAAAAAAATAACAAAACCAACACCCTCTCCCACAGCTTTTACATAACATTGACAGAACTCTGGAATTTGTTGAATTATTGATATTTCACACCATTGTTTGTGGGCAGGTAGATACCACCTATTGTGAAAAGGTTGAATTGCCCAGAATCTTTACTGAATTGCATATGCAAATATCAAAGAGCAACCATTTCCTGCTCTCCTAGGCTATTTGACATTAAAATGCATTTCAAGTGGTTTATCCTAAGTTTACACAGAATATTTTGCAGTAGAGGCATGTTAGCTCAGGGCCATGGGCTTTTATAGCCGAGGAAACTTCTGATACAAGAGAGGCTATGAAATTGTAATGGCGAGGAAGAAGTGTTGTAGTGGTCAAGGGTGTTCCTCTTAAGGAGAAGAATATATATCATTTACATATCCATAATGAATGTAATAATTTTTTTTAAAAACCCTTATGTGTTCATTAAAGCTGGTCCCCTAAGTCCCTCTACTGGGGAATACTTTGTTAACCTAGTTCCATTTGTTATGTGTAATTGAAAGTCATAAAATGGTGTTTCTTTAAAGATAGTCCATAAATCAGATTCTCTCCTCTTTGAATCAGGCCTTCCCTCCAATTAGGCAATAAGGTATCAAAATGAAGTAGTCTATATTAATGAGGTTACATAAAGCTACAAGTCTATCTAAGTTATAGCTGAAAAAAGTCATCCCTTAAATGGAGCTGAGCCATAACCCTATTAAATTACCACTGGTGGAGAACAGAATGGCACCATGGAAATAATAATGAACTTGGAGTCCAAGGGAGCTGAGTAAGTTTAGATGCCAGGCCTTGTATTTAAACTGAAGCCAAACTTTTTTTCTATCCACTTAAATGGCTTCATGGCCAATTCTGTTCACCCACAAGTAGTATACCATCACTTTATTAATGGCCGCAAGAGTTGATATGGAATCAGAAACAGATTGGATGGAGGGTACATCAAGCCAAGACAATAGAGCACAAGTTGGTCTGTAGGGTTTGGCAACATAGAGAGATAGAATCAAGGATGGTAGGAAGGGGGCAGCTAGATCCAACTGTGTATTTGTAATAGTGGGTTCTGGAAAAGAGGCTAGGAAAGGGAATAGACAGCCAAATGGGGAAGGGGGAAAACTGTATGCTGAGGGACATGTTGTGTAGTAAACAGTTGCCCATTTGAATGGCAGTCGATAGAGGAAAAGACAATATATGGTGACAATATGGGGCAGAAATTCAAAGCTTCCCATTGAGCCTTTTTCTACTGGGAACTAACATATCTATTTAATTCAGTCAAATATGGGTAATTTAGAAATAAAGAAAGTAAACATCCAGAGGACTAAATTTTTACTGAGCTGACCATCAGAGAAAATTACATGGTAGATAGGAGCTCAAGAGATAGAAGGATTTAAAGCTAAAAGACCCATAGAGATCATTGTGTCCAGCCTGTGCATTTTACAGATAAGGAAACTGATGCCCAGAAAAAGGAAGATCACATAAGTTGTCATCCAGCAGAATCAGAATTTGAATCCATATCCTATCTTTTCGACTCCAAATTCAATGCTCTTGTTATAATGCCATAGCTATGACACTGGTCTAGCCTCCTATATCTTTTACTATTGCCATGGCCTAAGCATTCACCTCTAAACCATCTAAAACAGACAGAATGATTACTTCTTTGTTAGTCTTTTTTTAGGACCAATGATTTTTTTTCAGTAGCATTTTACTTTTCCAAATACACGTAAAGCTAGTTTTCAACATTAATTAAAAAACTTTGTGTTCCAAGCTCTTCTTCCTCTCTCCTTTACCTCCCTCCTCACCAAGACAGCAAGTAATCTGGTATAGATTAAATGTGTGCAATTCTTTAAAAAATATTTCTACATTTGCCATGTGCAAGAAAAACCAGATCAAAAGGGAAAAAACCATGAGAAGGAAAAAACAAACAAACAAACAACGAGAAAGATGAAAATATTATGCTTTGATCCATCCTCAGTCTCCATAATTCTTTCTCTGGATGTGATTGGCATTTTCCACCCCAATTCTATTGGAATTGTCTTGAATCACCCTATTGTTGAAAAGACCATGTACATCACAGCTGATCATCACATAATCTTGTTCTTCCTATGTACAATTCTCTTGGTTCTACTCACTTCACTCAGCATCAGCTCATGTAAGTCTCTCCAAGCTTTCCTGAAAGCATCCTGATGATCTTTTCTTATAGAACAAAGGCTTTTTAATTTGATGTAATCAATTTACTCAGCCATTCTTCAGCTGATGGGCATCCATTCAGTTTCCAGTTCCTTGCCAATATAAAAAGGTCTACTACAAAACATTTTCATGCATGTAGTTCCTTTTCTGTTTTTTATGATCTCTTTGGGATACAGACCCAGTAGGGACACTGCTGGATCAAAGGTTATGTACAGTCTGATAGCCTTTGGGCATAGTTCCAAATAGCTCTCCAGAATGGTTGGATCACTTCACAACTCTATCAACAATGTATCAGTGTCCCAGTTTCCCTGTTATCTCCTCCATCATTTATCATTATCTTTTCCTTTCATCTGAGCGGTTCTGAGGCTCAGTCTGAGCCACTGAGTTGGTACCTCAGAGTTGTTTTAATTTGCATTTCTCTAGTCAATAGTGACTTAAAGTATTTTTTTCATATGACTAGAAATGGCCTTAATTTCTTTACCTGAAAATTGTCTGTTCATATCCTTTTGTAATGCCAGAGAAACTGAGGCAGGAGAGAGATTAGAGAGTTTTTAATATTTTATTAATGGGAGAGTAAGATTGACTGGACAGGACTCTCGTCTCAAATTATCCAGTCAGACAGAGATAAAGATATACTGGGACCAAGGAATTCATGTTGGTCCCAGGTCTGGAGGAGACTGTCATCTCAAAGAATCCAGCGTCCAGCATCCACAGCCAGCCGCCATTCTCCAGCAATGAATGGAGAATCTCTAACCTTTATATACCTTTTAGAGACAAAGAAGAGGGAAAAAGAGCGGGAAAAGCCCAGCTGGAAAAGACTATGAATCAAAAAGGAACCCAGAGATAAAGATGTCAGTGAAATATCTTGGAATATTTTAGAGGGATGTTGTAAATTCTCAAGGACAGAAGATAATCAGGAAGTCTACTCTCTTGTTTATCTTGCTTGGGCTAACAATTTATATCCTTAGACTAATTGGTCCTCAGCCTTCATGGACCAGAGGGAGATTTACAGCTTAGGGGAGTAATTAGGGAGACTGAGACAAGGGAAACTTGTCCAAGGAAACTGAGTCAGGATAGTTAAAGAAAACTGTGGCATAATATTTTGAGTCTGGTCATTTCTTGAAGAACCTTGGGGACACTTAAGGTACCACTGTGCATGTAGAATTATGTTAGCAGCTGCAGGGAGTAACTTCTGGCATCTTGGAGACTCCAGGCCTAGATTCCTACACCATCCCAATCCATTTGCTAGTTGACAATTTTGACTCAAAGCTATTAACTTTGAAAATTATCCTCCAGTTTGATCTAGTGACTGAAGAGACCAGAAAACAAGATAATGGGATTTTGGAACTGGAAGGGATCTCATAGTTCAGCTAGCAGATCCAGCCCTGGCTGAGAGGGCATCTGAGCTGAATTCTGTTAAGACTGGGAGGCCTGAAGTCCCAGAGGACAATCCCATACAGAACCAAGAAAGGTAGATACAGCTGTCCAGAGGGTTTCATGGAGATGAAAGAGTGGGGGCTGGGATCCCAAACTCCAGAGGACAAAGAAGGCACAGAGGTAGTAGTTAGTCTTCATGGGGAAGAAATGTGCAAGTACACCTTCTGGGGAAAAAAAAGTGTGCTACACCCCAGCTGAATATTGTCACAGAAAGAAAGTAAAGCCCTATTTGTCACCCAGTAGAATGTAATCTCCTTCAGAAAGGAAGATGATTTCATTCTTTGTCTTTCTGTCTCCAGTGCTAGACATGGAGCCTGACAGAGAGTGAGTGCTTAAAAGATGCTTATTAAATACTAGACTGATTGATGAGTATAGCTCTGGTCTATCTCCCTTTCAGATGAGAAAATTGAAGCCCAAATAGAAAGAGGAACTTAACTAGGGGCATCGAACTATGAAGTAGCAGAAACAGCATTGAAACTCGGGGCCTCGGCCTGCAGCTTCAACACACCTACTATATACCAAGATGCTACTTTTCATTTGTATAGTGTTTTTGAGCATTTCAAAGGCATTTTATTCCATCTCCTGCACAACTCTAGGAGGGAGGGAGACAGCTCAGGTATTTTTATTCCCACATTACAGATGAGAACATTGAGTCCCACAGAGATCAGATCACACACCCAGAAAGATGGGGGCTGAGCCAGCTGCCTTCTAGGGCTAAGATGCCGTCTTTATATTTTGATGAATTTCTTCCCCCATCCCTCTAGATAATTCTTTGGGGAAAAGACAAACAGATCGGCGCTGTCACACTCTCATCAAAGAGACATGAATGAACAGCTTGGTATTAATAACTATTATCACCTCAACAAGAGAAGCTGGAATGAGAATGTTAACTTTACCTCCCACTCCTTCTAATATTTATATCTGGATGTGGACCAAAACAATTCCTTAGCTGAGTAATCTGATTTAAAATTCTTTTGAGAACTGATAGGAAAGTCAAGCATGCTCATAGGTAACTAATTCTCTTGCCCATTTTCTCAAATCAGCCCTACAGTGTCATTGCTAGCACTTACCTCCTTGGAACCTGAGGAGTGGAGATTTGACCCTTTGACCAGGGCTGGGAGCAAATTCCCTCACTGCCTCATGGGTATACCGGGGCATAGGTACACCCCCTTCCTTTTTCTGTGTCCTGCTCTTCTCTGTCAATGCTTCTCTGCCCTGCGAGATGCCCAGTGTCCTGGGTGTCTCTGTGACTACTGGAGGCAGCTACCCTCTGGCGGCTGCTCTGGGTGAAGCTTCAGAGTCTCTCTGTCCTCCTCACCTCAACATACTTGCTATGCCACTAGACTAAGATCACTGGGCGGAACATTTTGTAGCCCTTCATGTACTTTAGAAAAATAATTTATTATTATTATTATTATCTATCTCATTTTTATTATTACTATCTCATTATCTTTATGATGATTATTGTTATCATTCCCTTACAACTTCAAGGATCCATGATCCAAACAGTCACATTACTTCATACCCATGCCTCATTAAATGCTCATCATGAATTTCTTTGGCCAAACATTTCAACACAAAAGATCATCTGATTTCAGCAAACTAAAAGAAAGGGCCGGGGTTAGCAACCAGATGGCCTGAGTTCAAATCTCAGCTTTGCCCCCTGTTAGGTATGTGATCTTGGGCAATTACTTCCTGTGCTCCAGTTTCCTTTTCTTAAACATGAACGATTTGGAACAAATGGCCTCCTACATCCCTTCCAATGTTAGGTCCTGCGTGACCCTAAGATTCACCTTCCGAGAGCTCAATTTTCTGTTCCACAAAATGGAGGCAAGGCTTCCCTCGCCATAGACCTTCTTCAACCTTGGATCTACTGGCCAGAGATCAGTCTGGTGGATGGACTTCAAATGTCTATAGCAAAATAGTTGACAGTCCAGCCATTCTATCCTCCAAGTTGGACTTTTAGCAGCACATTTAGTGCCTGACGGTACATGTGTGAATTTCCATAGTTCACTCTAGAAAGCAAGGAATTTGCAAAACATGATAATGAAATGAAATGAAATGAAATCACAGGTGCAGTCTTTATCCTGTAAATGCTACTTTTAATATGATTAGTTGGGGTCCACCTGTGAATTTCATTTTGGCTCTGAGTTGGAAGATCAGTTAACCCTGACAACTATATTCCATTATTCAAAAAAAATCTAGCTCTTCAGAGCCGAAAAATTAAGAAATAATTGCTCGGATAATCATAACAGCAACTCACATTTACATAACTCTTTCACTGTGTGATAGGAAATTGGCTGGAATGCCTATGTGTGCTTTGAAGTGAAGGGTCCCATGATTCCATGTCATCAGGCCCAAATGGAAGTATCCTCACCTATACTCATTTCCCAAGACTAGCTTCCCTCCTTACTCATTACACGTACATTATCTCATTTGATCAGCACCGTACTCCCGTGTGCTGGTAGGCAGCAACCTCAATTTACAGATAGGGAAACTGAGGCTTCTTGTATAGGCTAACTGTACTCTGAATTCTAATATTTATTAATTGTGTGACATTGAGCAAGTGGTTAAACCTGTCTGAGTTTACATTTCTTCCTTTCTGAAATGGTGCCAGTCAATCAATAAAAATTTATTAAGCATCTGTTATGTACCAGGTACCGCCTAAGTGCCAGAAATGCATAAAGAATGAAACGCCCTGCTCCAAGGAGTTTACATGCACATCATACTTACGTCACAGGGCAATTGTGAGAAAAACATTTCATAAACTTTGAGATGTTGAGTAAATGTGATTTACTAGCATTATTGCTGAGCTTACCCCTCTAAGTAAGAAGCAGCAAACCTGAGACTCGAGCCTGAATCATAATAAATGTTTCTCATTTAAGTTGAATGACTCTATTGGATGGAGGCAAGGACACCATTTGCCTTCACCCCTTGTCTTCCCTACTATTAGCACGAGTATTTTCCATCCCATCACCCACCTATAAAAACAACCAAATGGCTAAAACTGTCTCCTAACAGTGTCTTTGCATTTGTGTTCCCCAAAGAACAAGGACTACTGTATCCTTCCGGGTATTGATTCAAAGGGGCTGGGTCAGGTCTGAGACACAGTGAAGAGTGGTCAATTGCAGCCCATCTCAGACAATGTCATTGCTCTTATTAACAACCAGGATGGAGGCTCTCATCGCTGGATTTGGGGCAAAAAATAGCAGTGCCAGATCTAGGTCAGGAGAAGGCTGACACTTTGAGTTAGTCAGGATGCCTCACTAGTCTCTTGGGATTTCAGATGTTAAATAGGCAACAGAATTAGAGTGACAGGAAAGCTTTTGAAACTCAGGTGAACAAGTCCATCGCGACTTTTGGAAAAAAAAACTAGGCTATGACCTTCATTGCCTTGAGTTTCCTGCCAGGATTACAACGGGGTAAAAATAAGATTCCCCCCCTGTTCCAGTGGGACCATAATGAGCTCGAAGAAGTTCAGGGAATATTCTCGGCTGTGTGTGAATTGATTAGGCTGCCTGTTGGGGGATGTAAGAAGTGAGGAGGTAATATAAAGGCTTGTGATCTGCCTAGGAACTTGAAATGCTCTGGGGCGATGCAAGAATGAGAAAGGGAAGAAGAAATCATAATCAAAGCAAGGAGCGGAGACTCTCCACATCTTCACTGGGAAAAAGCTAACAGTTCAGTACCATTTATGGAGCACCTACTGTGTGCAGAGCATGGCATAAAACGCTGTTTAGGGAGATGGATGTAACTTGCCCTTGAAGCATTCAAAAAGCAAAATGCTGAAGGGGAGAAAACACTGGGCCAAGTTGGGGAGATCTGACATTTAGTCCCAGCTCTGCCACTACCTGTAGCATCTGAGTTATTAACTACACTTCCCTTAATCTCATTTTATTTATCTGTAAAATGGGAAGGATAAAGTCATAACCCTTCCTAGTACCTGGGACAAATTCTGTTTTAAGGAGGAAATCTAAAGCATGAATGTTCCTGTGCAGGGAAAGAGGGCAGTGGGCAAGAAGGAAAAAAAAACAAGCATTTATTAAACCTCTGCTATGTGCCGGGCACCATGCTAAGTGTATTACAAATCTTATCTCCTTCAATCTTCACAACAACCCTAAGAAGTAGGGGATGTTATTATTCCCATTTTACAGTTGAGGAAATTGAGGCAGTTAAATGACTTGTCCAAGATCACAGGCACTAATAACTGTTGGATTTGAACTCAAGTCCTCCTGAGTCTAGAGTCAGTCCATGACCTAGGCATAAAGAACGAGATTATAAATAAATTAGAGGAACATAGAATAGTTTATCTCTCAGACTTGTGGAGGAGAAAGAAATTTGTGACCAAAGATGAACATTACTGATCACAAAATAGAAAATTTTGATTACATCAAATTAAAAAGCCTTTGTACAAATAAAACTAATGCAAACAAGATTAGAAGGGAAGCAACAAACTGGGAAAGCATCTTCACAGTTAAAGGTTCTGATAAAGGCCTCATTTCCAAAATATATAGAGAATTGACTCAAATTTATAAGAAATCAAGCCATTCTCCAATTGATAAATGGGCAAAGGATATGAACAGACAATTTTCAGAGGATGAAATTGAAACTATTACCACTCACATGAAAGAGTGTTCCAAATCATTATTGATCAGAGAAATTCAAATTAAGACAACTCTGAGATACCACTACACACCTGTCAGATTGGCTAAGATGACAGGAAAAATAATGATGAATGTTGGCGGGGATGCGGGAAAACTGGGACACTGATGCATTGTTGGTGGAGTTGTGAATGAATCCAACCATTTTGGAGAGCAATCTGGAATTATGCCCAAAAAATTATCAAATTGTGCATACCCTTTGATCCAGCAGTGTTTCTATTGGGCTTATATCCCAAAGAAATACTAAAGAAGGGAAAGGGACCTGTATGTGCCAAAATGTTTGTAGCAGCCCTGTTTGTAGTGGCCAGAAACTGGAAAATGAATGGATGCCCATCAATTGGAGAATGGCTGGGTAAATTGTGGAATATGAATGTTATGGAATATTATTGTTCTGTAAGAAATGACCAGCAGGATGAATACAGAGAGGCTTGGAGAGACTTACATGAACTGATGCTAAGTGAAATGAGCAGAACCAGGAGATCATTATACACTTCGACAATAATATTGTATGAGGACATATTTTGATGGAAGTGGATTTCTTTGACAAAGAGACCTAACTGAGTTTCAATTGATAAATGACGGACAGAAGCAGCTACACCCAAAGAAAGAACACTGGGAAAGGAATGTGAACTATCTGCATTTTTGTTTTTCTTCCCGGGTTATTTATACCTTCTGAATCCAATTCTCCCACTGTGCTATTTAATTACCTGGTTGAGGTAAACTAGAAACAGTGTTCACAAGAATGAGGTAGTTGAAAAAGGGAGGCCATTGAAGAGGACAGGAATTGGGATGGAAGAGAAGACTGTAAATCAAGTACTAGGATTCTTTGGGAAGCAGTGGTGACTTGTCAGTCTTGAAATGATAGCGTAAAGAAACTGAACAGAATGGAGGGATCTTTGTATTTTTAAACATATTTATTTACTTAAAACTAAAATAAGAAAAAAACAAGATAGAAGAAAGACAGAAAAAGAAATTAAAAACAAAACAAAACATTGTCCTATGCCTAGCAGAACATCAGGGAGAACTCATAATATGTAACCATAAATTTCCATTTCATGAAAGTATAACCTTGACAAAATAATGCAAGAAATAATCTAAGAAAATTGTCCTGAAGTGATAGAACAGGAGTGGAAGGCAGGAATAGGAAAAATACACTGATCACTATCTTAATGAGATCCTTTGTGGAAAACACATAGGAACATTATTGCCAAATTTCAGAATTCCTAGATCAAAAAGAAAATTTTGACAGAAACAAGGAAAAAAACCCAATTCAAATATGCTGGAGCTACAATTAGAATTGTACAAGCCTGTGGCCAAAAATATCAAATCCAGCAAAATTATCCATAATATTGAATGAAGAAAATTGGACATTCAACAAACTTGCACATTTTCAGGACTTTGTTTTAACCAAATCCAAACGTAATAGAAAATCTAACATATAAGAACCAATATCAAAGATCAATTTCAAAGAACTTAACATGGACAAATTATGTTTTTTACATGAAAATGTATGCCATATGGTTAAGATTGACATCAGTAATTGGATATTCACAAGAAAGACTAGGACAGAGTTGAGTATGATCATATATATATATATATATATATATATATATATATATACACACACACACACACACACACACACACACATGCACACATGTATATGTAGACATGCATCTAAAACATTAATAATATGGGTGACATATGATGTAGATTTCTCTCTTAAGTGAATCTTTAAATTTGACTTTGGGAAAAATGATTACTAGGCCTACATTTTTTCTAATAAATTCTACTACTACTATTACTACTACTACAACACCTTGTTGTAGTGTTTGTGTACTTCTCTTATTCCTATCCCTTCTAATTCTTTACTTTATTCTACTCTTTAACTTGTCTTGATATTACTTAACTTCCCCTGACTCATTGATCTCTCCCATATCTTCTCCCCTCACCCTTTCCCTTCCTCTTTATCCCTTTACCATTAATCTACATACTCTGTCCCATTGCCATAAATCTGCACACCCTTCTATACCCCACATTATCCTATTCCCTGCCCCCTTATTTCTTTATAGATTTTGGAGGGTCCTATATACTTCAACATACACACATACACACACAATGTATTCTTCCCTAAATCTATTCCCCATGCAAGTAGGTTTTCAGAACTATCAGCCCTCCCCCCCCCACCTAATGCTTCTGTGTTAGTTCTTCCTCTTTACTTTATTCATGCAGCAAAATTAATATTTTACCTTATCCTAGACAGTTTTGCTTTTTAAAGTCAGATCATACTCAGCTCTGCCCCAATCTTTCTTTTGAACTACCCAATTTCTGATGTCAATCTTAAACACATGATTTACATTTCCATGTAAAAAACATAAAAAATTTATCCTTGTTGAGTTTCCTTGAAATTAATCTTTGATGTTGGTTCTTGTGTGTTAAATTTTCTATTGAGTTCAAGTTTGGTTGAGACAAAGTCCTGAAAATCTATGAATTCATTGAAAACCCACTTTTTTTTTTCAATGTTATGGTTAGTTTTGCTATCTAGGATATTTTTGGCCACAGGCCTAGTTCTTTGGATTGTCTACATATATTATTGAAGGACCTGAGGTGTTTTATTATAGCTGCTGTTAAGTCCTGAGTAATTTTATTTGTATCTCCCACATATTGGAATTGAATTTTTTTTTGTTATTGTTTCTTATAGAATTTTTTCTCTGACGTGGAAGTTTTAAAATTTAGCAATAATATTCTTATATGTTTTCCTTGTAGGACCTCTGAGGTCATAATCAGTGAATTTTTTCTATTTCTATTTTCCCCTCAGGACAATTTTCCTTGATTATTTCTTGCATTATTGTGTCAAAGTTCTTTTTTTGATCACAGTTTTCAGGTAGTCCAATTATTCTTATGGTTTTTTTGATCTGTTCTTTAGATCTGTTGTTTTTCTTATAAGATGGTTCACAATATCTTTTATTTTTTCATTCTTTACATTTTGTTTTGTTATTTCTTGATCTTTGAAAGCTTCACTGGTTTCTTCTTGCCCAATTCTAATTTTCAAAGAGTCATTTTTTTATTTAAAACTGTGGATCTCCTTTTCTGGTTGGTTACCTTTTTCATAATCTTTTTGTTTTTATTGGATGATTCTTATTTTTTTTAAATTTTTTTCTTTACTCTCATTTGATTTTTAAATTCCTTTTTGAGTCCTATAAATTTTTTTCTGAGCAAGAAGCCATTTAACATCACTTTTTGCAATAGAAGAGGCTTTCTTTTTTCACTGTCCTCCTCTGAAGATGAACTCTGTTCTTCCTATTTCCATAGTAAATTTCTATGATTTGGTTCTTTCTTCTTTGTTCATTTTTTAAACGAGAACTCCCATCCTGGTAGGGCAGGATGGTGCCTCTAGCTTCACTTCAGCTTTCCCCTCTGATCTGGAGTCCCAGAACAAGAATTCCCTCCTCTTACTAATGGCCATAGAAAGTCACCTCCGTGCCCCACTGCTTTTGCACTCACAGGGTATACTGGTTCCTTCTCACCCAAGGCCATATCTCAGCAGCACAGCTGGGTCTGGCATTACTGATCAGCAGAGGTTACTTCAGTCTTCCTGGACTCAGACTCCTGATTCCCCATGCTGTTCAGGAGGTGAAAGTTCCTGTGGTTTGGTCTGAGGCTCCTTCTGAACCAGCTAGCTCTAGGGCTCTCTGCTTGCTTTTTCTATGGAGCTAACCTGGATGGGTTTACACTTCATACAGGTTAAACCTGGTCCTGGGATCTTTCTTTGTGCTTCTTGGATTGTACAGGAATACCCCTTTTCTGTCCCAGATCTTATTTGTTTTTCATTGGTTTATGTTTGCCCTAAAGTACAATTTTATTTTGTTTACTGGAGATCTTTAAAAAGATGGCTTACTGAGTGCTGGTAGCTGAAGTAGTTAAAGTCACATGGGGATTGAAGATACATCTCCTTCTCCTGGAGAGATGAGAGAGAAACAACAGCCAGCCTTGGAAAGTACGTCAAAAAGGTGGTAACTTTAGAAGAAAGCTAGGTTTCAATGAGTACCAGATGGTAGGAAGACAAGTGAGAGAAAGAGATTTGCGATTTATAAATATGGAACTAGAAGGGATCTTAGAGATCATTTAGTCCAACCTCCTGATTTGACAGAGCAATTTGAAGAGGTCTTCTAACTACAAATCTAGTGTTCTTTGAGGTCCAATCCAATTCACCAAATATCTACTATATATGAGACTTTGTGCTAGGCACTGAAATACAAAGATCAAATGAATAGCCCCTGCCTTCAAGAAGCTTACATTCTATTGGGAAAGTACAGAATAGTCAAGTAAACAATCTTTTTACTAAACATCTAGGATGTACCAGACACAGTGCTAGGCTCTGTTGCTACAAAGACAAAAATGAAACAATTCTTGTCTTCAAGTAGTTTATAGTCTCTGAGTGAAGACACTGTGTGTGTAAGCAAGAACATATGAAGCAGAAGAGTTTAAGATAAGGCTAGAAATTTAAGTTGGAGCCAGATTATATAAAGGGCCTTGAATGTCAGATAAAATAGTTTATATTTTATCGATAGCTGACTTTTCCCTATATGGTTGCATAGTACTTTAATGTATAAAAAGCACCTTAATTAATTAATTTATTTTTATTTTTTTTAAAAAGCACCTTAATTTAATAATATTTTTACTTTAATAATTCAAGGATCTGTGATTTAGTCAATGTCAGTTCTCCCATTAACAGAAATCTATGAGTCATAGAGATCTCCCTACAACTCTCTCAACAATCTCATTAATGACCACAGTCATTAGGTCACAAGGCTATTCAAACTTCACTACATTGGTCTTTGAATGACAGACTTACAATTCATCCCAAAGCTCAGTCTTGAAGCCTGCCTAATATAGGAAGAGCTGGCAGTATTTGTATTCTGCTGGCAGAGCCTTGGAGAGGCCCCAGGCCTCTGAGAAGTACTGAGGTAGGACACAGGTGGAGGATGAACTTTAATACGGTTGCTATTGTTAAAGAGAGGCTCTCAGTCTTTTCTTCTGCTCTCCTCAAAACCAATTTGAAGTTTTAAAGTGTGATACAGCATCGTAGATTGACCTAATGGAAATACATCCAGAAGGTTTGCCAAGAAGAATGAGGAATAAAGAACGTGGATGTCCAGGGATAAAAATGAACTTGGGAAAAATTCAATACTTATAAGTAAGACATTTCATCTGAGACATGGAACACATTACTAATATTGACTTAACCAGAGAGTATTAAGTGTCAATTGTTGGATACAATAAGCATCACTCAGAACCTTAAAAGTACTTATTCCCCCCTCTAAAAGCCGAATCTTCTACTTCCTGCCCCCAAATGTGACATCATCCTTTTTTTGTGACATCATCCTTAATGAGGAAGTGATAAATACTAAAATTCTTATCTTGTTATACACATCAAATCCATTTACAGGAAGTACATAAGAACAGGAGGGGACATGTCTGCCTACCTGACATTCAAACACATGGTTTGCCTGGGTTTTATTTTTTCATTAATTTGACTGAATTTGGACTTACTATATAATCAGACTGTTAGAGTGAAAAGAACCTTAGATGTCACAGAATCTCTAAGTTGGAAGGGACCTCACACAGTTCTGATCAAAAATCACCTTTAAAGCATCATTAATAAGGTGTCATCCACCTTCTCCTTGAAGAATCCATTCCACTTTCTAACAATTTCGAATTGTCAAGAAGTATGTTCCCCCAACATTGGGCTGAATTTTCTCTGCAAGCCCCAGGCTCCTCCTGGGATCAGGAAGGATATATCCCTCTTTTTCTTAGAAAGATAATGTGGCATAGTAGATGGAAAACCAGGAAGAATAAAGTTCAAGACTCATCTCTGACCCCCCCCCCCATTGATTATGTGACCTTGGACTAGTGACTCTAACCTTTACTTTCTCTAATTTTTCAGAGAAAGTAACCATCTCTACTGGTAAAAGGGAGACTCCACATCTAGAAACAGCTCTTAGAGATCCAGTCCTCTTTCACTTAATATTCCATCATATACTTGAAGACAGGTATAGTGTCCCCTCTAAGTTTTCTTTTCTATAGACTATCCATCCCCATTTCCTTTGACTAATCCTGATATTGACCTTCATTATCTCAGGAACTTAGTTTCCTGTGAACTTTCTCAAACTTAGCAGTGATCTAACCAATGTGTAGCACCCAGAAGTAAACATAGTACTCCAGATGGTGTCTGATCAGAGCAGTTGTATTGCACGACTTCTACTTGCTGAGTTCTACAAATCCTCCCCCTCTCTCAATGCAGTCTAAGTTCACAATAATTTTTATGGCTGTCTGATGACACTGTTGATTCATATTAAGCTTGCAGTCCACTTACCTCCTCAGACATTTTTTCAGCTGAAGAGAAAGAACCCCGGTTCCCCAAACTTTTTTGTGAAAATGATATCGTAAGCCCCAGAATAAAACTTTGGATGGACCTTTGTCATCTTAGAGTCAACCCATCTTTCTAGTCAGCCAAGAAAACTTTGGATCCTGACTACCTGTCATCTACCATATTAGCTATTTTTCCTTTTTTATTTATTTTAGCTTTCCTTCCTAAGTTCACTTAAATGCAAATTGGACAAACAGGTATGTATGTCCTAAGATCTGATCATCCAACTACCTGTTGGTCCTCTTCACCTGGATGTCCCATAGGCATCTAACATTCAACAGATCTAAGACAAAGGTTATTTCCCCCTCTAAATTCATCCCTTATCTTCATTTCCTTATTTATGTTAAACATACCATCAACCTTCTATTCTACATTCCAACCCAAATTACCATACTTGGTATTATGTTGCGTAATATCCATTCAAGATAACTTTGACCCATTAGTGAATGTACTTCGAATCTGATCATTTAACCTGCTCCAAATCTACCATGTGCTTTCTTCTAGACCACATCTTTCCACTTTGTTTACCACGATAGCTTGAGATACTTTATCAAATATTTTCCTGAAATCTAACTCTATTATATCTCTGTCATTCCCCTGTAATTTTAGTAGCTTTGTCAGAAAAGAAAAATTAGGGTAATCTGGAATTACCTGTTCATAATTAAACCCTTCTGGCTCTTTGCAATCTTTGTTTCCCTTTCTAAATTTCCATAAACTATCTCTTTAATAACTGTTCTCCAACTCCTTCATTCAGCAACTAATGTTTTATGGATGGAGAACACAAGGTAGAGAGAAGCAAAATGACTTGCCTGTAGTTAAACAGGGAGCAATGAGCAGAATTAGTATTTGAATTCATATCTCTTTACTCTAAATCCCATTCTCTTTATTGCCATTATTACCTCTTTTGGTTGATTGGTTGATTGAATTAATAAGTTTATTATATCATGGTGCCAATCTGTGACATCATCAGAGATAGGTCATAACTTGTAGTTTTCAGCCTGCAATTCTCTAAAGCTAGGGTGCTTCAGGAAAACAGGAGCAAGGGGGGAAATCAAAGTGTATAGTTTTACTTTACCATTTAAGTTCCTCTATATTCCCATCACTGAAAATCACATTTGGTGTCTGTGAATACTTAATTTACTATATTATAAGGCCACAGATCTGGACCTGGAAAAAACCTCAGAGGTGATCTAGTCTATTCTCATTTGGCAGAGGAGGAAACTGAGACCCAGAGAGGGGAAGTAGTAGAGGGTGATGGGAGTTCTTTGAGCCCTTTTGTCTTTTTTCCTATCTTTCTTTTGCAACATTTACCTGCCCATTAATCAATTTCAACCAGAACAGGGATGGCCACAACAAGCTGAGCATGTTGATCTGAACATTTCCTAGCACAGAAGCAACTTCTAGCTCCATGAGTAATAAATCATCAGCAACATAACAAATTAGATCACTCAAGCTTGGATTCTCTCGTCTAGAGATGTTCCTTTGGACAACAGGCCCAGCTTCAAAACCGTTATCCCGAGAAAGAGAAAAAAATCATTCAGCTCCATGGCAGAAGTCCAGAGATATACTTGAGTAGTTTCTTTCCTTTGTAATTAAAAGGACTCATTTAAGAAGGTACCTAAAATTGAAAGAAAAAAGCCTTTTTTTTCCATCTGTGCTAATCTCACTTTAGGTTTGATAATAGGTCTTCTTGGGTGGCTTAGAAATTCCCTTCCAGGTCAGTATGGAAATTCTGAAATTGCCCACTGGAGGACCTTTGACTTAACAAGAACATCATATTGGTGACGATGCATTCATCAAGCTCCAAAAAAATCATTTAAGGTAAAATTAGAGCCAAGTAGTTAGAGAGTATGAGTGGGTATGTTTAATTTTTCATATTCCTCTTTAAAATTTACATTTCCTTTGCTCAACTCTTTAGTTATAAAGTCACTATAACCTTGACACTGTAAGGACTCTTCATAATAGAAAAAAGAAAAAAAGGACTTTACCAATCAGTTAATTATTTCTTGGCAGTGCTGATACTAGAACCCAGATTCTTCTATTTATAGACCATTATTCTTCCTATTATGCCATGCTGTTTAAATAAAATGGGGAAAAGGGAGAAAGGAAAAGGCACCTATGTCATGGCCGAGACCCTCTAGATTGCTCTAGAACTTTAATTTCTGTCTGTCAGAGACCGCTTACACTTGGCAACGGAAATAGATCATTTGTTGACATTACTAAAACTGTGGCCTGAGAAATAAATGGAAAAACAGCTAAGTTAGTCATTATGATTCAGTGAGTCTCATCACAATCATCAATAGACATTGCCATAGCTGCGTGGATTCTTTATTATGGATATTGATTATGAAAACCAACACAGTGATCTATCCCCATTCATTTTCCTAGGTTTCTGTCTGTTTCAGGGCTGTTGACTTTTTACTTCCTAGGAATTATTGCTGAGAGGGTCTTTACTACATGGATAAAGAAACATCAGGATCTCTAGAGAACTCCCATTTTACAAAGGAGGAAACCAAGTCTCAGATGGATTAAGTGACTTGTCTAAGATCATAAAGGTACAAAGGTGGTGTTTGAACCCGGATTCTCCCAGTCCAAATCCTTTGTTCTTTTCACTGCCTCACTTTGAGGACATTGGTATATATACACTTTGTTTTCTAGCCTCTTTTTTCCATGATGATTTATGGCTGTGAGCCACGAACTACCAAAGTCTCCAAAGAATTCAAATTTCAGGTCACACAAAGGAGAGGTACATGGTGTGTAATGGAGGGTGTAACATACCACCAGCTTTGAATTGCATGGGAGAAGGGATAGAATGGATATTATCAGAGAGATGTATAACTGATAAAGGAGCTGGGTCAGGCATGTAGAAACAGTGAGAGACAATCAATGGATAACCCATTTAGTCTGTAGCCATCTACACTGAGTTGCTCAAAATCTGGATGGCTTTCAGTCAGTGACACTGGAAAGTAGTATTTGCATCAAGGAGAACACAGATGCTTTGAAGTTCCTAAGTACATCTATTCTAGGGTAAATCTTTCTAGACCTCAATTTCTCTAAGTTAAATGGGAGCAATAATATTAGCCATGAATTTGCAAATTGCTTTGACATTTCCAAGCAAGGGCAATTTGAACACATATTCAAATAGTCTCCTTTCATTTTTAAATCTTCTTTCTTTCAATCATCTTTTCTTTCTTTTTTTCCTTTCTTTCTCTCTCTCTTTCTTTCTCTCTCTCTCTTTTTCTCCTTCCTTCCTTCCTTCCTTCCTTCCTTCCTTCCTTCCTTCCTTCCTTCCTTCCTTCCTTCCTTCCTTCTTTCTTTTGTTGTTTCTTTCATTCTTTCCCGGCTTTGAATCAAGCCTTGAATCAGTTTCTGAGTTCAGATCTTCAGACACTTACTAGTTGACCCTGGACAAGTCACTTTGTTGTTTGCCTCGGTTTTCTCATTTGTAAAATAAACTGGAGAAGGAAAAAGTAAACCACTTCAGGATCTTTGCCAAGAAAACTCGAAATGGGGTCACAGAGAGTTGGACATGACTGAAAAACACATCAACAAATAACTGGAAAAGAAGATTGTCTGAATTTGGAGATATCGGTTTCTTATAAAAGTTTCTTGAACCAGGGAGTAGCTAAAGGAATTGAAAATAAAGGGGCTTTGCTAAATGTATGCATACATGTGTGCCAGATGTCAGGGCAGAAAAGATGGAGGAAGGGAGAGTAATGTTTGCTCCATTTGTTATGACTATTCTGCATTTTTAGTAGAAACCAATCCTGGGGGAGTAGGATCATGCATGAAGAGTCCCCCAAAATTCCATCTGAAATTCATATTCCTTTCATGCCTCAGTCAGGAGAATAGAACTAAAAAAAAAAAACCCTGAAAAAATACACATCAAACTAAGTGGAAAAAGAATACTATAATGACAGGATTAGGGAACCACAGACTATAGGATCTTAGAGGTCATCTGATTCTCTTCCCCACTCCACATTTTGCAGAAGATGAAAATAAAGCTGAAAGAAGATGAAAATAAAGACAAAAAGAAGGGGAGTGATGGTGGGTAGTTGAGCATTGAGAAATGGGGACTAAATCTGGAGTCTTTGAATCAGGGAATCTCAGATGCCTTCTAACCCATCCATTGCTGGTATTATAACCTCCCTAGGAAGTGGTAATACAGCCTTCTCTTGATCACCTTGAATGAGCTGCACTGTGTTAAGGCAGCCCATTCCACTGCACAGCTTCTTAAACTTTGGGTTGTGACCCTTAAGGGGTCTCATAACTTTATATGGAGGTTGTGAAATTATGATTTATTTTCAATAAATGTTTGATTTATATACCTCTTTTAGATACTTATATACCTGAGGTCATATAAAAATTTCTTGGGCAAAAAGGGGTCACGAGTAGAAAAAGTTTCAGAAGCCCTAGCCTATTGTATGACACTAATGGTAAGAAAAGTGTTTGCTGACACCAGGCTTAAATCTTTCCCTCTGCAATTTACCCTTTCCCCCTACCATCACTGTTGTTCCTAGTTTGACCTTCTGGGACCAAGAAAAATAACTTTAATTTCTCTTCCATGTGATAGTGCTTCAAATACAGTGGGGAAATATACAATGCCCTTTAAGTCTTTTTTCTCAGACTGAGCATCCCTGATCCAAGGAAACTGGAGATGTTAATGATAGGTAGGAAGCATAGTGGGTAGAATGCTATGAGTAGAGCCATGAAGACCTGAATCCAAATCCAGCCTCAGACACTTTTCAGCTGTGTGACCTTGGGCACATCACTTTAATATATATATGCCTCAGTTTCCTTATCTGTAAATGAGGAGAATTATAGTCCCTATCTCCCAGTGTTGTGTGAAGATCTGATGAGATAATAATTGTGAAGCATTTAGCACAGTATGTGGCACATGGATGGTTTATAAAGTTATTATAATAATAATATTATTATTATACAACTGATTTTCATGTAGCATGGGCTAGAGGCTTCCTACCATTCTCTCGTCTTCCAACTTGTCCCTCCTTGTATGTGGCACCTAGGATTGAATAAAGTATTCCAGATTTGGAGAAAGCAAGGCAAGAATCTGATAAGATCAGGGTATAGCAAGACTGTCTCCTCCTATGCTCTCTATAATACACTCTACATCTTTTTTTTTCCTTCCTTCCTTCCTTCCTTTCTTCCTTCCTTCCTTCCTTCCTCCCTCCCTTCTTTCCTTCCCTCCCTCCTTCCCTCCCAAAGCATTTGGGGTTAAGTGATTTGCCCAGGGTCACTCAGCTAGTTAAGTATTAACTTTTTGAAGTCACATTTGAACTCAGGTCCTCCTGACTTCAAGGCCAGCGCTCTAACCACTGAAGCGCCACCTAGCTGCCCTTACTAAATCTTTCTTAATGCAATTTCAGGTTACAATAGGTTCTTTAGATACCATATTACACTGTTGGCTCAGATTAAGCTTGCAGTATGCTTAAACCTTCAAATTTTTTCCCACAGGAACTGTTGTCTAGCCACGCATTCCCTATTTTGTATTTAGGCAGTTGATTTTTTGAACCTGTATGTAATATTTTACTTATTTTCTATGAAGTTTCATCTTATTTCCTGTGGCCCAAAACTCTATCCTGTTGAAAGTCCACGGGGATCCTGGCTGCCATTCAGTAAGTTAACTACCCTTCTGGTTTAATGTCAGCTGCAGACTTAACAAGTACTTCATCTATGCCTTCATCTAAGTCATTGATAAAGTTGCTGAAACACATGGGTCTAAGGACAGATCACATGAATACTAGAGACCACTAAGTTGAAATTGACCTGCCAATGATTACTCCTTGACTCTAGCAATTCAACCGGTTCTAAACCCACTTCTCTGTGGCATCATCTCATATTCTCTTGTCCATTAATTTTTTTCATTTATTATTTCAAATTTTCAAGTAACAAATTTTTACTTAATATATTCTTCCTACTACCCTTCCCACTATTCCTATGGACCAATTTTTTTTTTAAATAGCAAACCCCCAAACAAGTTCATCAAAATATATTTACAAAGTCTATTGAAAAAAATCCCCACATTAGCCATGCCCAAAAATATATGTTCCTTTCTGCAATTTAAATTCATTACCTCGCTCTCAGGAAGTGTCATGTTTGATCTTTCTTCTTTTGGTCTTCTGGCTTATCATGTCATTAAATTTTTTTAAGTCTTTCAAAGCTACTTTTCTCTATGATACTGTCATTGTGGAAATTGTTTTCCTCCTTCTGAGTACTCCACTCTTCATCAGTTTATAAAGATCTTCCAAGTCTCTGCCGGAAGTGTCTTATTTCATCGTTTCTTACACCACAATGATATTCTATTATGTTCACATATTATCATTTGTTTAGCCATTCCACAATAGAAGGGCAGCCCCTCAGTTTCCAATTTTTGGCTACCACCAAAAGAGCTGCTCTTTATATTTTTGTACATATAGGTCATTTTCCTTTTTTCTTTGGGGATATAGGACTGGTAGTGGTATCTCTAGGCCAAAGAATATGCGTAGTTTGATAATTCTCCATTTTTTTTTCTATAAAGGCTCCAGGTTCTTTACTGTAATCTACCTAGACTCTGTCTACACCAGTTGTCTCATCCACCAGTCCTGTAACTATATCACAAAAGGAAAAGAGAACTCCTACGCTATGACCTCTTCTTGATGAAGTCACTCTGGCTCTGAGTGATCCCAGCTTTCCTTTCTTCTGAGTATCCCCAAACTATCTTTTCATAATACATTCTATGATTGTACCTTTGGTACCTCTCTGTCTTTCCACAGTCTTTAAAAAATTCCTGATAGTGACTGAGCAACCATATAAACCAGATCAAAGGGGTTTAAATGCTGCTGCTTCTAGCCACCAGCTATGGGACTTTGGATAAGTCCTTTCAGCTCCCTAGGCCATTGTTATCTCCTCAGTAAATAATAATAAAAAAGACCCGGCATTTAAATGATATTTTGAAGATTGCAAAGGATTTCACATACAGCACCTCAGTAAGTCTCTCAAGCATTACTATCCCTATTTTGTAGATGAAAAAACAAAAGTTTATGCTTAAGTAATTTGTTAACCATCAACCAAACTGATAAATGGTGAGGTATGAAACTTGTTTTTGTTGCTGTTATTGCTATTTGACCATTTCTGTCATGTCCGACTCTTTGTGACCTTATTTGGGGTTTTCTTGGCAAAAACACTTGAAGGGTTTGCCATTTTCTTTTCCACATCATTTTACAGGTAAAGAAACAGAGGCAAACAGGGTGAATTGACCTGTCCAGGGTCACAAAGCCAATAAGTGTGCAAGGCCAGATTTGAACTCAAGAAGATGAGTCTTCCTGACTCAAGGCCCAGTGCTCTATACACTTCAGCACCACCTAGCTGCCCTATGAAATTAGTCTTCTCCCTTTATAAGGGAATTAGACTTGATCTATAAGGTCTCCTCTGTTGAAGGTGAAAGACACCCCAACAAGATTAGGTAGGGTCCCCCGGTCAGTGTCACAGGTATGGTGAAAGACTCAGTTTGTCTCCTAAGTTAAGGGATTTATAATGTTGGCATCAGTGGGCTAAGTTCCAAAATGGACTAGCAAAGAACCTGTAGCAGGAAGATAAATTTATAGGAAAAAGAAAAAGAGATCTGATATTTTGCATTACTGATATGCTAATTGTACCATGCACCTCAATATTGAATTTTATGGTTTAGAGGTGAAAACTGAAGAGTAGTCTGGTATATCCCTCACCATTTGTCTCAGAAATCCTGTAATCACTGACCAACTGATCATTATCTGTCAGGCAGCATTCTCTGTGAAACTATAGCACTGCCAAGGCCCATTGGCCTTAGGGCCACTGCCACATTTCCCCTAGAAGCTGTCTCCCATCATCTTCTATATACAACATATGACCCAGCTACCACTACAGCCTCTTCTTCTTCTTCTCTCCTAAGATTCCAATCTCAAAATCCGGCCTTTATCCTAGGGGTGCCACATGGAAGATCCATGTCGACAAAACCCCTCAGATGTATCCAAACAAAAGCCCAGTGCCCTATAATCTCATCAGATTGACAATGAAAGCCATCAAATTGCTCAAGCACCACCCTGATCCATTCCCTCCACATCTAAATATTTGTTCCTTCACATCCATGACATGCTAAAAGTCCCATAGCCGCTAAGTGGTAGAGCCAAGATTCTGATCCAGCTTGACTCCAAATTCAGGCCTCTTTCCCCTGCTCCATACTCCCTTGTTGGTGGCGGTTCAGGCACAGTAGCAGCATTGCCTATAGTGCCACCTTTTTAGCAAACTGAACATATCAAATATTAAAGAGCTCAGATCTTTACTTGATATTCTTCACGGTCCATGCCATACAGTAAACATCCAGACAATGGTTTGAATAACCGACCTCGAAAGTTGTTGTTAATGGATCTCTCTTCCCTACTCCTTCACAGATCTCCATTTTTGACATCTCCTATATTCTTCCCCTCCAGGCCCCTACCAACTGATAGCAAGGCATAGTGGATAGCAAGCCGACCTTGAAGGCAAGAATATATAGGTTCATATTCTGCCTTGATACAGACTGGCCGTGTGACACTAGGCAGGCCAACAGCTTCTCAGGGCACCACAAAACTCTATAACTATAAAGGGTATAGACCTGCATTAATAGAGGGAGTTTCCTGATCTGGGAATTCCCTAGACCTTTAAAGGTCTAATACAATTACTTTTTTCTTTCCCTCCCCCAAAAGCCAGAGGAGAAGAGCTCCATAAATGATCAGAATCAAATTATTTCCCTGATTGCCCACTATCTAGTGGCCCTCTCATTTTCCTTGGCTAAGCTGGTCCAGTAAGTGTTTGAATTTCACTGGCAGAGCTTGGGACCGTTCATTATCACCTCCATATGATCCTAAAGCATTGGGAGAGGATTTTAATGGAGCCAGAAGGAGATAGTTAGGATTAATTTTAACACACATGACGCTCTAGTTCCTTACTGCTTGTTGGGTTTGGCTACTATGGGGATTAGGGTGAGAGATGGAGGAACGGCATGACAAAAATCTATGTGTCCATGCTGACCAGTGTTTGGCCACTTAGGTTTGCTCAATAGTCATCCTGGCTGAAGAGCAGGGGAAAGGTGTTTCAAAAACCAAAGATATTCAAATCAATTCGGGGAACATTTGTTAAGCACCTATTATGTGCCAGTCCAAATCAAGCTGAGCTGCTGATCAAAAATGGAGATATGGGAATCTTGTTTATATCCTTCTCCCTCAACTCCTTTGGGGGATCTTGGAAACTCACAAAGTACTTCATCGGCATCATTTCCTTTGATTCCCCCAACCGCCCTGTGACATAGGTTAGTACAGCTTCCCAGATCTAGAGGGGTCCTTAGAGGCCAATTAGTCTAAACCTTCTCATTTTACAAAGGAAGGAACTGGGACTTAAAGAGGTCAAGTTCCCTGCCCCAGGTCATACTCAGGGTCAGATATCTAGAGCTGGAAGGGACTTCAAAGATTGTCTAACCCAATCTTCCCATTTTATGGAAGAAGAACCAGAATCCAAGGAATTGAAATTACTTGTCCACGGTCATGTGAGCACAAATGATCAGAGGAGGGATTTGTTTCCAGTTCTTTTGATTCTACTGCCTCATATTTATTATGCCTATTTTATAGGTGAAGAAACTCAGGCTAACAGTGGTGAGGTGATTTACCTGTGGTCACAGAGCTAGCGAATACTAAAGGTAACCTTTTTGTTCCCGCTCTATTTGATTTGTCACAAGGTTGGCTACTGAGGGATAACTCGCAAAAAAGTGGGGTGGGCTACAAGCCAGGCCTAATACTGAAAGCCTTGCTTTCTAGGGTGCTCTGAGAAAAGAGGAGTTAAGAGGATGATTACAATGTAAACCCGGAGTGCCAGAGGCATGCTTATTAATAGTAACAATGCATGTGCTTACCCCATATGGGCACAGAACATGGCTCTAGCTAAGTCTCAGTTCTGCTGATGGCAAAGACACAGTACAAATAAACTCTAGGAGCACCTGCCTATTCCCTCCACCTCACTTGTTCTACTCTTAGACACCTCCGCTGCTCCCTGCTGCTGTAGGGCCTGTTTTCCCCATACATGGAAGCCACACACTCCCTCTGTGCAACTACGGAGAGTAGGGAGGTGCTAGAAAGCCACCGAAACTCAATTTACTTTGCACCCTCCTCCCCACACAATCTTTCTCAGCACAGCTGAGAAGCCCAAATGTATTTGTTTCCTTATGCACCTGCTTCCTGAGGGACATGTTGTAGGGACAATAGGTAGACTGGTTGGAAGGTAGACAGGCAAGTAATTAGGCATATAGATAGATAGCCATTGAGGTGGGTTGATAAGTAGCTAGGCAGGTAGATGGGCATACAGATAGGTAGGCATATAGGTAGGCAAGTAGGTGAGTCTAAAGGTAGGTAAGCATATAGGTAGGCAGACAGATAGGTGGATAAATAGGAAGGTAAGCATAAAGGTGGGAAAGGTAGGTGAATAGACAGGTAGGTAGATATATAGGTAGGCAGACAGGTAAGCATATAGATGGTATAGTAGATAGGCATATAAATGAGCAGGTAGATAGATAGACAGGTAAGCAGGTAGCTAGCTGCTGTTCCTTAAATAATCCGAAGCTGCCTGGAACTAGAAACGTCCTTGAGGCTCTCTGAGTCGGGCTTTGAAGACCCAACTGTGCATCCTAAAAGCAGCAATCAATTGGAACCAAAGAGAAATGAGCTCTCTGACACATTGAGCCAAGTTGAAGGGCAGCTTTGCTTAAGGAAATTTCTCTCAATGCCTTGCAATATGATATTTATGGAAAGCATCCACAGATCTAATGAAATCCCTTCACACAGTTTTGAAAATTAATGATGAATTAAATGGTAGTTCAAATAAAAAATCCTTTGTATTTTCAGGAAATAGCCTAGACAATAAATAACCCATTTTTTCAGCCATCATCTTTAAAAGGCAAGGCCACAGTTTTCTCAGTCGCATTATGATAATAGAGGTGATGCTTTTTGGAAGTTCTTGCATCAGGAGGAGCTTGGAGACCATTTGTTTTCCTTCATCGGACTTGTCACCATCACCTTCCTGGTGGGGGGTGGGGAGAAAGTTTTATACTGAATTAATACGTCATTTTTAATAACTGGAATATTCATCAGCTTACGGCCAACCTTCTGGAGATAAACCTTTTGAAACCTTAACACTACTTATACTCAACACATACAGGCCTTCGTCAGACGTGTACTTATGCCCTGATAGCCTAGGCTTGAGAATTCATGGCTAGTCCCAGCATGCCAAAAAGCATCTGAGGAAGATTTATAGGAAGGGGCATAAATAGGCACATAATATGTAGCAGAGCGTCTTAAACTTCTTCCACTCAACCTCTTTTTGCCCAAGAAATTTTTACATGACCCAGGATATATAGGTATATAAAATAGGTATACAGATGAAACATTTACTGATGATAAATGATAATTCTGCAATTCCCACATTGTTATTTATCCCTGTATGGGGTCAGAACCCACAATTTAAGAAGTTTTGAAATAGAATATGTTAGCCTATGCTCTGCCTGCATCGTGATAATGGTCACAATAGCTATGTATACAGTGTATACATTATGTTCACATGCAAGTCTCAACAACAGGCCGCTGAAGTGATTGTTGCAAGTGTTATTATCCCCATTTTGCAAAAGGGGCAATTCATCTTGGAGAGGTACCATGAATTGCCCATGATCACAAGCTAATTATCAGAGGCAAGATTTGAACCTGTATCTAAATCCAGCGTTCTGTTCATTATTCCAATATTGCCTGCCAGAATTGCCTGCGCCATTTTTGCAGCAAAAGTAACCAAAGACTAGGGAGATAGTATGAATTTTTTAAAGTCAGGCAGCAAGTATGTGTCAAAGACAAGATTAGAACACAGATTCCCATGTTTTCTGTACATATTTCCTTCCATTCTGTCACACAAATGCAATATTTAATAAATGGCAAAAGTAAGAGGTGACTTGTAATATGCACATGTATGTATGACTTCTGCATCTTATGTGTTTTGTGTAGGGTCATTAGGCAGTGTATGACACTCTGCTTTAGACCTTGGCACTCTAGAGCATGAGCTCTTCACCTTTTTTTTGTGTCTAGGACCCCTTGGCAGTCTGGTGGGTGGTTGCCTTTATTTACTAAAATTGGAGGACATGCTTTTTTTCCAAAAGTTCAAGGACATTTATCCAAGGACCCTTTCGGAGCCCATAGTCCTCAGGTTAAGAATCCCACTCTGGAAGAAGGGTGTGTATACATATGCATATATATTGAAAATTTTTGTGATCTTGAATCTGTGTTTTAAATATGTAGCAATTTAAAGCAGTATTTGGAGTTATCTTACTTAAGCCAAGAAAGCAGGAAGTGATCATGCTTACCACCCCGTTATGGAAAGGAACCCAGAAATCATAAAGGTGTTTTTAAGGTCAGTTCTTCTTCCTGGAGAAGACACTGTTTTTGTTTGGAGTCTCTTGTTGCATTATTCCCCACCCCTGATGTTGGTGACTGAGTGGGCTGTACTGGAAGGAGGAGATTTTCAAGTAACAACTATTTTCCTAGGTTGTGTGACAGGCAGATTGGCAGCAATTAGTGTTTTAGGCAAATGGCATGTGCTGTGGATCCAAATGATTTCTGAAAGCTATGAATTTCTGTGTGCCAGTTATTTACATTCTTGTGGAAGTCACATCACCCTATCATTGTTCAACTTTGCAGCCACCCACCTAAAAGTACTGCTGTAATCAGCAAAGTGTTTGACAAAGTCTCTCATACTGTTGGTAGATAATGTGAGGAGATAAAAACTACACGATTGTATAATGAGATAAATCTGAAATTGGTTGAATTGAAAAGTAACAATAAATGAGACAATGTCAACTTGGAGAGTAGTCTTTAGCCGCATGCTTCAGGGATCTGTGTTTTACCCTATGCTACTCAATATTTTGACCCATGACTTGAGTGAAACCATAAGTATACGATTATTAAATTTGCTTCTAGATTATTCAATTAAATTAGAAAGATAACCAACATACTACTTATCAGGATCTCAATCTCTTAAATCACCAACATGAATTAAATAAAATAAAATTCTATATTTGGGTTCAGAAACATCAATTCCAGAAATGTGAGATGGCTCAATAATAGTTCATCTGAAAAAGATCTGGTAGTAGGTGATATTGAGTACATGAAATTGAAAAGCCTTTAATGTCAATATTTTGACCTATGACTTGAGTGAAACAATAAGTATACGATTATTCAATTTGCTTCTAGATTATTCAATTAAATTAGAACGATAACCAACACACTACTTATCAGGATCTCAATCTCTTAAATCACCAATCTGAGTTAAATAAAATAAAATTCTATATTTGGGCTCAGAAACATCAATTCCAGAAATGTAAGATGGCTCAATAATAGTTCATCTGAAAAAGATCTGGTAGTAGGTGATATTGAGTACATGAAATTGAAAAGCCTTTAATGAATAAAAGATATATATATATATATATATATATATATATATAATATATATATATATATATATATATATATGAATAGAAACAGCTGACTGAGGAAAATATTGGCATCCAAAATCTTTATCTCTCATAAGGATTTGATATCCAAGATATATAAGGAACTAATACAAATGTGATCAAGATACACTTTCCAACAGATGACCCGGTCAAATTACATCAAAAATGAGTCCTCAAAAGAAGAACTGCAAACTTGTAAGCAACTGTATATACGCATATATTTTTGTGAGCATAATTGTATCAAATCATTAATAATAAGATAAATTCAAATGAAAAGAACCCTGAGTTCTTGCCTTATATCCATTAAATTAAATTATAAAATCTAAAATGAGGTAATGTTAGAAGGGCTATGACAAGATAAGAACACTGTTGGTAGAGCTATTAATTTAAATCTAAATTAAATAAAACTTAATATATAAATCAAGTTTTGAATTAAACTAAGTTTATGTTTTTACCTAGAGTTTCTACTTCTTGGCTTTGATCAATTAAGCTCAAGATTTTTTTAAAGTCCCTTATGTTCCAATTAATCACTTAACCAATAAGCATGTCTTAAATATGCCAGGCAACACAAAAATGAATCAGCCCCTTCCATCAGTGAGCCTATATTCTATAAATTTGTCACATTCACTAACTGTATGTTTCCTCTCTGTCTTCCAAATTTCTTATGTGTAAAAGAAGGATCTCACATTAGATCTATTAGTCACTAGCAGGGGTCCTCAAACTACGGCCCGCAGGCCAGATGTAGCAGCTGAGGATGATTATCCCCCTCACCCAGGGCTATGAATTTCTTTATTTAAAGGCCCACAAAACAAAGTTTTTGTTTTTACTATAGTCTGGCCCTCCAACAGTCTGAGGGACAGTGAACTGGCTCCCTATTTTAAAAGTTTGAGGACCCCTGTTAGCGAATCTTTATTTTGCCAGTTGAATTTTGGGGCAGTAAGAGCTTCAGGATCACACTTTTGGGCACAGAAACTTCATTTATCAGTCAAGTCTGGCACTAGAGTTCACCTTTAGCTGTCCCTTTTAAGCAATCTGATCATCTAAGACCGGATTCCTGCTTCCTTCTCGTTGCCCACAGTGAGCCACAGGATAGCAGAATGCCCCTGGCTGAGTTCCCTATTTTACAAGAATACAGACTGGACAATGTTCCTTGAAATTATACCCACTGGGGCAGAACCCAGGAAAAGGGCATGAACTTAAACCGAATAGAAAGGAATAGACTTATGAGACTCTCTTGATAGGAGGTTTCCCTGGGGACATCAGTCTTGCTAAAGTTTTTGTCCATAAAAGTGCAAAGCTAGCTGTCCTACAACTGACTTGCTCTAACAATGATCTTAAGGCAAGGCCTGGAGCGAGCTCAGGAATTTAGCAGATAATATATTGTTAGTTACCCTTGAGATTCAACAGTAAAGGAAGGAAACCAACCAACTGGGTGCATGTGGTCCACCTTCATTAATGCAGTCATTACTTTTCTTCCCTAGGGCACCTATGTTCGTCCTCTTGCTCCAATAGACTTTATAGCTTTTCACCATCTAATAACTAGCTTTGGAACCTTGGAAAAGTTACTTGACCTCTCTGTGCTTCAGTTTCTTCATTTGTAAAAGGAAAAGGTTGGACTGGATGACCTTTGAGGTCCCCTCTACCTGGAGGTGGATTGATAAATGTTTAATAATTGGCTCCTTATCAGGGAAATGTATGCACAATATACTTTGAGTTTAATCTGCCCGGTGACATTTTCTTCATCACTTCTTAAAGTGTAGATAATAAAAAAAAATAATTTTAGCCCTAATTTGTAGGAAAGTTGGCAATTTCCAAATGCTCACTCTGAAAATTTAACAATTGGCCCTTAAAAACCAGTTCATGCTGACTCCAGTATACTGTCACTCCCACCTTTTGATCCTAGATCATTGGTAACTTGCCATCCTGGATGACATTGAGCAGCTCAGCCTTTCTGCACCTCATTTTCCTGATTGGTAAAAGAAGCAAATTGCTCTAGGTGACTTCCAATGTCCTTTCCACTTTTCAGTCTAGGATGCTAGGTGACTTTCAGCAAATCCCTTAACTTCCCTGTGCCTCAGTTTCCCCTATATAAAAAAGGAGGGATTGGAATAAGTGACCTCTGAGGTACTTTCCATCCCTTGATCTATGATCTTATGGTATTTTTTTACTTTTCCAAGATGAACGTGAGATTTCTCTGCCTACCTATAGACCTTTTGAAGTTCTACTACTTTGACCTTTCAGCAATAATATACAATTTCTAAAAGAAGAGAGCTACCAGCACTTTAATCGTGGGAGGAATGGTTAAATGACCAACCTCTACTTAGCAAAGAACGCTAGACAGAATTAATCTATACTTTCTTACTATCTCCTAGTCAAGGTCCAGAGTCCAAGTTTCCAAAATTCAGTTATTGAAATTTTCTACTAAATCAGCTTGTTTCTTTATTACAGATCTTGCTCCTTCTTCCCCTCAATGCCATAGCCTGAACTCCCCAGTGCTCTGCCTTTCCTTCAGTGGCCACATGCTGGTATTAGGGCCTTTCTAGATAGTGTCATAATCACTACAGTCAATATGTACTGAAACCGACTGCCCTTGATGAGGATCAAGTCCCCTCATTTGAGCCTCGATCTCCAAACAGCAGAACACCTGAGACAAGTCAGATATTCAAGCTATAATGTCACCTCAGCAGTATCTCCAGGGTGAGAAAACCTACTTCATATATGCAATGTACAGTTTCAAGTTGACACATTTCCTTTGACAGACAGTAGCATAAAATTTCAATAACACCATTCAATAACAGAATAACAATTGTTTCAGATCGACTGGTCTGGTCAAGAAGTTTTGGGGTTGGGAATGGAGGAAGGAGAATTTTTTGATTATCATTTATAATCTAGAAAAATGATAAAAGCAAATGAAATGGAAAAAAATTCATCAACAGCATCGGTCTGACCCAACACACACACACACAGACACACACACACACACACACACACACACACACACATACAATTCCACAAATTTCAAAAATTCAAAAAAAATCTCAGCCAAATCTCTACAATGTAATATATAGCCTGCCACTTATATGCATTAAGCCATGCCCTGAGCATTGCTTTGCTGTCTACAAAGACTGTTCATCCATAGCATGAGAACTATAGCCAATAAATATTTGTTAAATAAATGAATGGTTTTCCAATTTACTGTTCATTGACTTTTCAAACCAGAAAGCAAGCATGGTGCCTCTATAAACCCACTTGCTAGCTGTGTATTCATAAGATAATTGTATATCCTGAAAAAGTTCTAAAAAATGGCAAAATTAATGGAATATGGTATTAACTTTCTTATAAGATATGGGACTTAAGATGGCCTTATCCTTGGTGTTGAATCATTGCAATCTAGTTCACATTTCATGTCTGCTGGACAGTTCAACCTGGATGGATGTCCTACTGGCACCTCCAAAAATAATGTGTCTCAATAAGAACTAGTCACATCCTTTTAAAACTTCCCCTCCTCATCCTACCACTATCTATCCAGTCGCTTAGGCTTAAAACCTTGAAATCATCTTTATTTATCCCTCTCTGTCACCCCTGAAATCTAAGGAGCTGCACAATTTTATTAATCCCACTACTACAAACTCTTTTTGTCTCCTTTTCCTCAAGTACACAGCCACCAATTTTACTTAGACCCTCACTGATTCTTGCCTGGATTATTATTAGCCTCATAACTGGATTTCTTGGTTTAAGTCACTAGTTCCCGGATTCATTCTCAACATAGCTTCCAAAATAATCTTCCTTTCCTAAGGCACAGCCTGACTCTGTTATGCCACTGCTCGAGAGTCTTCAGTGGCTCCCTATTGCCTCTGAGAGAAAACATCAATGCCTTAGCATGGTGTTTAATGCTTCCCTTAATTCTCCAGACATTTCACATTACTTTCCTTAGGCACTCCATCTTTCAGCTGGACTAGATTCCTAGACATCCCTGGAACTCATCCAGAAATCTCCCTCTTCTAAATATTCACACAGGTATTCCTCCATTGCTAGATGCAATGATTTTCCCATGAAAGTTCTTCTCACCTTTGACTGTCAACCCAAGTGCTGTCATTTCTGGGAAGCATTTTCCAATACACATGCATGTATTCTGAAGTATTTCAACTTCCTCCTACACTTTCCTCCCCCACCAATATACATATATATCTCATCTTAGAACTCTTTGAGTGAGTCTCTTATTTGTCTCTATTTCCATCTATTCTGTGTTATGCCAGTTTGTATATATTTTGTACCCTCTCGATTAGAGTTTAATTTCCTTGAGGAGAGGAATCATGTTGTCCTTCATATTGGGATCCGAATGGCCAGCAAAGGTCCTGATGAAGTGGACATAGCACTAGACATAGGGAGATTCCAGTACAGATTCCACCTTGGATCTTTACTCTGTAACTTTGGACAGTTTTCTCCTCTTTAACAGGAAAGGGTTGGATTTATTGACATTTATTGACTTCTAATGTTTCTTCCAGCTTTCAATTGAGGCTCCTATGATGCATAGTAGGCCCTTGATATATTATTGAATGACATAGAATAAAATGGCATGGAATGACTCATTTCCCCTTTAGCATCAAGAGACCACTCAGTGCACTAGACTGATCCTCTTCCCTTTCAGATGTTGGGAATACAGTGAGGGAAGGGCTAAGGGATCATTTTCATATAGAGCTAAACTCTTCTAAGCCAGCAGGGAAGGCGACTCATCTAAGTGAATAAAAGACATGAATCACAGAACTCAGAGAACCTTATAAAAGATAGCTTTTTTTTAATGTTCAAATGCATACAATGAAGGGAATGTCCTTATCAATAGACTATATGATTTGTAAAGGAAGATTTGGGAATAGGAGGAGATTTCTTCAAACCTATCCAGATTCTCCTAACCAATAGCACAAATTGGAAAGGCAGTTTGCTTTTTGATGGTCCCTAGGTGGAGTTTAAACTCTTAACTCTATCTTGTTAGCAAATTATTGGAAGCAACTTAGCTCATCAACCACAGGTGAACTATGCTACTTGGTAGAGGTCTGTTTTAATGACCAACTACAATTAATTGGTTGTGGGTTACCAATTGCTTGTATGGAAATAGATTGACAGGTAGGTGGCACTGCAGTGGATACAGTGCCGGGCCTGGAACCAGGAAGACTCGTTCCTCTGAGTTCAAATGTGACCTCAGATATTTATTAGCTAGGTTCTCATACCCTAAATTTCTATGCCCTGAATAAAATCATTATAGCCCCCCCCCTTTTTCCTCACCATTAGGACTGGGAGAATTGAGTCAGGAAAAACCTTGAAGCTCTGGACATTTTATCATAAAAATTCCAGGTGCTTCATCTCAATCCTTGCTGGGATAATTCCATCTCCTTTTGAGTATTGCTCCTCGCCTCGCTGTCTCCTGCCCTCAACCTTCTTATCTTGACCCTTATCCTGCCAGGATTAAATTATGATTCTTTCCTGGAATTATGGCTTGTCCACTCAACCAGTGTCCTTGCGCCCCCCCTCCCCCCGCCTTATCTGCCTTTGTTTCCCCTATAAGATTGTGTACTCAGGTTATGTATCCTGTTTGCAAACCCTAGTTAGCTATATAAGTACCCTGCCTCAGTTCCTCAGGACCAAATGATTTTTGAACATGAATTCCATTCAGTCGGCAAGTCTAAATTCTCCACATTAAAATATTATAAACCAATCTCTTTCTTGCCTTGGTTACTCTGGCATTACAAGGTGATCCTAAACAAGTCATTTAACACTGTTTCCCTCAGCTGTCTCATCTGTAAAACGAGCTGGAGAAGGCAATGGCCAACCACTTCCATATCTTTGCCAAGAAAACCCCAAATGGAGTTCTAAAGAGTTGAAACAACTCAAAGATAAGAACAAATGGATTATCTTGAAAAGCCTTTTCTAGAGCCCCTTCACAGATTGCAGGTAAAAGTTACCTCTTGATGACAATATAAACCCTAGCAAGGCTTAAGAAGCTGGAAAGCCTTCCAGTAGAGGACAAGTGATTAACTGTGTCTATGGGCTTAAGGGGAAGCCTAGTGAGGTGCAAAGGGGCTCATCCGTTATAGAAGAGTGGCTACTAGTAAGGAATTTGTTCACTTGCAAGCAGAAGGTGAAGGCAGCATAGTTTTAACTCTGTAGGTGAGGGACTTAAAATCCCAGCTCTAATACTGACTGTGTATATACTGATTTCTAATACTGACTTCCTTGGGGCAATCAGTTCAGCTCCTTGGACCTCAGTTTCCTCATGTATAAAATTAGGAGATTAGACAAGATGGCCTGAGGTGCTTTCTAGCCTTAAATCTAAGATCCTTTGAAGTAGTCACTATGTGGGGAATTTGTTCAGGAGCCACAAGGTAGAGATAGAATGGTATGTGCATGCTGAATTTGTACCTGGATTCAAACTCCAACTCTGCTATTTGTGTGGTCTGGGGCAAACGCCTCCCTTCTTTGGGCCTCAGTTGCTCTTCTATAAAAAGAAGGGGTTGGGTTGAGCTATCTGGTCTCTGCTGATAGTGGAGCCATGATCCTGTGTTTGACTTTTGGAGACATCATTTCCATTCTCTGGGCCTCGAATCCCACAACTGCAAAATGAGGGGGTTGGACTATTTATTTCTTAAGTCCTGCCCTGCACTATCTCTGGACCAGCTCTTAAGGGATAGCGATAACACATTGGTGATGGAGATACCCACACGGCCAAAATCACAAATCCTTGAAGTGGCAGAAATGAGTATTTAAATGGACTCTCATAAAATGCTTGAGGGTGCTTGAAAATGGTTTGTTCTCCTCTGAACCTTGCCAACCCCCTCTATTCCCAATTTTCATTTGTTTTAGCAAATTCCTTCTATCTAACAGAAATGAGACTCTCTAGGTGGTCCCAAATATCGAATGAAGAACATCTTCTTAATAGACTCTCAATCTCTGTCCTATGGAAAACATCTTTGTTGGGAAAAATCAAGGTCTATTGGCCTAGGGCTCCCAAGGATTAGGGGATTAAGTGCCACTGAAATACCTTCAAATGCAAACACTTCTAGTCTGGAGGCAAATCATTTCCCTGACATTTGAGCCAGGTATTAAAAACAAAGGCAACCCCTTTAAACGCCAAATGTCACCCAGTGGTAAAAGTTTCCTAGCTGAGCATATTTGGGGAGGCTGTTGTTGCCACAGTACCGCTCTATATTCCGGGGCTCACCTCCTGGCAGATTGTTTCATTACCCAGCAGTATCATTAATCTTTTTTATTAGCACCTTAAAAAATAAACAAACAATGATTTTGTTATGTTTGACACAAGTAGTGCATTTTAATTTTGTAGGCTTGTATTATTGGCTTGGAAAAAAAAAAAGCCCCTGCAACAATTCAGATTGAAATACTGCACTCAGTTCCTAACAAATATGAGAACACGATTCAGATGTGTAGGAATATAACAGCATCTGTTATGCATATTCAATGAAGGAAGCTATTTTTGCA
Organism: Antechinus flavipes; assembly: GCF_016432865.1. Taxonomy (NCBI): domain Eukaryota; kingdom Metazoa; phylum Chordata; class Mammalia; order Dasyuromorphia; family Dasyuridae; genus Antechinus; species Antechinus flavipes. Next base: position 48,214,918 of record NC_067404.1, read on the forward strand.
TCTTCCACATGGAGCGTTGGATTAACAAGGAAAGTTAGTATTAATTACTTTTGAAAAATTAAAACTTGTCATTCATTTTGGCACTTGCTGGGGAAACTGATTCAGAGCTCCATTTACCGTCCTTCAGGATCGGCCTGTGCCAAAACAGAAAGCATACTTGTGAGTCCAATGGATGGTAAGAAAAAGTTTGACAGTGAATAAAAATGGAAGCTTTTCCGGAAAACACATCTGAGAGTCCATCAAACCTCTTTTCCACCTCCTAATGCAGACACTACATTTGGGTAAGTGTCACTAATCATGATAGGGATGGAAATGGGAGCAATTTTCTGTCTCATTTGGACTACTCAATCATGGTTCTCTTTCTACCAAGCCTACATGTTATTAGGAGGGAATGTACCTACTCAGACACTCTAGAATGTAGCATGATGTGGTCCGTCTCAACACTCAACTTATTTTGGAATCCTCTTTATACCATTAGTTTGCTAGGCAGACCCCCTTCTTTGTACTTGGTTGTAAATATAAATGATGTGGAAGCCATATGTGGGGTTGTAGGCTTTTAGAACTTTAGGATTATACCATGCACATATACCCTAAGACCATCTGTCTACCAGTGAAGAAACTGGGACTCAGAGAAGGGAAATGATTTCCCTTTATACAATTGCTAAGACAACTTGGAGACAAAGATTAAAGGCAATGGTCAGGGGAGTTTTCCTGAAACTGAAAACACACACACACACACACACACACACACACACACACACTCCTAGCTCTAAAAATGGAAGGATCTCAGAAACCATCATTTACCAAAGGTAGTAAGTGGTAGTGGTGGCATTTGGAAACTCCAGAATTTATTGATTTTCCACCCAATTGCACTCTGTCCTGATATTCATTTCCTGATAGGAAACCCCCTCCTCCCCCTCCCCCTGCCCCCCCAGATCACTATAGAGCTCTAGACCAAAGGGCCAAATTTATCTCTTCCAAAACTGAATAAGTGAAATCTGACCCAGATTAAAATTCCACTAGGAAATGTTTAACAAAATAAAGAAAAATACAGTGCAACATAGATAATGTTAATTTGTAGTTTTCTAAATCAGTACGCAGCCAGCAGGAGCTTGTTTCTATTCTTTTCACATAATAATATTTTTCCAATTATTAGTAAAGATAGTTTTGAGCATTCATTTTTGTAAAATTTTGAGTTCCAAAATTTTCTCCCTTCATCACTTAGCTATCCCCTGCCCAAGACAACAAGCAATGTGCTATAGGTTATTGTGCAACCATTTTAAATATATTTCCATATTAATCACTTTTCAAAGAGGTAAAAAAAAAAAAAAAACAAAAAGGAAAAATCACAAGAAAGAAAAAAAATTCAAAAAATGAAAACAATATGATTCCATCTGCATTAAGACTCCATAATTCGAATTTCTCTGGATATGGATCACATTTTACATCACAAATCTTTTGGAAGTCTTGGATCACTGAATTGCTGAGAAAAGCTATGTCTATCAAAATTGATCATAACACGCCATTGCTGTTACCGTGTACAATGTTCTCCTGGATTTTGCTCACTTCACTCAAGATCAGTTCTTTTAAATCTTTCCAGGCTTTTCTGAAATCTGCCTGCTCATCATTTCTTATAGAACAAGTCTTCTATTACATTACTATACCACAACTTGTTCAGTCATTCCCCAGGTGATGAACATCCCCTCAATTTCTATTTCCTTGCCACCATAAAAAGAGCTGTTATAAATATTTTTGTACATGTGGGTCCTTTTTACTTTTTAATGATCTCTTTGGGATATATAACTAGCAGTGGTATTGCTGAGTCAAAGGGTATGCACAGGTCTGTAACCCTTTGGACATAGTTCCAAATTTTTCTCTAGAATGGCTGGATCAGTTCACAACTCCACCAACAATATATTAGTGTCCCAGCTTTCCCACACCCTCTCCAACATTTATCATTTTCTTTTTCTGTCATATGAACCAATCTGATAGTTGTGAGGTTACATCTCAGAGTTGTTTTAATTTGTATGTCTCTACTCAGTCATTTAGAGTATCTTTTCATATGACTATACATAGTTTTAATTTCTTCATCTGAAATTTGTTTGTTCAGCTCCTTTGACCATTTAGTACTTGGAGAATGACTTTTATTCGTAGAAATTTGCCTCAGTTCTCTATTTTTATTTTTATTTTAGAAATGAGACCATTATCAGAAACATTGAATATAAAAGTTGTTTCCCAAGTCTTCCTCCCTTCTAATCTTGACTGCATTGGTTTCGTTTGTGTAAAATCGTTTTTAATTTAATGTATTCAAAATTACCCACTTTGTATTTCATAATGTTCTCTGTCTCTTGTTTAGTCATAAATTCCTCCATTTCATGAATTTGATTCTATTTCAGTTTGATACCCCCTTTCTAGATCTAGCTTTTCACATTTACTTTTTACTTCTCCAATTACATAAGTTTTCTTTTTTCTTTTCTAATCTACTAAAAAATTAGTTGAACAGATTCAATATCCTGGTTCACATCCTGTTATATGGGTTACTTCAGTAGCTTCCTAGATGAACTTTTACATTGTTCCTTCTCCAGTTCAACACCCCTTGTGGCTCAGAAAATAATTTCCCTTCTGAAATCACAGCTCTGACGATGTTGCTTCTCTGCTTTATATCCTTCAGTGGCTCTGTATTAGAAAAGGGCAGGGAATAGCATTTATTAAGTGCCTGTTATATCTCCATCTGTGTGCTAAATGCTTTGCAAATATCACATCATTTGATCTTTATAACATCTCTATGAGTTATGTACTTATTGCCTCTGGAATAATATACCTTACCTTGCCTTTTCAGTATGCTTCAAAATCTAGCTTCAGCCTACCTCTACTACTTTAATTCATGTTCCCCTTTACAGGAAAGCTTTGTATTTTTTCTCTTTCTCATATCATCATATCTATAATTATCTGTTTATATGTTGCATTTCTACCAGTAGAACATAATCTCCATGAAGGTATGAACTGTTCTATTTTGTTATTGTGCTCCTAGAGCTTAGCACGTCTTATAAACTTAAAAAGTGCTTACTGGGTGAAATTGAATAGAAATCTCTTATCTTCTCCCTTTGCTTAACTTCAGTTCAACAACTGAATTAGTATTTTTTAAATTTTTAATTTATTTAAAAGTTAAATACATAACATATATTTTTACCATGTTTAACATACATTGGATTACTTGCCATCTAAGGGAGGGGGTAGGGAAAGGGAGGGAATTGGAACACAAGATTTTGCAAGGGTTAATGTTGAAAAATTATCCATGCATATGTTTTGAAAATTAAAAAAGCTTTAATAAAAAACAAAATTTAAATACAAAATGGAAAAAAAATTGCCATGTGTACAGTAAAATATGAAAGATTTCAAAATAAAAAGCATCTTCCTTCATAAATTCAAATCATTCCACATTTTTCTAAATCTACCAACTCATCATTTCCTACTTCACAGCAATATTCCATCCTCATACTCTCTACTTATTTTAAGTAATCTAAAAGAATATTGATTAATGTGACTGGCATATAATATAGTTTCCCTATTTTTCTCTTTTGAATAAATCTATTTTACCTTTCACTTTGTCTAAGATCATGTTTACTCCTGATTTTTTAATCTAATAAATTCCACTCCTGATCTTTATTATTACGTCTATGTGTATGTCTTATTTCCTACTCATCTGACTCTTCTGTTTTACTTCTTCCTGCTACTTTGCCTTCCTTTCATTTAACCTTACCCTCCAAGGCCCCACCAAGGACCTCTCCCTCATCCTGTTCTCCTACCCTTTCTCCTTGCCCTCTTGTTTCTATGTTAATTTTGAAGACTTTTTTTAGCCTTCCAAATATATATAAATATATTATATTTAAACATAAGCATATTTATATTTAATATATAAATATAAAAATAAAAAAATAAATATATTTAAATATAAATATATTATAAGTCTATATATATCCCATTCCTGTTAACCTACACACCTTTATAGATCACCCCCATTCTATCCCCTTACCTTCTTATTTCATTCTGAACTGAGAAGACCTTTATACCCTTCTAGATATATATATTTTTCTCTCTTTAACCCATTATCAAGAAGAGTAGGGTTCCAGAACTATTAACCTTTTACCCTTAATTCCCCCATGTCAGTTCTTCCTTTTGCATCTAATTTTTTAAGATACTCTTATTACCTTTTCATACATTACTTAGCTTTTTAGAATCTTATCATACTCAGCTCTGCCTCTGTCTTTGTAACTACCCAATTACTAATGACAATCTTAGAAATCTGCTTTACATTACTTCATATAAAAAATAGAGTTTGTCCTTCTCGAGTTCCATATAATTAGTCTTTGATGTTTACCTTTATTTTTGGGGGGGATTTTGTGTGTCAACTTTTCTCTTAACTTCAGGGTTTTTTGCACCAAAATATTGCAAATCCGCCAGTGCATTATGCTTAACTTCAGTAGGTATATTTTCAGCTATAACCCCGGTTCATTTGTTCTTTAATATATAGTGTTCCCAGATCTGCAGAATATTAATATAACCAATGCTAGGTCTTGTCATTCTAATTGTGGCTCCACCATATTTGAATTTGTTTCTTGTTGCTTGTAATATTTTCTCTTTGACTTGGGAGTTTTAGGATTTGGCTATTATATTCATGTAGCTTTTCCTCATAGAATATTCCTCAAATAGTGATCGCTTAATTTTTTTTTTCTGTTTCTACTTTTCTTTCTTGTTCTAATACTTCTGTACAATCTTTTTTCAGTTATTTCTTTAATCAATTATTGTTATCAAGATTCTTTTTTGTCTATCTTTTAGGTGATCAGATTATTCTTATATTTTCTTGATCTGTTCTTTATATCAGTTGTTTTTCTTATGAGATGTTTTACATTCCCTTTTATTTTCTCATTTTTGTATTTTATTTTATCATGTCTTGCTTTCTTATATGTTTGCTGGCTTCCCTTTGTTCAATTCTGTTTTTCAAGAAGTTGATTTCTTCCTTAAGATTTTGGATTTCCTTTTCAAGTTGGCCGACTTTTTTCCATAATCTTCTTGTTTTTGCTGAATTATTCTTTTTTAAATTCCTCACTCACTCTAATTTGATTTTTAAAAATCTTTTTTGAATTCTTCTATAAATTCTTTTTGAGCAGGTTACCATTTAATATTACTCTTTGGATAGGAGGATTTTTTTTTTCTACTTCAGTATCCTCCTCTGGAGATGAATCTTGGGCTTCTCTATTTCCATAATTTTCTATGGCTAAATTCTTTTTCCTTTGCCAATTCATTTTTAAAAAAGTATTATTACTTTACATATTATTTGTAACAACTTGTTATCATAAAAATCTCTAGTCTTCAGATTTAGGGAATGGTACCTCTTCCCTCAGCTTCTCAGTTCTCCCCTTTGGCCTGGAACCAAAACCAAGAACTCTGTCCTCCTGTAAGTGTCCATAGCCATCAGAATCCCAGCCCCACTGCTTTTGCATTCAATTGTGTATGCTGCTTCCTTCTCAGTCCTGGGCTGTCTCTGCAGCACTACTGGGCTTGGCTTCCCTTATAAGCAGAGGTTCTGTCAATCTTCCCTGCATCAAACTCCCATCTCCCCACACTGAAAGCAAGGTGACAATTCCTGTGGCTGGGGCCAGGGCTACTTGCTCAGTTCAGCTAACCCCAGAACTCAAAGCTAGTGGAGCTAAATTGAATGTATTTACACGTCATAGGAGCCAAACCTCCAACCTAATATCTTTCTTTGGATCTTCTATAGATGTCCCTGGAGGACTGTTGTTCTTACCCAACTCTTGTTTATTTTTATCTGTTCTACATTTGCCCTGAGGCACTATTATGTCTTGTTTATGGGGGAAATCTGGAGAGCTTGGAATTTTCTGACCTATTCTGCCATCTTCCCAGAATCCTCTCCTAAGTTGATAATTTTTAATAGCAACAAAACAAGAATCATGTTAGGAATTCTTCAAGAAAAGTCCTGTGACTCATTTCTAAAATATATAGAGAATTGACTCAAATTTATAAGAATTCAAGCCATTCTCCAATTGATAAATGATTAAAGGATATGAACAGACTATTTTCAGATGAAGAAATTAAAACTATTTCTAGTTATATGAAAAAATGCTCTAAATCATTATTGAGCAGAGAAATGCACATTAAGACAAATCTAAGGTACCTCTATACACTCTCAGATTGGCTAAGATAACATGTGTTGGAGGGGATGTGGGAATACTGGGACACTAATACATTGTTGATAGAGTTGTAAATTGATCTAAATATTCTGGAGAACAATTTGGAACTTTGCCCATAGGGCTATCAAACTGTGCATACCCTTTGACCCAGCAGTGTTTCTGCTGAGTTTATATCCCAAAGAGATCATAAAGCAGGAAAAGGGACCCACATGTGCAAAAATGTTTGTGGCAGCCCTTTTTGTAGTGGCAAGAAACTGGAAACTGAGTGGATGCCTATCAATTGGAGAATGGTTGAATATGTTATAGAATATGAGTATTATACAATATTATTGTTCTATAAGAAACGATCAGGAGGATGATTTTAGAGAGGCCTGGAGAGACTTAGATGAACTGATGTTGTATGAAGTGAGTAAAACCAGAAGAACATTGTACACAGCAACAGCAAGATTATACAATGATCAGTTCTTTTTCCTTTTTGATCTGATTTTTCTTGTGCACAATGATAATTGTGTAAATACATATAGAAGAACTGCACCTGTTTACCATATTGGATTACTTGCCTTCTAAGGGAGGGAGTAGGGAAAAGGGAAGGAAAAAAAACAGAATATAAGATTTGCAAAGGTGAATGTTGAAAATTATCTATATACCAGAGAGAGGACTGTGGGAACTGAGTGTGGACCACAACATAGCATTCTGACTCTCTCTGTTGTTGTTTGCTTGCATTTTGTTTTCTTTTTCAGTTTTTTTTCCTTCCTACTTGATCTGATTCTTCTTGTACAGCATGATAATGTTATAAATATGTCTGGATATATTGGATTTAACATATATTTTAACATATTTAATATGTATTGGACTACCTGCCAGCTGGGGAGAGGGTGGGGGGAAGGAGGGGAAAATTTGAAACAAAAGGTTTTGCAAGGGTTAATGTTGAAAAATTACCCATGCATATAGTTTGTAAATAAAAAGCTTTAATAAAAAATAGAAAATTATCTATGTATATGTTTTGAAAATAAAGTTTTAATTTGAAAAAAGAAAGAAAAGAAAAGGCCTATGGATAGATTTCATAGAGCCTGTGAACTTCGATGGGAAAAGGCTACTTCTTTATTTCACTAATGTCTAACTGAAATTTCATATTTAATTAAATTATTAAAAACATTATTTTGAAAAAAGGGTTCATCAGTAGATTTCATCAGATGCTAAATGAGGTCTATGGAAAAAAGGGTTGAGAATCATGGTGTTATATAGTCTTTTAAAATACAGGGAGAAAGATCTTTAAAGTTAAAGAAATGATTTCCAACAAACAAATTTGATAACCATTTCACCTCATTGCATCACACATATCTCAGGGAAAATTTTAAAAAATAATTTCAAGGCATCAAACATTCTCTTTGGTTCCAGAGGGCAAAAGGAGAAAAATAATGGAAGGAGGGAAATTTGGACTCAATATGAAGAAGATCTTCCTAAGAACTAGAGTTGTACCATAATGCTTGGCTGCCTCAGGAGATAGTGAGTTTCCCATCACTGGAGGTTTTCAAGGGAATGCTGGCTATCTGCTTATTGGGGCTATTATAGTTTCATGCTCTGGGCAAAAAAAAAAATGGATTACGAAACCTCTGAGGTTTTTTTTTTTTCAACTCTATGATTCTTGTTATAACGGCTCTTCTCTTCTCAACAGAATGTCTTTTCTTTGAGAATAGGGGCCATATCTTATACTTCATTATATTCCCTGTAACATCTTGCTCAGGGCCTCCCAAACATAGTAGGTACTTAGTAAAGAGGCATATGGTTTTCATAAATTGGGCTTTGTCACTCTTAAGTACCTATCAAAATGAGAGTTCTTATCACTTGAAGAAAAGCAGCACAAATTGCATGTTGATGTGTTGAAAATCAAGCCCTCTTGCAATGAGATGACCCCTGGCAAAAATGGGACATAGATGAAGTGTGTATCTGATGCCTGCAACCTCCATGTTTTAGAACCTTTCCAAAGATAGCCCTTGCTTACCTTCCACAGGCAGTCAATGCCTACTTTTTCCTTCACTCTTAAATCCTTCTCTCAGGTATAAATGATGGCTACAGCTTCAAGTGTTCCCCTTCCTAGGGAGGTGACAGAGCTAAAGCTCTGGCTCTAGAACGATGAGCACAGAATCTTTATGAATAAGACCAACCTTATGGCAATTATTCATTCTTTTTGCTCAATAGAAATTGAAGGAGAATGTGGTACACTAGATAGACAGCTGATGAAGAAGAAAAAGCTGTATTCTGTTTCTATCTCTGGTATGACCCTGGAGATATCACTTAACCTTTCAGTACCCTAGGCAAGCATCTAAAATGACAATAACAGTAAGATAAGATAAAATCAAGTAATATAAAAGATGTTATTATTCGAGTTAATACTTTTAATACTTCTTTAAGATTTGCCAAATCCTTTAATAGGTCTCATTTGATCCCTTCACAACAGTCCTGTGAGATAGGTGCTATTATTATCCTCAGGAACCTGAGCAAACAGAAATTAAATGACTTGACAGGAATCACAAAGCTAACTATCTGAGATAGGATTTGAATTCAGGTCTTCCTGACTCCAAGTCCAGCACTCTGTCCACTATGCCACCCAGCTGCCTCTAAGATGATAAGTTACAGAACAATGATCAAATTTTCATTGATTGACATTTCCTCACCAGGAGGTCCTATACCAGTAAGTCACCGATCCTGACCATACAAACAAAATTGACAATGACAAATGTAAAAATGCTCTAAATAACTATTTATTAAAGAAATACAAATTAAGACAACTCTGAGGTGCCACTACATACCTCTCAGATTGGCTAGGATGATAGGGAAAGATAATAATAAATGTTGGAGGGGATGTGGGAAAACTGGGACACTAATGCATTGTTGGTGGAGTTGTGAAATGATCCAAACATTCTGGAGAACAGTTTGGAACTTTGCTCAAAGGGTTATAAAACTGGGCATACCCTTTGATCCAGCAGTGTCTTTATTGGGCCTATATCCCAAAGAGATCATAAAAAGGAGGAAAAGGGACCCACATGTGCAAAAATGTTTATGGCAGCCTTCTTTGTAGTGGGAAAGAACTGGCAATTGAGTGGATGCCCAGCAGTTGGGGAATCGCTGAATAAGTTATGGTTTGTGAATGTTATGGAGAATTATTGTTCTATGAGAAATGAGCAGCAGGCTGATTTCAGAAAGGCCTGGAGAGACTTACAGGAACTGCTCACTGTGAAGTGAGCAGAACCAAGAGAACATCGGACACTGTAGTAAGATTATGTGCTGATCAACTGTGATGGACTTGGCTCTTTTCAACAATGAGGAGATTCAAGGCACTTCCAATAGACTCTGGATGCCCTCCACATCCAGAGAGAGAACTATAGAGACTAAATGTGGATCACAGCATAGGGTTTTCACCTTTTTTGTTGATTTGCTTGTTTTTTTTCCTTTTGATCTGATTTTTTAATTGCACAGAATGACAAATATGGAAATAAGTTTAGAAGAATTACGCATGTTTTTAACCTATATCAAATTGCTTGCTTTCATGGGGAGGAGGAAGGAGAGAGGAGAGGGAGAAAAATTTGGAACACGAGGTTTTGCAAGGTAAATGTCGAAAATTATCTTTGCATATATTTGGAAAAATAAAATATTATTTAAAATTGACAATGACAAAGGGCTGGAAGAGATAGGTGCCCTCCCAATGGTTGGAGTCGAGAGCAAAAGTTATTATTTGTTTATTAAGAATAATACATTTAGCCTTCTTTTAACCATGCAAAAGGGGGAGAAAGAGAAAGCGAAAGGAAAGATTTGGTGAAAATTGCATTTCTGATGAGCCAAATCAAGAGATAATCACTTCTATTTGGCTTTGCAATTATGTTTGTGAAAATTAATAACTGTCTTTCTTTTTCAAGTCTTGTTTCTTTTCTTTTCTTCTTTTCTTTCTTTCTTATTTTTGCTGAGGCAATTGGGGTTAAGTGACTTGCCCAGAGTCACACAGGTAGGACGTGTTAAGTGTCTGAGGTCAGATTTGAACTCAGGTCCTCCTGACTTCAGGGCTGGTGCTCTTTCCACAAGTCTTGTTTCTTTAAGACAACATCAACACTAATTTGAACTGCAGATAAGCGTATGGAATTAGGTGGTACAGTGCAGAGAAACCATTAACAGAGTCTTTCTTTGATGCTTTTTGGAGAATGGAAGTACCCTGAATTTCCACAGGTTATGTCAGTAGAAAGTAAGTTCTGAAAACTGGAAAAGCTTCAATTATAGGCTTGCCATTGTACTGCACAACTATCATCTGAGGATCAATTTAGCTCAGCTGGTAATACTTCAGCACTAGATGGACCATGGGGTAATGAATGATGACTTTTTTTATAGCTGCAGTCTTGTAGCCCTTCTAGAGATATTGTCATCTGTACTGGCAGTAAGAAAACCCATGTTAATGAAGTAAGTGAAAAGAGCAGTCCAGCCATGACCCAAGAGTGGAATCAATAGTGTTGGAAGCTTACCCTGGCAGGCAGTCAAATTGTTTGGTGAGACTCAACCAACACAGAGAAGGGTATAACAGAGGGCAAAGATTTAGGTTGCTCCACTTTTATTGTTGTTTGCACTTTGATGCTGTCTACTTTTAGTTAGAAGGAATCCTAGAGGTCACAGCCTTTTGCTGGCCAATTGCTCCTGCTTTGAGATCCTTGCATCTTAACCAGTGTTGGGGAACTATGAAATAATATACATTCACAATAAATGTTGATGTAGCCAACATGTGGTCTTTTCAACCCAGTGCTACTTGCACAACTTAAACCAGATTGAACATTGTAAAGTATCATGTGATTCAATTTTAGGGTCACATAATCCAGATCCAGATGAGACTCCCTCTTTTTTACATAGGACACATATTAGACCTACAGAGAGAGAGAGAGAGAGAGAGAGAGAGAGAGAGAGAGAGAGAGAGAGAGAGAGAGAGAGAATATGAATGAATATGAGAATAGCTTGCCCTTGGCCACATACAGAGTATGGAGCTTAGCAAGTATTCAAATGAAGGTCTTCTGACTCTAATATCAGTGCTCTATCCACTATCCCAAAAGGGAATCACTGGGTCTTATTTTTTACTCTATAAATATTAATGGAACTCTCTCTAATGACAGAATAATAACATAACCATAAATAGAACCAATGTCATGCAATGTGGCAGTAGATTTACAAATATGCCCCCTTCGCAAAATTATCATGGGTATTTAGACTATTGATTTCATACACTTGTAAACAGCTCATCTTTTTCTCCTTTGCAGTGCAAGAAGCATGAATTTTTTTTAGATTTTTCAATCAGCAGCTTTCATCCCCCACTTTTAAACCAACAGGTGTTTGTTTTTCCCCCAATACTAGGCAATGAATACCCTGGGAGAGAGACGCCGGACTCTGGGCTCCCTTAGGAGTTCAGGGCAAGAGCTTCATGCTTCATATTTTTCCCTACTCTTTGGATTTCATCCAAAGCCAATTCTGTTGAATCTGCCTGCTGCCGCCGCTCTAGAAGTGACATCTGTTCAAATTTACGCTCTTTATCATGGCTGACATGTTGTTTGTGTGTCTGTTTACCACAAGCCCAGTTCCAACTGCTTCTTGCCGATAAATTGTGATTTCTTCCTCTATGCTATCACAGGTTGCTAGGCACTACGTCCCTGCCTCTGCAGCCTGACTCTTAGCCTTTATTTTTGTTGCCGTCTCTACCTGCAATTATGCTTGGAAAGAGGGAAGTAGGATGGGACTAACATGACAAGAAAAATATAGTTTAGTGAGTTGGGCAGAGACCAGAATACTTTCCCTGCATGGTCACCTGTGGATAGCACCAAAGTATACTCTAGTAATTAAGCATCCTGATGTCCTCAGAACCTGTTATTACCTACGGTGGGGCAAAGACTGCCTTCTGACTTTTAATATGTAGGTTCAGTTAGGGAGTGTGTGTGTGTGTGTGTGTGTGTGTGTGGTGGGGTAGGAAGGGGTATGATTGCTTCTGATACCTCAAAAAATCACTTCTGAAAAAATGAGTTAAAATATGTCCCCAGAGGAGAAAATGGAAAGCTGTCATTTGTTATCTGCATTCCCTTCATTGGGGCGACTCATCAAAAGCAATTAGGCTTGAGGAGAAATTCAACAAATGAACTTCAAAACAAAGTTAAGAATGCTGTAGATGCTATTGTTCTCTGGGCTTCACAGCAGGGAAGATAAGACAGGAAGATTTAACTGTATGATGTAAAAGCCGATGAGGCAGCAGGTGGGGAACATCAAGTCCAATGAAATCAGCAGGCATTTATTAAGTACCTACTGTGTGCCAATCCCTATAAGCACAGGGGATATAAAGGCAAAAATAGTGCTTGCCTTCAGTGAGTTTATAGTTTAAGGGGAGAGATAGCAAACAAGTAAGATGTGCAAAAAGATATAGATAGACATAGATTTCTATATCAGATATGTCAGATATTTATCGTTATCTAGAGATGGAGAAGAGATAGAAAGATATAGAGATTTAAAAAATAGAAATCTCTTTATATAGAGATAGAAATAGATTCCTGTATTTCTATCTCTATATATATAAACCCTAACCTAAAATATTTTATATATATATATATATGTATATATATACATATATATATATATATATATATATATATATATATATATATATATATATATATATATATATATATATGGAGAGATAAAGAGAGAGGGAGAGAGAGGGAGAAAGAAGGAGAGAGAGGGAAGGAGAGAGAGTGAGAGAGAGAGAGAGAGAGAGAATATATTATCTTCAAGTGAAGGAACTAGCATTGAGGGGGATCCAAAAAGGTTTCTTTCTTTCTTAAGGTCAGATTTTAGCTAAGGCTCAAAGGAAGCCAAGGAAGGAGATGGAGATGAAGAAGAGAGTTACCAGTAGGAAGGACAGTAACAAGAACCAGGGAAAATGGACAACCAAGTGATGGAGTAGCTTGTTCTAGAAACAGGAAGGAGTCCAGTGCCATTCAGTCGGAGAGTTCGTGAAAGCAAGTAAAGTGTAAGAAGACTGCAAAAATAGCAAGGGAGCAGGCTATGAAGGACTTTGAATACCAGGGAATTTTATATTTCATTCTGGAGATAATAGGGGACACTAGGAGTTTGTTGAGTAGAAGGATGACCTGTGCTTTAGGAAGATCAATTTGATAGTCTAGGGTAGAAAAAGACTTCAGGCAGGGAGACCGACCAAAAGGCCATGAAATGGTCCAGGTTTGAGGATCTAAAATTGCACCTGCATCATAGTGGTGGCAATGGTGGTGGACAGAAAGGACCACATTCAAGAGACATCCATGAGGCAGAATTGAAGAGACTTTATATCAGATTGCATAAGGGTCAAGGGATGAAGTTGAGTGAGTAGTAGAGTATAATAGCTAGGTTAATAATATGCATCCTTTAAGGAAAGATAATCACTGTTATTAGTACAGAGCCATGGAGACAATCTGAATTAGTGGATAAAGAGCTAAACTTTTGAGAAGACCTGGGTTCAAGTTTCCCTGTGATACTTATTAAGTGTGATCTCATTATTTTCGGCAATTCCTTAAGACTTATCATATAAATCATAGGTGAGTTAGTGTGTAAATTCACATAGTTCACATAGTGTGAGTTCTTTGAAATTGCAAGATCATGCATCATTTGCCTTTTGGGAAGGGAGAATAGGACTCGTGATTTTATTGACATAGGGAATCCCTGGTGAGGAAATTCCCTTTACTCATGCAAATGGAATGTGTGCTACAACTCGGAGTGTCTAAGAGAATTGCTTGAGCCAATGAGAAGGTTATGCAACTTGACTAGGATCATAGCCAGTACGTGTCAGGAGCAGGACTCCACCTAGTCTTTCTGACTCTGAAATCCACTCTCCTCTACTTTTGTTTGCTATTGTTTGGTCATTTCAGCTGTTTCTGACTCTTAGGGCTTTTCTTAGCAAAGATACTAGAAAGATTTGCCATTTCCTTCTGCAACTCATTTTACAGATGAGGACACTGAGGCAATCAGAGTTAAGTGACTTATCCAAGGTCATATAGCTAGTACGGGTCTGAGGTCAAATTTAACTCAGGTTGAATCCTAAATCCAAGTCCAGTGACTTATCCACTGCAGTGCCTCCTAGCTGCCTCCTCTATCTATTGTACCATGCTGATTCTCATTTCTATAGCAGGGAGAAGTTTCTTTTTCTTATGGAAATATAGTGTAATGTGGATTAATCAAATCACTAGCTAAAAGAACCTAGCAGATCTAAGAGTACAACACTGTGAGTCCTGGAATCATAGGATTTTTATCTGAAAGGGATATTAGGCATCATATATTTTCCCCTTACCCTTTAAAGGAGGAAACAGAGCTCTTTGGAAGGAAAAGAATCTAGCCAAGATCCTAGGTCCACTAAGTAGCCAAGCTGTGATTCAGATGCTAATCCTAATATTCCATATTAACGCCCTTTCCATTGACAGGAGTGGGTCTGAATCTTATCTCCAACATTATTTAGGTGTGTGATTATGCACGGGTCACATCAAACTCTCCCAGTCTCAGTTTCTTCCTCTATAAAATGAGGAACATTGGACTAAATGATCTTTTAAGGTCCCATCTGGCTTGAAATTTGATGATCTTATGCTCCTTCCTGCACTCTTTTTCAGGGGTATTATGTGGCAAGTGTTTTGTAAACAGCAAAGCACTATTATAAATGTAAGCAGCTGGTGGTATTATTATTAATGATCAAAACCAAGGGAGACTATGGCATGGACAGATACAGTGGGAGTAAGAAGGATGAGAACTTGTAAGTAATGGGAACTGAAATCATTTGGCAAGTCTTTGAAGAATGACATACAACTGATGAAATCCAGCACCATCAAGGTTGCCAGTGGTGTTGTTCAAAGTGATTTGAGTAATTGTTGAGGGCCTTACACACTTGATTTTAAACAACTAGAAAATATTCAGGAATGGGCTGAGTTCCTGGGCTTCCTTGCCATTCATTTCCAGGAAAATGAGGGGGCCAATGAAATGCAAAGAAGCAGCCTTGCTTTCCAAGGACATTGCTTTTACTTTGTCAATAGGAAGTATTCAGGGAGCACATTTGCCTGCCTTTCTCTCTGAGTAGTTGTTCATTTGATGGGATGGCAAGCTCAGAGCTTAGGGTTGACATTTCTTCCCATCAGCTGCCTGCAGTTGCATAGCTCCTGTAGTCATCCAGAATACTGTATTAGATTGATAACCTAAAAGTAAGCCTGGGGAGGAGAAGAAGGATTGCAGGGGGAATAAAGTCTTCCTGTCTCCACCTTGGGTTTATAAGCTTCTTTCTTATGACCTGCCATAATGGCATATACTCATTACTGCTTTGTTGGTATAGAATGCATTGAAGAATATATGGAAACAGAAGTTTACAGCCTCTAGCTGGCCCTAAATAAACATTGCTATTTTCAAAATGTCCCTCAGAAACAGTCAGACTCGAAGCTTAGGGACTATAATTTGCTCTACCCACATCAGTACTTCTGTTCGAATCTTGGGATCCACTTAGTAGGGGAGATAGGGTGCAGTGATAGGTGGCAGGTTAAAGAAGATCTCTCTTGCAAAGGATCCAAATGGCCTAGATAGCCTAGATGGTATTTAGCCCCAAAGAATGGCTTTTCACCCTAGGGCCAAGTTCTAAGCATATTCCCCGTTCCAAGATGAACCATGGGTCTTGTCTTGGATCTGCTTCCAACTTTTGCCAAAATATTCTTTTCACCTTCCCACCAATGCCCTTTCTCAGACTGTACTTTCATCTAATTTATTTTCCATTCGTGGTGGTTGAGACCAGGCACAGATAATATGCCAAAATATGCAACAAGAGTAGCAAACAGCCCTGACACTTAGAATAATTCTGTAACGATGCTGCAGACATTTTGGCCTGTGATTTTCCAGGGAGCGCATTTCCCCATTTTCTATCAGCCATTATGGAAGAAGGTATTTCAAAACCAAGCCCCCTCTAATTACTTGAGAAGGATGATGATTAGTAGCAGAGTGGTATAAATTACATCACCCTGAAGAAAGGTAGGTTAATGGAAAAAGAAACCAGATTCCAGCAGTCTAATATTTAACTGAAGTGCAGGTTAAGAGGAAATTAATGTTTAAGGTGGGTACTTGTTTTTGGAGAAGAAATATTATAATGGGACTGATTGATTTCTTGAAATCTTCAGCAAATGTCTTCATTTTGTATGTTGAAAACATGAATTATATAACACCTGTTCCCACAAAGTTAACCACTTGCCTGTGCAGGAGAATATGATTCCAGTGGAATACGGTAGAGAAGGCATATTTTAACATTATTTTGACCTACTAAATTACATACTAGCTTGGCGTCTTCAGGGATTCGAGTAGTGAACTGTTGGCTCTGCTTCTCTACAGTAAATCCCATGTAGACAATAGTGCTTATGAGAGATGCATTGAGTTTTGATCCCAGATGTGTACAGAATCAAATGGAAACACTCCCATAATTATTGTGCCCTTATTCATTAAGAACAATACAGAAGAATTGGCACATTGGACTAGGTCAGTAGTCGATTCAACTCGGCTCTCTGCTTCTGGTAGGTTTTTAGGAATACATGTCTTCTCTCTATATGACGCCAACCTCAAAAAATTGAGGTTGTGTCCCAGGCACCCTTCATTCATTCATTTAGATATTAAGAATCTATTCTGAGAAGGCCAGAAAAGATAGAAAAATCAGAGGAGATGATACCTGCCCTCATGGAACTTACATTCCAGTAATATCCTCCACAATATAGTAGAGAGTCTGAAGTAATGGGAAGAAATGTTGGACTTGGAGTCAAAGAACTTGATTTTGGATCTGAGATCCCACACTTATTAGCTATATAGAAATGTAAATCCATATCTTCCAAATAGGATTTTCCTGATGGGTGGCTCTTTGGAAATATTTTTTCTAAAATGATTTGAAATGTTTGGTAATGTTGTATCTCATGCCTCTTAGGGAGTGCTTTCAAAACAAGTGAAACCTTTAGAATCCATTTCACTCATCTGGGTTCTAGAGCTAGTCTTTCTTGTTTTTTAAAAATAGTATTTGATTTTTTTCCAAATTCATGCAAAGATAGTTTTCGACATTCATCTTTGCAAAACCTTGTGTTCCAATTTTTTCTTCCTTCCTCCCCCTCTTCCCTAGCTAGCAAGCAATCAGATATAGGTTAAACGTGTGCATTTCTTCTAAACATAATTTCATATTCATCATGCTGTGTAAGAAAAAATCAGATCAGAAGGCGAAAAAACACAAGAAAGGGAAAAAACAATAGGACTACTCTTTCTAAATCAAAGGAAGATGGGAAGTACATTGGGTAGAGCACTGGGCCTGGAATCAGGAAGACCTGAGTTCAAAGCTGACCTCAGATACTTACTAGCCATGTATTCTGGGAAAATTACTTAACCTCTTCATGCTTCAGTATCCTCAAGTGTAAAATGAGCATAATGATAGTACCTACCTCCCAAGATGGTTGTGAAAATCAAAGGAAAAAAATTATAAGGCATTTTTTTCTCAATAGGATTTTAGTTTTCTAATTATATTGTAAAGATAGTTTGCAGCATTCATTTTTTTCAATTTTAATTTTACTTTTTAGAACATTTATTTTTGTAAGATTTTGAATTCCAAATTTACAAAACTCAAAATGTTATAAATTTTAGTTATTATTTTATTGGGGGTAGTAGAAGTAGTAGTAGTAGCAGCAGCAGCAGCAGCAGCAGCAGCAGCAGCAGCAGCAGCAGCAGAAGTAGTAGTAATAGCCATGTGGTTTTCTATTTATTAAATCTCCACATCCTGGAAAGATTTTTCCTTCTGTTCCTCCTCTAGAAAAAAGTGTTTTGTAGTATAAACCAGGCACAAGATTTCACTGATGCCCCCTCTTGATTCTCTCAAGGAGCAAGTATTGTGGATGGGTTCTGCGACTTGGCTTGCTGAAGCATTACTTTCTATACTACTTGAAGTAATGAGGTCTTTTTGCAGACAGCCAACCATGACATTAATTGGCAGGCCCATAATGCCATTATGCTTTCTATTACTAGGGTCGCACTATGAGATTTAAGTCACTGGAGGAGTGCGGATCTTCTCGTCCATGTCTCCTACCTCCCGGTTCCCACCATGCATCATGATTTATTCTCCTTAAGCGGTGTTAGACAGGAAACCCAGGGATTTTCAGTATCTGTGGCAAGCAAAGCTAGTTGTGGTACAGTGTTGATTATACATTTGCAAATTCTAGATAGAGATGAATATATAAATACCAAAAGAACAGAGAATAGTGAACATTGTAAATGCACACCTGGAGTAGGAATCTATGGATTTGCTTGTATTTACGTGTACAGAATTTGCAATTTCACCGGCTCTGAAGACATTCCTTAGAGCATTTAACTCAGCTTATAAAATCTTAGTCAATTAGAAATATGCCTAATTACATTTTTCATATTCTTTTAAAATAGTTTATGGTTATTGCTCCTTTAATATGTATGTGTTTGGGGGGGTGAGATATACTTTTCTTGTTGTTAAGAATTGTAATTAATGATTTTAGCTATCAACTCAGTGCTTTTTCAGTTCCAATTTGTTCTAGCAGCACACCGTGAGTTCCTACAGGCGGTCTCCTTAGCCCTGGAATGTGATCTTTTCTCATCTTTCCCTTTCAGAATACTCATTTTTCTTCAAAGTTCTGCTCAGGAGGCTATCTCCCGACTGCTCTCCCTTCCCCCTCTTTATCCTCAAATTCTTTTATAGCATTAGTCTCCCCTCCTCTGCTTCCATCTCTCTCTCTCTTGTACCATGCTTATTTAGGTACGTATTGTATCCCTCTCCACCCTCACCAGTAGAATCTATGCTTCTTGAGACCAGGGGTTTTTATTTTTGTCTTTGTATCTCTAGTCATGGTGTCTGGCAGAGTGCCTGGTACACAACAGATACTTGATAAATGTTTGTTGAGTTGACTGTGATATAAATTGAATTGAATTGAATTCCTTGGATGATATGACCAAATACCTGACAGATATAATCCAATCTCATTTATTCACATTGTTTATTTGGGTAGGATCTGTCCTGCCGATGAACAGTTGCTAAATATTATGGACCGTCTTAAAGAAAGTCTGTTCTAAAGGTTTAAAGTTCATAGATAATAGAATGGCAGAGCTAGAAAACATACTTGAGATCATATGGGTCAACCTTCCTCCCATTTTATCCACAGGGAAACTGAAGATGACATAAATAAAGAGACACGTCCAAAGATACGCCATTATGTTAGTGCAGAGCTGGAACTAGGAACCAACTCTTAGCCCAGACTCCTTTCCTGAATTTCAGAATGCCACCCTAATAGGTAGCTGTTTTCAGATCTATTGACTTGCCTTACCCAGAGTCAGACAAACACCCCAAAATGTTGATGGATTTCCAGTCAGGCAGGTGACACAATATCAATAGTCACAGGGAAATGGCCTTGCTGCAAGATGTGGAAAATCCATCTTCATTGACACTGCCACTGAGCCCCAGCTGGCTTCCCATAGTTGGTCCAGTCAAACTCATGCCGGCCATGCAAAAGGAGAGTGACGTCAGCCCTGGGGTTTAAAGATATAAACACTGAAGCCAATTCTAATTATTTAGATCGACATTTGGGATTATGTCTTCAAATACTTGATTCGGTAAAAGAAAGTTGTATGTAACTCAGGATTAGGATAAATTGAAACTATGCTTTAAATGAAATGGGGAAAGGTGATCTTTCTAGACCTTGATTTCTTCATCTACAAAATGGGGTGATAGAGTAGTGAATGATTTTAACTCCAATCGTTTTCCCAGTTTGAGGGTTCCATGAGTCTTTGATATTCTGTGATTGATCAATGTAACAGTTGCATGCACGGATTATTTTTTTTTCATGCAGAATTCTTTTTCAAAGGGAAATAACCATCCCATCTTAGCTTCCCTGTTTATTTTAGGACTGAGGCTCATCTAGCTTATTGAAAATACATATAAGACCAAGCTTTCCCATAGGAGTAAACTGTGTTCCAGTTTCTCGGTATCATAGAATCACAGAGGTAAAAGAGTACTCAAAGTTCACCTGGTTCATTCCATGCCTGAAAAAGTCCCCCTCCTATAATAACCCTACCAAGAAGTCATCCAGGTTTTATCATAAGACTTTGAGAAAGGGAATACCTGCCACCTAACAATGCAACTCATTCCACTTTTAGAAATCTCTAATCATTAGAAAAGTTTTCCTTACATAGAACTGAAATTTACTTCTCTACTTAACAAGTCTAGTCTCTTTCTATGTAATGATCTTTCAAAGCTTGAAGACAGCTCAAATGCCCCCCTCTCTGAGTCTTCTCCAAGCTAATAATACTATGGTACTTCATCTGATGCCCTTGTGTCATGATCTTGAGGGTCTTATATTATCCTGGTTCCTCCCCTCTGAACCCTCTCTAGCATATTTATGTCTTTCCTAAATTGTGACATGAGAACAAAAGAGAGTGTCCCAGCAACAAGGATCTATGGCCTGGGGTGTCCTATGCTTACCCCACAATCCTTGCATTCTCTACTGAGCCAAAGTGCTGAAAAAGTGTCATACTCTCTCTGGCTCTCTGAGTCAGTGACCCTTTTTCTCTTAACTCAGCCTTTTCATGGGGCAGTCCTGATACATTGTTATGTGGCATATTGATTTACAGATTTACCTAACCCAAATTCAGCTGTTGACTTCCTGATCGTAGGTGAATTCCACCTCCTTCACGAATTTGCTGTCTTTGAAGTATCATATGACACTTGATCTAATAGAATTGGCTTTCCACAGAAACAGAGAAACCTACTTGTATATCGCATGGTTCTCAGCCTGGTCTTTGTTTTTGTCTTAACATAGAACCATGAAGCAAATAAACAGTGCATAATAATGATCAACATCGCATAACAAAACATCTGCCACTCTCCTAGATATTGGAAGTCCCCCAAACAGTAGAGAAGCTGCTTTGAACCCAGAATTTTTAGGCAACTAACAATTTGGACTTGTTTCATTCTCTATAGCTAGGCCACCTGAAAATGGGTACAAGACTTCCCATTCACCTCATGCTGCTCGTAGCAGAGCTGGTCCTCAAGTTAGGAAGTAGAAACTCTAGACTTTGGACTTATGGAACAAGGAATGGACCCAGAATCTAGGTGAACACTAGAGAACGTAGAAGTTCCCATGACTTTTTGAATTTGTAGGACTAAAGCTAGAAGGGACATAGAGACTATATATTCCAGCCCCCATATTTTATAGAGAAATAAAATGAAGCCCCAGGAAGTTGTTAAATGATTTGTCCAAAGTCACACAGATAGTAAGCGTCAGTGGTAAGATTTGAACTCCAGTCCTCTGACTCAAAAATCAATGGATTTTCCACCAAACCATTATGTGACTGTTTTGACCCTAGCAGAAAACTCCAATCCCCCACTGATAGTGCAGCTAACAAAGATAGAGAAGCACCTCATCACCACTATACTACCCTCTCTTTGACCTTCACTATCACACCTATTTATTCCTATTACTGTATCTCTCATCAATTCCTCTCTCACTCCCTAGCTCCCAAACCCACAACATTTCACATAAAGAGTCAAGAGGAAGCTACAGAATAGATACATGGATCCTCAAATGTTTTAAATAGGGGGCCAGTTCACTGTCCCTCAGATTGTTGGAGGGACGGACTATAGTAAAAACAAAAACTTTGTTTTGTGGGCCTTTAAATAAAGAAACTTCATAGCCCTGGGGGAGGGGGATAATCGTCCTCAGCTGCCGCATCTGGCCCGTGGGCCATAGTTTGAGGACTCCTGTAATAGAAGGTATCATATCACAAACTGGTCAAGCTTTGCAGAAGAGAGATTTTTCATGTATTGTCTTATATTCGTGTAGAATGAGATGACAGACCTATAACTAGGAATACACTGACCTGGAGAAAAACCATCTCTTGGGGGTGGGATGGCACAGAGGTACAGTCAAACTCCAGATGTAGTCATTGTCAAAGAAGGGACAGTCCATTCTCAATAGAGGGGAAAGCAGGACACACGAGAAGTGTATTGCTGTATGTATACTTGGGATTAGGGGATGCTTGAATTGCCTGGTTTCAAAGACCAATAGAGAACTATGAATTGAAGGGTGAATTTGGTAGATCCCACCAGGAGGGTTCTGCTAGAAGCCCTCACACAATGAGAGAAATGATCATTTCTCTTATATTAATAGCCTATTATTAATACTGGGGAGACTCTCCCAGCTTCTTTTCTTCCTGTCCCTCGTCCAATCTCTCAAGGACAGGACTAATGGAAGATAGGATTATTGTTCTCCTCATAATGGATATTGCTGTTCCACCCAGGATACAGATTCCTTATCTAGATTTAAGCTCCTTAAACTTTTTCCACTCCCCACCCCTTTTTGCTGGAGAAATTTTTACATGATCCTGGGTCATGGATATATAAATCAAACATTTATTGATAATAAATCATAATTTCTCAACCTCCACATTCAGTTACGAGACCCCATATGGGGTTGCAATTCCCAGTTTAAGAAGCTTTAGATTGCCTAAACTAGGGGTGGTCTGGATATAGGAATAATAATCTCTTTGTCAAATAGAGACTATAATGACATTTTCAGTCCCTTCTCTTCATAAAGCCCACCTCTCGTTAATTGTTAACCAATCAGAGCTAATGGCCACCCTTGAGGAATCCCCCTCTTCCAGGGGCATATAAACTGTGGGCCTGCTGCCATGATTGTCTTTGGCACTTGAGAGTACCCCTGACCTTTTCTTAAAATGCTGGCATTATTAATAAAATGACCAACAGAAATTATCTCTCTTGACCTTTTTAAACATCACAACACACATACGTACCCCTCCCAGACGTCAGCATCCTAGAGCAAAGCCCTCCTCATCCCTTGCGAGTTGCAACACTGTGGAAATGGGTTCTAAATCTGAGATGAACCTAATTGTAATACACACAACCGTGTGTGTGAGTGAGCATACGTGTATGTATTTTTCCAAATGTACTCCAGAGGAGCAATGTCTCTTTTTCCCCCTCAGTAAAGCAAATCATTATAGGGCAAGTAGCATTTCAATTACACAGTGTAATAAAAAACGACATCAGCTCCGTGCAGCAGAGATGGAGCCCCAGGCCCGCTATGGTGTCACATCTTCCTAGTTTAGTCCTTTTTTAGTGACCACTCAATGAATAGAAAGTCCCTTTGGAGACACATTCTCATTGTCTTTATGCTTTCTCCTGTTCCCATTTTTTTGTGTGGTGTTTAGCCTTTCGAGATTCAAGGTAGTCTCTTTCATCTTTTTGTCATATCTTCCTAAGTAGAGGAAAAATTGGAGCAGACAGCTTTAATAACTTTACATACAGTAAGGAAACTAGGCGCAGGCAGAATATAAAAAAGCAATCGAAAATTCAGCACTTTAAGTGCCGAGAGCTTGAAAATGACTAAGGTGTTATAGCTTAATAATATCTTTTTGGAATCACCAAAAAAACAGAGGAAATGCACCTGGTGATTTGTGGGCCTCTGGATTGCCCTTCGGAGGATAATCTGCTCTGTGTTCATTACTATATGCGGGAGCAAGAGCAGGTTTAAATTAGCATTTGTAGATTATTGAAATCCTAATTTACAGGAAGTGAGATCAGTAATTAAAACCAGTTGTCTCTGCTCCTGAAATGTTGCTGGAACTTTCTGGGGCTGTTCAAGCTGAAGAATTAAATAAGAAGGGAAATTCTGTTTGCAGTAATGGCCTAGCTCCATCTGAATTGCACAAGGACCACTGGGCTCCAGTGGATGCTTAATAGAGAGAAAAGAAGACTTGAGAAGGCTATGATGGCAGAGCTGTCACAGAAGAGGAATTAATCTTGGTCTTCTTGGCCCTAGAGGACAGAATGAGGAATGATGGATGGGTCAAAGGGGCAAAGAGGCAGGTTTAGGTTTAATGTCAAGAAAAGCCTTCCTAGCAACAAGAGCTATCCCAAAATAGAAGGAGCTGTCTTGGGAGGGAATGGGTTCTCACTCACTCATTAGAGGCTATCCAGTAAAGTCCAGATGCCCGCTTGTTAGGAATGTTATAGAAGGGATTCCTTTTCAGGTATAAATTAGACTCAGTACCTGCTGAGATCCTTTCCAGCTCTGAGATTTTGTGAATCCATTAGCCCAAGGGACCTACAGATCCGTGAGGAAAAGTTTGATGTTTTCAACTTTCCTTATATCCTCTCTCACCATTGAATATGAAATTCTGGACATCTCAATACATCTTTCTAGGATGAATGAATGAATGAAAAAAGCATTTATTCAATTCTACATACAAAACACTGAGAAGTGCTGAAAATCCAAATAGCATATTGGCTACAGTCCTGCTCTAAAGAAGCTCACATTCTAATGGGGAATCACATATAGGATTCAGCAACAAATTGTTTGGAAAGGGCTCATGGTCCTCAAGGTATAGCAGCAAAGAATATACTATAGGCTCATTTTTCACAGGCAAAACCATATCCATTTCTAATGCTGAATTGTCAGTGCAGTCAAGGCCCTCGGTAATCTTTTCCAAGTCTTCAGTGTCTGTGGCTGCAGAGGAAGCAGAAAACTACAGACCATTCAGGAACAGTTGATAGATTCTCTCTCCATAAGGGGTAGCTTCTTTGGATGAAGGTTATTGGGACTCTCCTAGAAGCAAGGCTGGTGATCTGGGGAATGCTGTTATCAAAATAACCACAATTTGGTTTAAGACCCTAGCATGTTACTTTTTTCTTCATTTCATTTTCTTTATTTTTATTTTTAATTTATATGTCTTTCTTTGTTTTATATTTTCTTTTTACTGTTCTTTTTTCTTTAATTTTAAGTTCCAAATTCTCTCCCTCCATCACTCCCTCTTTTCCTCCTCTAGATTGTGTCCATCTAGGTCTCAGAAGAGGTGGATATGTGGTTTCTTCTGTCTCTTCCTCCAGGTGTCTTCCCACTTCAGCTAGGTTGACTGGCTTGCCTTGGTGGTGATACTTGGTGAATGCTTGGCACATAGTAGGTATTTAATAAATATGGATTGGATTGGATTGGAGCAGTTCTTGGGAATGCCAGGCCTTAGATGTGGCATTCTAGCATTTGAATTCATTTAATAAGTGGAATACTGAGTTTATCATCTTTCCTGGCATGGTATATACGGCACTGGTCTTAGACACAGGCCAAATTCATATCCTATCTCAATACTATGTGACCCTGGGCAATTCATTTAACCTCACTCTTCCTCCATTTCTTCATCTCTAAAATGAGGAGTCTGTACTACATGGCCCCTAAGGTCTGTAGGGTCTTTAGTTTGGGGGTGGTGGTGATTGAGGGCTAGAAAGAATCTTAGGAATCACCTCATCTAGTCCCTCAGTTTACTTAGGAGGAAAATGAAACCCAGAGAGAGGAAGGAAGGGGCCCATGATCATCCAAGGTATAAAGAGTAGTTAGGATAGGATCACAAGTCCTTTAACTTTCAGTCTTGGACTCTTGCCCTTACAGAACAGAAGCTAAATAAATGTTGTCTGATTGACATAACAAAGTGTTGGCAGAAGTTGGTCCTCAACCTGGCATCTTTTGGCCAGTTGCTTTAGTATGAAAGAGGAAGACGTTTGGAACCAAATGTCTATAGGTACTCGTTTTGTCTCAACATTTCGCACACAAGGGGGAAGCACAAATGAAGCGAGTTGGGGGCAGCCCCACTCATAATCTCCATCATGATGTTATCCCAAACTTGATCAGGAGAGGAGAAATGAGGAGAAGACAGGAATGATACTCCTAAGCTGTTTAGACACATTAAGAAACAGAAGAAAAGCTTTTAAACTCTTCCAAGAAGTCTACCCTAGCAGAGTGGATAGAGCTCCAAATTTCATCAGGAAGAACTTTATTCAAATCCCAGTCAGATACTATTAGCCATGTGACCCTGAGTAAGCCACTTACCCTCTCTGAGTTTCAGTTTCCTCAAATATAAAATGAGGCAACTGGATTCAATCACCTCTAAGGTCTTTTCTAGCTCTAAATCTGTGATCTTGTGATCCCATATTCCTTCCATCTCCCTTATGTTTGAGTAAGTGATTGCAGTGGAGTCTGCTTTTCAATAGAAGCCCAGTTTGGTTGGGGAATGAAGAAGCATCTTAAGTCTAGCCCTGGACAAGGTTCACTGAGCCCTGAATCCAAATGTGTTTTTAGGAATGAAGATTATACATGAGCCACCTGGTTTTAGTGGCATATTAACAAACTGGGAAATATGGCGTCTTTATCACTATCCCATGCCATAATTTGTATAGTCTTGGGCTTTGATACTATCATGAACCTATCCAGAATCAGACACCCCCCCCACACCCAACATCCCACATCAGAAATTGAGAAATTTCTGCTCCAACCACCATCTATTTGTAATTTCTCTGAAAACTCTGGTCTCTTTCCTCATTACTTGGTGTTAATCCATGCTTATCAACTTTGCTGCCTCCTCCAAGTGATGATAAGACAAAAGTGGTTGCTTAGAGATTGGAAATTAGAGGGCAACATAATTCCAGACTAACCTCACCCCAGGTGGCCATTCCTTTGTTCCTCTGGAATTATGCATCTGTTTATGGTCAAGTGCATTTGTGATATAGTCTGTTTGGAGAGGAAAGTCTTGTGCTAAAATCCTCTTTCTACCATTTGCTAGTCATGTGACCTAAGGAAACTGCATTACTCTGTCTGACCAGTTTAAATAACCAGTGCTTTGTTCAGAAGGTTCTGTTAGCATGGCATTATTTGACAAGTCACCAATCTATCCTCCACTCAGCTGCCAGAGTGACTTTCTGAAACCATAGGTCTTACCCCTTCGCCCACCTAACCCTAGATTCCCAATTCAATAAACTTATTAGCTCTAGGATCAAACATGAAGTGTGCTGTTTGACATTTGACTCTCTTCACAACTAGATTCAATCAGACTCAATTCCTTCATCTTCAGTCTTCCTCTACTCTTTTCCCTTCCATGAACTCTCCAGTTCAACTCCATTGACCAACTTGCACATGGAAACCCCAACATCCCTGGAATGTTCTCCTTTTTCACCTCCACTGCTGTTTCCCCAAATTTCCTTAAGATTCACCCCAAATGCCAGCATCTGCAAGAGTCCTTTTACCAGCACTAGTCCAATCTCCCTACTCGTCCCCCACCATTAGCTACTAGTTTTTCTCTCTAAGAAAGGATTGAGTTTTTTTGCCCTCTTCTGTGTGTCATGAGCCCTTGGCCAACTGGTAAAGTCCACGGACCCCTTCTCAAAATCATGTTTGTCGTCTACATTCATAATTTTTAAAATGCTAAATTTAATTTAGACTTTAGTGAAAAATAAAGATGTATATTTTTTCCCATCCAAATTCACAGACTACCTGAAAGGTCTTTTGGACTTTTCAGAATCCAGGTTAACAATATTTAATCTAAAATTACCTTCTCTCTGCTCTGAATCAATCATATATATATATATATATATATATATATATATATATATATATATATATATATATATACATGTTATCTCTTCCGTTAGAATGGAAGCTTCTTTTATAAATAGTATTTTATTTTTCACAATACATGTAAAGATAGTTTTCAACATTCTTTTTTGTAAGACTCCGTGTTCTACATTTTTCTCCCTCCCTCCTTTATTTTTCCCCTTCCCAAAACAGCATGTAATCTGATATAGGATAAATATGTTTAATTCTTTTAAACATTTCCATATTTGTCATGTTGTACAAGAAACATCAGACCAAAAGGGAAAAAAAATGAACAAACAAATAAAAAGGTGAAAATACTATGGTTCAACCCACATTCAGTCACCATTGTTCTCTCTCTGGATGTGGATGCATTTTCCATCCAAAGTCTATTGGAATTGCCTCAAACTGTTGAGAAGAGCCAAATCTATCACAATAGATCCTCACGTAATCTTGTTGTGTACAATGTTCTTTTGGTTCTGCTCATAATGGAAGCTTCTTTAGAGCAAGGGCTATGTTTTTGTCTTTCTTTGTATCCCCAGTGATCAGTACAGAGCTAGAAATATGCATTTTGACCGATTGACCAAATGATTGTGTGAAGTTATACTGTGATTTTTTTTTGTGAATCTTTTAAAAAATTATTATTATTATAGCTTTTTATTGACATCTGCTTGGGTAATTTTTCTTTTTCTTTTTTTTTTTAAATTTAATTTTATTTAATAACAACTCTGCACCGACAGAATCCATGCCAGGATAATTTTTACACAGCATTATCCCTTGCAATCACTTATGCCTCGTCTTTTCCCCTCCCTCCCTCCTCCCCCCCCCCAAGATGGCAAGCAGTCCTATATATGTTAAATATGTTGCAGTATATCCTAGATACAATACATATTTGCAGAACCGAACAGTTCTCCCTCTGCACAGGGAGAATTGGATTCAGAAGGTAAAAATAACTCGGGAAGAAAATCAAAAATCAAATAGTTCACATTCATTTCCCAGTATTCCTACTTTGGGTGTAGCTGTTTCTGTCCATCATTTATCCAATGAAACTCAGTTAAGTCTCTTTGTCAGAGAAATCCACTTCCATCAGAATACATCCTCATACAATATCGTTGTCGAAGTGTATAATGATCTCCTGGTTCTGCTCATCTCACTTAGCATCAGTCCATGTAGGTCTCTCCAAGCCTCTCTGTATTCATCCTGCTGGTCATTCCTTACAGAACAATAATATTCCATAACATTCATATACCACAATTTACCCAGCAATTCTCCAATGGATGGGCATCCATTCATTCCAGTTTCTAGCCACTACAAACAGGGCTGCCACAAACATTTTTGCACATACAGATTCCTTTCCCTTCTTTAATAGCTTTTTGGGGTATAAGCCCAGTTTATACTGTGATTTTAATGCTAATTGATGGAACTTTAAGTAGTATTTTGATATGCTAACTTCTCAGTAGGACAGCAGCCAACAGGTAAAGACATGCCTTTGGGCGAAGAACAAACTATTGATAGGAATTAGCCAATTTTTACAAACATACATAGAATAACTTGACCATGGAGTCCAGTATATCATCAAACTGTATTGGGAGTTATGGGTGGAGACAGGGCCCTTGAATTGTTTCCAACCTGCATGCTGTATTTTATAGGGAGTCTTCAATGAATAGGTAAATTTATGACCATAAAACTTTCTGAATTAAAATTCCCTTGTGTCCATAAGGAGTTAATTTTCCTCCCTGAGGTGTCTCCTGGACCCTAAACTGGGCACAGAGAGCAGCTGAGTAAGTGGGACATGTTTTGGACTGGATAAATTTCTCTGTGTCTAGATAAAATCAGAAGTTGATGGGTTGTTAAATATGTGTGGCTGCTGGCCTTCAAAAGCTGCTTCCTAAATCTCTCTGCATATGCTTAAAGTTGTTAGACGTTAGGGATCTGGATGTGGTTTATACCCTTGGAAGGAAGCACCAGTCAGCCCATTTGCACAGTTTCAATCCCAAACATCACAACAGAGAATGAAATAAATATAATTTATATGTTTATGCTCATTAGTCTGTTACATCATTTAAACTTGAGAATTCAATTAAGAACACTCTCAGAATGATTTAATTGGAACTAGGTTTTTCAGCTTGCATTTTCTTGAAAAATCAGATCATTTCTGAATATATATCAAATAACATCATTTTATATGATATTTTCCAAGTACATATTTCAAGTAAACACCCCTCTGTGGTAATATAAAATGCCATAAATCATATTTCTGAAAGTTACATGCACAATATATCATTAAATATGGGCACACAAATAAGTAAAGTGCATGGTTTATTTATGTAATTATTCAGGAAATTCAACATTGGTTTCTAGTGCAATAAAAAAACCAGGATGGTGCCAGAGGATATAAAGGCCGCTGCCTGCTCGGTGAGGAGGGTTGCTTTCATCTGGAAGCAGCCATAATTTAAGAACCAAACATGGAATCTCTTCATACAACTGCTAGTTTCCTGTTGCTGATTGTGGACTGTTTTGTTTTTGGAGAGTTACTTTGGACCAAGGAGAAATCTTAATCTTCCTTTCTCCCCCTCTCTTCTTTCCCTCCTCTCATTTTCCTTCCCCCTTCCATTCTTCTCCTTTTCCCTTCCTTTCCCTCTAATCTTTTCCTTTTGTCTCTCCCCCTTTTCTTTTTCCTTCTTCTTCCATTCTCTTTCCCTTTCTTCTTTTATCTCTATTTCACCTCCACCTTATTTTTTCCTTTCCTTCCAGTCTATCTTCCTTTCTCTTTTCCCTCCCATCTCTTCCATCTTACTTTCTGCTTTCTCTCTCTACCTTTTTTCTCTTCCAAATTCCCTTTCCCTTTACTTCCCTCCACTGGCCTTCCCCTTTCTTTACCTTCCTTTTCCTGACCTACCTTTCCCCTTCCATTCTTGCTGCAGATGGTTTTTTTCTGGCTTCATTTTTCTCTGTTAATCAGGCTGATTAACTCCCCCCTTTTTTTAGTGATATTCCCTCCTTCAGTCTGGCATTCCTCTGGAACCAACCTGTCTGAAGAACCCTTTGCTCTAATCAGCACTTTCGGGTTTCCTAGCTGATTGGTGTCCCCTTATAAAATAACTGAAACAGCTCTGAATTACCCCAAAGCCAAGAGGAAGGTATAACCCAGGAGTCCCATTCTCAGCTTGGTAAAAGCTCCTCCAAAGACTATTGGTACCTCCTTTCTCTTTCCATGTTCAGAGGATTAACTAGCAGGAGGCTACCTACCTTTGTTGTTGGGTTTTTCCCTTCATTGCCATGCTTCCCAGGTGTCAGCTGCAGGACATGTGTAGAAAGTCAGAGGGGAGCAACGACATCCATCTCTTCTTGGTCCTTAGTTGTCTCCATTTAAACTCCAAGGCCTGTCTATAAATGCCCAGTTGGTTTAGCACTACCTGGCCCATCTGATTTTTCAGCAGAGCTCTGTTATTCCCAGCAACAGACTCCAACGCTTACTTCCCACTTCCCCTTCTCTCCCTTTTCTCCTCCCTTTTTAAATTTTTTTTTATTTTTTAAATTTTTATTTAATAATTACTTTATATTGACACTCGTTTCTGTTCCAATTTTTTTTCCCTCCCTCCCTCCACCCCCTCCCCTAGATGGCAAGCAGTCCTTTATATGTTGGATATGTTGCAGTATATCCTAGATACAATATATGTTTGCAGAACCGAACAGTTCTCTTGTTGCATAGGGAGAATTGGATTCAGAAGGTATAGATAACCGGGAAGAAAAACAAAAATGCAGATAGTTCACATTCGTTTCCCAGTGTTCTTTCTTTGGGTGTAGTTGCTTCTGTCCGTCATTTATCAATTGAAACTCAGGTCTCTTTGTCAAAGAAATCCCCTTCCATCAAAATATGTCCTCATACAATATCGTTGTCGAAGTGTATAATGATCTCCTGGTTCTGCTCATTTCACTTAGCATCAGTTCATGTAAGTCTCGCCAGTCCTCTCTGTATTCATCCTGCTGGTCATTTCTTACAGAACAATAATATTCCATAACATTCATATACCACAATTTACCCAGCCATTCTCCAATTGATGGGCATCCATTCATTTTCCAGTTTCTAGCCACTACAAACAGGGCTGCTACAAACATTTTGGCACATACAGGTCCCTTTGCCTTCTTTAGTATTTCTTTGGGATATAAGCCCAATAGAAACACTGCTGGATCAAAGGATATGCACAATTTGATAATTTTTTGGGCATAATTCCAGATTGCTCTCCAGAATGGTTGGATTCGTTCACAACTCCACCAACAATGCAATAGTGTCCCAGTTTTCCCGCATCCCCTCCAACATTCATCATTATTTTTTCCTGTCATCTTAGCCAATCTGACAGGTGTGTAGTGCTATCTCAGAGTTGTCTTAATTTGCATTTCTCTGATCAATAATGATTTGGAACACTCTTTCATATGAGTGGTAATAGTTTCCCCTTCTCTTTTCTCCAATTCTCCTTCCCTTTTTCTTTCTCTTTCCCATTCCTTTCTCTTCCCCTTTGCTTCCTTTTCTCCTTTTCTTTCCCTCCCTTTAATATTTCTTTCAACTTCTCTCCCCCCTCTTCTTTCTCTTCCCTTCCCTTTCCTTTTCTCTTACCCTTCTCCTATCTTCCTACCTTTTCTTCCCCCCCTTTCCTTTTCTCCTTTCCTTCTGCACATTTTCCCTTTCCTCTTTCGATTCATCTTCACTTTTGGCCTTTCCCCCCTTTTCTTCTGCTTCCTTTCCCCTTCTTTTCTCATTCTCTCAATCCTTCCTTTCTTTTCTTCTTTGCTTTTCCATCCCCACCCCCACCTTACCCCTCCTACATGGCACAGGCAGGGTTGGTATTTTGTAATTAGGCCTGTCCTTAGAAAATGAAGGATGGCTCAGTGACTTGGAAGTTGGATCTTTCCACTCTTGCCGATTCAAATGGAACCCATATCAGGAGAACTGGGGGAAATGCAAAATTTCAAGTAGCTTTGAGATGAATGTCTGTTTGAACCCTCCTTCCTCCAAATAGTTAGGCTTTGAATGAAAGAGTATGGCTCTCTTCCTTATGTGGCTCAGCAGCAGAATTGCCAAGAGCTAACTGAGCATAGACTCCTCAGCTGTTCTTTGGATGAAACCTAATCAGCATTTAGAAATCAGAAGCTGATGGATACAACTTAATGACTGTGCTCTGCCTTGTTTGGTGCTATAGGACTGAGCTGCTCGCAAGACCCACTTTGTAAGAAATGTATTCAGAGACTAGGATAATCACAACACTTGGGTAGCTCTTACTGGCTCACAAACTGCCCTCTGACTCCAGTGTGTTGGGGAGTACAAACTGAGGCACAGGGAAATGAAAGGACTTGCCAGGAACACAACTCAGAAGTCACCCTTGGACACCAGACACCAAAGTCAGCACTCTTTCATTGCTGGTGTTTGGGTGGTTCAGGTAAGGGAGGAATTTTCAATATTGATTTTACAATGGTATTACAACCTTAGACTGAACTCAGATATGATGTGGCTTTGTGTACTGGGGTGTTCCGAACATGCTGTAAGTGATTGTTGTAACTAGGAAAGCTCCAGTCATCATAATTTAGCTTTTCTAAATCAGTGCTTAAAGTTAGAAGGATGGTCCCAACACACTATCCAAGAAGAGCCAAGACCGAGGTTGAAGAAGAGAACAGAACATTGGTCTTAGAGTCAGGAGCCCCAAGTTGGAATCTTGGCCATGCCATTGAAGTGTTAAAGGACTTTGGACAAGTCACATTGATGGGGGTGTGAAATTGTATTCCCTTTAATTTGTAAAATTAACATTCTAAAATTGTGTACCTTTTGATCTGTAAAGAAGGGATATTTGAGTCTCAGGCCCTCCTGGCAAGCATATCCCCCCAGAAAAGTTAAGTGGTGGCATCTGAGTGGGCCATTTCTAAGGCAAACCAGATCTCTATTTAAATTCAGGCTGAGGAAGCCTTTAAAGCAATTTCATTTGGGAGATCCTGATCTGATCTGATCAGCTCAGGCTGCCCCAGCCCCCACTAGCCCTCCATGCTAAGATCTGCTCATATAATAGGTTTCTGTTTACTCATTTCTTTGCAGAATGTCCAAAGCAGGACTATGCTTTGTCCCTTGGTGTAGCTTCCAGGACCCTGCCCACTGAGAAGGCATTCTCTTCTCAGTGTCAGCCTCCATTTCCCTAATAGGACTTTGCCACTACTGTCAGTCTCTTAGCAAAGTTTATTTCTCATCCAACAAAAAACTTCCATTTTTGCCACCTAAAACTCTTTGGGTTCATGCATTCTTTCATGAGGAACCTGCACCTCCGACCAAAAGGGGATTTCCACAATTCTCTGCACTACCACCAACCTCATCAACATCATCCCTCTGACCTTTAGTTTCCTTATCTGTGAAATGAAGATACACTCATACATGTGCTTTCTACCCCAAAGAGCTATTGTGAAGTAAAACACTTTCCAAATTTGAAAATATGTGATATGTTCCCAAATGAGATTTATCATTGTATTTCTTGTAGAATATCTCTGAAAATAGCTCCTCTAAATTGTACATGGACTGTGGAACAGAACAAAGACCATATCTATGAAACAAGAAATATAAAATTCAAAAGACAGAACAATGATAAGTTGAGCATAGTTATCTCCACAGGGAGACATAGGCTTCCCTAAGGTATTTATTAGTGCAGAATCCATTGTTACTATTTGCAAGAAATTTCTTTAACCATCTACAATGGAAAAACAAATTGGATGAAAACCTATTTCCCAAATTATAATAGATAGTTTGATGAACAACCTATTGTATTAATTCCTGTGTGTGTGTGTGTGTGTGTGTGTGTGTGTGTGTGTGTGTGTAAAATGGGTATCAAACAAATATAATCTGGACTTAGAGTAAAAGAGGAGGAGAAAAATAGTCCGGATCGCATTTAGGAAAATGTATTATGCTTTCAATGTGCCTAAGTCAGTCTTTAGAGCAAAAAGACATATTTTTAACACCAGTATTCTCCCTGTGCTGCCAGTGTTGTGAATCATGACCAAAGGATAATATGGAGACAAATTATGGGATGTAAGTAGACTTCAACATAGAGGCAATGATTGCGCAAATGAGAAATGAAGCCCAATCAGTTCTTAATTTCCCACTAGCTGTGTATTTGGGTTTTGACTCCCCTCATCATCATTATACCCACCCCTCCACTTTTCAGCTTCCTTTTATATGCTGTCTTTCCCAATTAGATCTTAGGCTCCTTGAGGATGGGGGATATCTTTTTTTCCCTCTTTTTTTATCTCTGGCACTTAGCACATTGTCTGATACATAGTAGGTCCTTAATAAATATTTATTGTATTATAAGTGGATAAAATGCTGGACTTAACATCAGGAAGATTTGGGTTCACATCCTGCCTTGCTAGCTGTGTGACCCTGAGCAAGTCTTTAAATCTCTTATTAAGTCTCAGATTTTTTCCCCTCCTATATAAAATAGGAATAATAATGATACTCATCTTCCTGAGTTCAAATCTGGCCCCACAACTTACTAGCTGTGTGACTCTAAACAAGTCCCTTAACACTGTTGCCTCAGTTTCCTCATCTGTAAAATGAGCTGAAGGAGGAAATGACAAACCACTCCAGCATCTCTGCCAAGAAAATCCCAAACAGGGTCACAAAGTATTGGACAGGACTAAACAACAACAACAAGAGTCCACTTACTGTCCCTCTACTTCTCAGGACCAAAGTACCCATCCCTGGTTATCACATCCTTTTACATGTTGTCTTCTCCATTAGAGTACTTACTACTAACTCCTTGAGGACAATAACTACCTTTGTGTTTGCATTCTTATTCCCAGGATTAGCACAATACTTAGAAGATTTTCAGTGCTTAATAAATGTTTTTCACTCATGCATTTATTCATTCATTCATTCTTTATATATAGCTTGAGGGAATACTTTGTTGATACCCATTAAAACAAATTAAAAGAAGCAGAGGAACGCCTCCTGTATTTTGGGTAGATCATTCAAGGAACATTTGATTGAAAGAAATGATTGAGGAGATGTGGAGGGAAGTTTGGGTACTGAGTCACTAGTTGGCATATCCCCATGGATGGGATCACAGATTCATCTAAGCAAATTCAATTCATCTGATATAGTAATACTCAGTCATTCAATTTGGTTATGAAAGTAGCCAAAAGTTGGGGCAGCTAGGTGGTGCAGTGGATAGAGCACCATCCCCCCATCCCTGAAGTCAGGAGTACTGGAGTTAAAATTTGGCCTCAGACACTTAACACTTCCTAGCTGTGTGATCCCAGGTAAGTCATTTATCCCCAATTGCCTCAGCCAAAAAAAAAGAAAAAAAGAAAAAAGAAAGTAGCCAAAAGTTCAGCTTGCTCTGAGAAATATTATGGAACACAAGAACTTAGAAACTAATGGGATGGGGGAGGGGTTGAGGAAGGGAGATTAAAGAGTTAAAGATGACTCAAAGGTCATCTTTAATTCACTGCTTATAAATTCCCATAATTCATATGGTCATAACTTTGATGTGTCATACTGCACCAAAGGGAAAATGTCTGCTTTCAACTTGGAGGTCACATATGACATATGATTAAAAGGAAATTGGTATTATTGAAATAACATCTTTGTTTTTTTTTTAATTTTTTAAAAGATTTTTAAAATTACACATTTGCTGATTTGGAAAGATGGAAGAAATATTTTCAGATACATATATGTGTATATATATATACACACACATACATATATATGGAGTAACTAGGTGATATAGTAGATAGTGTTCCAGGCTTGGAATCTGGAAGACTACATTCAGAGGCAGCCTCAGACACTGTGTGATGCTAGATAAGTCACTTCACCCTGTTTGCCTCAGTTTCCTCATCTGTAAAATGAGCTGAAGAAGGAAATGGCAGTGCACTGTTTCTACCTTTGCTTCTGCTGCTGCCTTTGCCAACTCACCTTTATCATCCCAAAATCATCCTAAACCAGGTTATTTTCACTCTTTTTGCTGAAATGTTGCATCCTTTTCCATTGTATCTAACCCTCCATGACTCCATTTAGAGTTTTCTTGGCAAAGATACCAGAGTGCTTTGCCATTTCCTTCTCCAGCTCATTTTACAGATGAGGAAATGGAGGTAAACAAGATTAAATGACTTGCCCAGAGTCACATAGCTAATAAGTTTCTGAATCTAGATTTGAATTCAGGTCTGCTGACTTCAGCCCCAAAGCTTTAGCCACTGAGATGCCTAGCTTCCCTTTTTGCTCCTAAGCTGGGCGTGTAAAATAGAAACTCTTCTATTTTTTGCATTCATCAATTTGTCTCTATCCCTTGCTTTCTTCCCATTAACAGTTGTTTTGTGTGCAATTTCTCATTAACCTATGGCCCAGAGTATTCTGGGAAATGCAATTTGTACTTTCATTTGATCAATGCAAAACACATTTGATCAATGCATGTACCCATTTCCTCTTTCAAGAAGTAAGAGAGTGAAAGCTCCTTAACATGCCTGCTACATGAAGACTTTAAATATCTCAAAGTCATCTCAACATTTCACATTCAGGATTGTTACAACAAACAGCAGGCTATAGTGGAAGGAGGACTAGATCCCAATCCAGAAGGGGCAAGTCAGGTTCCATCTCTGATACTTACAGTGTATGTGACTGTGGACAAGTCACTGATCTCTCAGCCTCAGTTTTCTCACCTGTAAAATGTATACTTTTAGAAGTTACCTCGGAGGATTGTTGGCAAGATCAGAACAAATAATTTATGTAGAGTTCTTTATGAACTCAAAGTTACTTGCATGTATGTATATACAAGTGGGCATATGTATGTACATGTGTGTTATTATATGCAGCTACAGTTGTATGTACACAGGTGCATTTATACATAGATGTGTGTACATCATGCATACATACAGGATATCCCAAAAGCCTTAGTTTAGTTTTAAGTTGCCAAAGTTTGTGTTTTACACACACACACACACACACACACACACATGTATGTGTATATATGATATATATTTATACATACATATCATATGAATCATACAAAACTTATAGTATATTTATGTGTTTCTGGGTGTATGCAGAGTATCCTAACAATCTTAGTGTGATTTTAAGCTATTAAAACTTGTTATTTTATATTTTTATTTATATGTATATTATACATCTATATTATGAACTATATAAAACTTATGTGTGTGCATATAGTTTATATGTGTATATATGTGTGTGTGTATGTACGCACACATGTATATGTAGTATCCCAAAAGTCTTAGTGTAGTTTTAAGCTATGAAAACTTGTTATTATATATGTATATTATAGATAGATAGATAATTGAAACCAAACAAAATATATATGGGTACGTGAATATTTTACATGCATGTTTGCATTACAGTGCCCCCAAAGTCTCAGTGTGCTTTAAGCTATTAAGACTTGTTATTTTATATTATGTACATAGGTATATTATACATATATAATATGAATTATATAAACTTATGTTTTATATGTATGCATGAATTTTACATGTATTTATGTATCTGTATGTATTTATACAGAGAACTGTCCCCAAAGTCTTAGTATGCTTTAAGCTATTAAAACTTGTTATTTTATGTTTTATGCGTATAGATTATACGTATATAATATAAATTATATAAAACTTATTTTATATATATGCATGTATTGTACGTGTATTTATGCGTATGTATTTATACAGAGGACTGGAAGCTATTAAAACATATTATTTTATATTTTATGTATATAGATTATACGTATATAATATAAATTATATAAAACTTGTGTTTTACATATATGCATGTATTATACATGTATTTATGTGTATGTATTTATGCAGAGGACTGCCCCCAAAGTCTTATTATGCCTTAAGCCATTAAAACTCGTTATTTTATATTTTATGTGTATAGATTATACATATATAATATAAATTATATAAAATTTGTGTTTTATATATATATATGCATGTATTGTACATGTATTTATGTGTGTGTATTTATACAGAGGACTGTCTTATGCTTTAAGACATTTTAAGCTATTAAAATATTTAAAAATATTAAAAATATTTTATGTATATAGATTATACATATATAATATAAATTATATAAAACTTGTGTTTTACATCTGTGCATGTATTATACTTGTATTTATATGTATGTATTTATAGAGAGGATAATCCCCAAAGTCTTAGAATGATTTAAGCTATTAAAACTTGTTATTTTATATTTTATGTATATAGATTATACGTATATAATATAAATTATATAAAACTTGCATTATATACATATACACACACACATATTGTACATGTGTTTATGTGTATGTATTTGTACAGAGAACTGCCCCAATGTCTCAGTATGCTTTAAGCTATTAAAACTTGTTATTTCATATGTTATATGTATAGATTATACATATATAATATAAATTATACAAAACTTGTATTTTATATATATGCATGTATTGTACATGTATTTATACAGAGAACTGTCCCCAAAGTCTTAATATGCTTTAAGCTATTAAAACTTGTTATTTTATATTTTATGTATATAGATTATATGATATAATATAAATTATATAAAACTTGTCTTTTACATATGTACATGTATCGTACTTGTATTTATGTGTATGTATTTATACAGGGGATAATCCCCAAATTCTTAGAATGGTTTAAGTTATAAAAACTTGTTATTTTATATTTATGTGTATATATTTTATATATATAATATAAATTATATAAAATTGTGTTTTATATACATGCATGTATTGTACATGTATTTATGTGTATGTACTTATACAGAGGACTGCCCCCAAAGTCTTAGTATGCTTTTAAGCTATTAAAGCTTAAATAGCTATTAAAGCTTTAATAGTTCTAATAAGCAGTTAAAACTTAAAACTGCATTAAGATTGTTGGTACATCCCATCTGCATCAGCAATTATTAACTCAACAACATCCATTTCTGTAGCACTTGAAGTTTCCCAAGGTGCTTTTACTACAACAAGCCTGTGAGCCAGCTAGTACAAGTAACATTGCCCCCATTTTGAAAAAGGAGAAGTGGAACCTCAGAGAATTGAAAAGTGACTAGTCCAAGGTTAAACGGCTAGTTAGTGGGCATTGGAAATAAATTTGAAACTGAAGAATCCTTATTGTAAGCCTAACACCTTTTCCCCCCATGGTATCATGATGTTTTTGAGTAGCAACATTTTAAGGAGAACACAAAGAAAGAGGAATCTTTTTTTAAAAGAAAGAAACTTCCATTGGCTTGACCTGTCCTTGCTACAAAGTGTGTCTGTCATTTGCCCTGTCCTGATTCTGTCTCAGACTACAAAACGTGTAATGTATTGAGGTTGCACTCGGAGAGATTGGTTACGTTAGGCAATGTGAATGCCAATTTTCCATTTTTCCAGATTTTGCCCATTTCAGGTCATGAATTATCTGGCTGGGAGATACAGTTAGATATTCAACAAATGATGCTCTGTCAGTTTCTTTGTGTCTGATGATAGATTAGATTGGTCTGAGTTACTTATTGACTCTCAGGCAGTTTTGTTTTCCTGCCTACATAGATGGTATTTGCATAAAGTGGCTGGTCTTTATGGGGTTCCCTATCGGTTAACCTATCTCTGTGTTTTCCTGCTGCGTTTATGCCT
This sequence comes from Antechinus flavipes, assembly GCF_016432865.1. Taxonomy (NCBI): domain Eukaryota; kingdom Metazoa; phylum Chordata; class Mammalia; order Dasyuromorphia; family Dasyuridae; genus Antechinus; species Antechinus flavipes. The sequence goes on from NC_067404.1 coordinate 48,255,265, forward strand.
TTGACCTCCATATTTCTCAAAATAAGACTTGGTGGCCAACATTTTAACATGTCCTTCAGAGAGGTTTTGCCCCCTAAATCTACGGGGAGACGAGCAGCATCTCTAATTGCTGAATATCAGTCAATAGACAGACCTAATTCCTGCCGGATCCTACTGCTAAAGCTGAGAGAATTGGGGCCATTGAAAACAGCTATTAAAATACTCATAAACAAAGTATAGGCTCAGTGTTTTGAATTCAAGGGCATTGCACATAGAATACGCAGCAGGCACGGCAGGTTCATAAATACCTCCCAAGGTGAGCTCTGGTTCTTACTGGGCATTGTTACAGAATTGCAGACTTGCTCACTGCATCTGTAAAATTCCATCTTGAAGGAACCTGACAGCTAATAACACTTGTAGCCCTTGACTTCTTAGCTTAGCAGTCAAAGGCCCTCCCAGTCAGGTGATGCCTTACCTTCCTAACTTTGGCTCACTTGACTTCTTATTCTGTTTCCCCTATTTCCCAGTAGTTCAGTAAAACTGGACTACTCGTTGTTATTTGCATGTGTCCAGAACTTTTTCCATCTCTGTATATATGTCCTACCTGATATGTGAAATAGCTCTATCTTTCCAAATACTTCCTATCCTATCTCCTCTGGTTGAGAGCTTCTTAAACTTTTCCATTCACAACTGCTTTTCACTCAGGAAATTTTTACGTGACTCCAGGGATACAGTCATATAAAATAGGTATACAAATCACTTACTGATACTAAATCATAAAAAAAATGTATTTTAAAACAAATCTTTGGTATACATATAATTTTACCATTTGTTAAAGATAAAAACAAATCAGTATATTATAAGATGGATGTGTTTGCTTATTTTTACATAAAGGATTAAGTCTTAGCAGAATATTTGATACCGCAGGACAAAAAAGCATTCAGAACCCTTTTTGCTGTTGCTATGTTTTTCACAACTCTCATATTCAGAGATGTGGCCCCCACATCAGTTCAATTTCATTTGCTTATTACAAATAATTCAATTCCCACTGATTCAGCATTTATTCTGAGCAGAGCATACTGTGCTGGAAACTGAGATAGATAGAAATACTGAACCCTACACATAATAATATGTTTATAATAAATACATAAATAATTGTAATGCGAAAGGACAACATGTTGAAATTGTAAAGGCACTACAAACAAAGCATCAGGAGAAGTCCCTAGATAGAAAGAACATTGTCAAGGAGAGCAAAACTTAGTCTGTGGGTCGCAATCTTATATATAGACACCATTCCTGGTGTCTATTGTATCCCTTGATTTTGTCTCCCAAATAAATCTATCTTTTTGCCAAGGAGAATGACCACTGTGAATTCTTCACATGACCAAACCCCAACTTTTGGTGCCTACTATCATCTGGTGTCTACATCACCCACATCTTGTTGGTCCTCAAACCACATCTCTTAGTTTCCCAACCTGTAAAATGAGAGCAGTGGATTGGCGATCTCTGTCGATCTTTTTCAGCTCCACAAATACAAATTCCAGAAACCGATTAATCTCCAGGTTTGGGGGTAGGGAGTGGTCTCCTACAGGCTTGCTTATCAGATTTCAAATGATTTAGATGAAGGGATGGATAGATGAATGAATGAATAAAAAGCATTTTTTTATTGCTCACTATGAAAAAATGCTGTGCTTAGTGGTGGGGATACAAATAGAAAACAGTGGGTAGTTCTGACGTGGCTGATGCAGGTATCAGATCATGTGCTTTGGGAGAGCACCAAATGTTGGGATTTGGTCATGTGAAGAATTCACAATGGTCATTCTCTTTGGCAGGAGGTAGGTTTATTTAGGAGAAGAGGTTACAAACAGAATAATTGGTACAATAGACACCAAGACTGGCACATGTGAAATAGAGTGGGAGAGCATGTAAAAGACAAGTTCTTTAGTGGAACTCACAATTACCCAGTAGAAAGGATGGGGCATGTCCTTAGCTGTCAGGCTAAATCCTGAAAAGGACTTAGTTCCCTAAAAGAGTTAGTTAGCTATAAGGAGAAGAAGTGGGGTCAGGAGAGGAGAGGCCCTGTAAGGTATGGTGGGGTTAGGAGGGACACCACATGGCATGGAGGGGAGGGGTAAGGGGAAAGACAATAGAAGATGGAGCGTCATGGCAGACTGTCCCAGAGGAGAGCAACAAGCCTGGCATGGACCCTAAAGGGGAAAATTTAACCTCGGGGACATGACTGGGATTTCTGACGGGATATGGCAAGCCGAGGCTGCCGATCTCCACAGAGGGTGGGTCTCTGGGATTTGACATAACTTGGATTTCTGATTGTACACCCTCCCCGGAGGGGGACCATGGAGGTAAACTGATCTGTATCACAGCCTTCTCCCTGCCTGCTCCAGGGAACAATTTTATCAATCCCTTGGTTTCTCTCTGCCCTCCAAACCCACCATTCAGGACCTCATCAGTTCCTGCCCTCAAGGATTGGATCTTTTTTTTTTAAGAAATGTTTTCTTTTTCTCCAATCACATGGACAAAGAATTGTGAACATTCTTTTGAATTTCAGTTTCTTTACCTCCCTCCCATTGAGAAGGCAAGCGGTAATCCAAAACATTTGCTATCGTGTCATTTCTCCTGATAAAACCATATCAGATTCTGATGCCGTCACACAATGGTGCCAGTCTTTGGCGGAGAGGATTTTTTCTTGCTCTTCAGTAGCTGTGGCTGCCGAGATGGCAGGGGCTGTAGGACCTTGAGAGGCATTTGCCAGATTCCCATCTCTTTGCAGAAATTGCTTTCCTGGATAATGGTTGTGGCTGCTGGAAGTAGGATTGGTAGTCTGGAGACACTGCTGTTCCCAAAGCTCTTTGGCTCAGGGTCCCGGGGTGTCTCTAACAGGATCTAAGAAGAGGTGGTTGTAGAAGTTTGACTTGTATAACACATACATCCTGATGCCCCACTGTTACATCTAGTCTAGATTGCCTACACTATAGGTGGTAGCCGGTCTGCAATTTGTGGGTATGACTGGTCTCTTTGCCACAGGGGTTCTTTCTCTGAAAGCTAGCTGATGGAGGTGGCAGACATTACTTCTGTTAGGATTCCTTGCCATCTTGTACATGCTGCCCTCAGATTCCCAAGAAATGCAGGATAAGAAAGGGTCCAGTTAGCTGTTCAATCTTTATTATTAAACAAAGTATCTGCTCTCTCTTATGACAGGGGGAGGCAGTAAGATTTGCTGGAGAGAATGCTAACTTTTTACTTTAAGGATCTATGTCTTATTAAGCTATGAATTATGGGCTAATCGCTTCCTCTCCCTGGACTTTGGGTTTTTCATGTATAAAATAAAAAGATTGGACTATTTGGACTCAGAGATTCCTCCCAGATCTTGATCTAGGATTCTGTGTGTGACTTTGGGCAAGTCATCTTTCTGGACCTCAGTTTCCTTATAAGTAAAATGATGGGATTGAACTAGATAGCCTCTTAGGGCCCTCCTGGATCTCAATTTATTATTCTGTGTATATTTGGTTATATTGGTATATATTGGTATATATTCTGTGTATCAGTTGGTTAACTGATAAGCTTTCTTCCTTGACTTTTTATTGCAGTAAGTTTATTTATATTTAATTCATATTGCTTTATGAATCATGTTGGGAGAGAAAAATCAGAGCGAAAGGGAAAAACCATGGCAGAGATAGAAAACAGAAAAAAGAAGTGAACAGAGCATGTGTTGATTTACATTTAGTCTCATTAGTTCATTTTCTGGATGCAGATAGTGTTTTCTGTCCAAAGGCTATTGGGATTGTTTTGGATCATTGAGCTACTGAGAAGAACTGTCTTTCATAGCTGATCATAATTGTTGTTATTGTGTACAATGTATTCCTGGTTCTGCTTATTTCATTCAGCATCAGTTTGTGTAAAACTTTCCGGACCTTTCTATAATCAGCTTGTTCTTAATTTTTTGTAGAACAATAATATTCCATTACCTTCATGTACCACAACTTGTTCAGCCATTCTCCAATTGATGGGAACCCACTCCCTTGCCAATTCTTTGCTACCACAAAAAGAGCTGTTATAAACATTTTTTTGCACAAGGGGGTCCTTTTCCCTCCTTTATGATCTCTTTGGGATATAGACCCAGTAATGAGACTGCTAGATCAAAAAGTTTGATAGCCCTTTGGGCATAGTTCCACATTGCTTTCCAGAATGGTTGGATCACTTCACAACTCCACCAACAATGCTTCAGTGTCCCAATTTTCCCACATGCCCTCCAACAGTGTCTTTTCCTGTCATTTTAGCCAATCTGAGAAGTGGGACCTCAGAATTGTTTTAATTTGTTCCTTGACTTTTAAAGGCTAGGACTAAGTAGACCACAAACTACTAACTGTATTTCCTACTCTCTGAAGACTACCACCTTGACCTCTTTCACTCTTGGACACCAAAGGCACACCCGGTCTCCAGATCCTCTACTTAGTGATCCTTTCATTGTTCCCACTAAATATACCAGGGCTCACTCCAAGGAGAGTTGGCCCTGGGGAATAGGAAGTCACCTCATTCCTCTCCAATCCCAGATCAGTCAGTGTACAGTGTTTTCCTTTATTGTGGGCCCACTTTTTTTGTTGCCTTGTTTAGCCTGTTTTGCATTTCTGTGGTGGCTCAACAAGCTTTTTTTGTGTACTGGCTGCTTTTCCAGAGGTGGCTGGATATAATGAGTAGAATAGAGTATGGGGGCCAATACAGTAGTACCTGAAAAGAAAAGAAAGCCAGGCTGGAGTTTTCGCATAAGAAAAATGGTGGGGGGAGAAGGGAAAGGACATTTCAATGTTCTATAACTTAAAACCAAAACAACTTTGAAGTAGAGAATTAACCTAAAATCATCAACTCCCCTGGTCAGTCATTAATCTGTAAGAAATACCCTCTTGGGCTGTTATCTTACTCCTTAATTAGATGTCCATTAAAAAAGAAACATTTATGCACACAGAGAGTAGTAAGTGGAAAGTCAGGCCCTGAGCTTAGAGTCACATATAAAGGTAAACAGAAGGCTCACCCAGTAGCAGACTCTTGTTATATAGTTAGAATAGAGGTTTGTTTTAGAATGCTTTCTTCTCTTTTCTACTTTTTTCTCCTCTCCTTTCCTCCTCCTCCTCTTCTTTCTCCTCCTCTTCCTCCTCCTCCCATCTTCTTCTCCTCCTCTTCCTCCTCCTTCTTCCTTATTTATTCTCATCTTCCACATCATCATTTCCTTCCTCCTCTTCTTTGCCTTCCAATTTTCCTTCTCTTCCTCCTCTTTCTTTTCCCTCTCCCTCTTCCTCTTCCTTCCTCTTTTCCAGAAGCAAAATCATTCATTTTTGGGTCACGTTTCATTAGCATTTTAGTTCAATAAGGATCCATTGGTTCATAAACGCAGGCTTAACAAAATGACTTCTACGATAGAACTACATGATGGGTTCCACTAAGAACATACCCTTGTTAAAATATTGCTGTCTTTAATGAATTGGGGTCTTCAGAAATGTCTGCGCTCTCCTTTAAGCTATCATCATAGACTTAAGGTTCAACACTTTATCTTGAACATTTCCACACAAACAAATTTTTCTGTCACACTATCCAGCTCCGTTTTTGAATGCCCAGTATTGGAGAAAGTGCCCGCTGTTTGCTATCATTTAATTAACAATGAACAATAAATGACATAAATCCAGAAATATCAGCCAAAGGGGACCAAGCAAGAGTATTTGTTGTAGATCACCTCATTAGTTTGTTTCCCAAATATGTTCACCAGAGTGCAAGGTGGTCATGTGACTGGCTATGGTGTCAAAACAGCTGTGGAATTAGTGCCAATAAGGCCACTGGGATTGCATAAGGACAAACTGTGCTCTCCTTTAATCAGGTTCAATGGAACCTGAGAGATGCTTGGTCATCTGTGGCTCATCCCAGGCTGCTTTTGCTTCTTAAAAGAAATGACTTAGGAGGTAAGGTTTGCCATTAAGAGTTGCATGTGCTTTTGGGAAGTAAATGTTTTCCATCTGCTTTGTAATGAGTACAAATGTGATAGCTGCAACAGTCTATGTTCCTGTAAAAAAAAAAAACACACCCTGGAGGGAATGCTTAGTTTCTTTCCAAACGCAGAATTCCAGTAATTTTGTAGGATTCGTTCTATGCATGGAATCTTAGCCTAATCATTAAAGCTATTAATGAAGACGAAAATGAGCTGCACACACATTTTTCACATTGTTGTTTAAAAGCATATTCCAGCAAGACCATGCTCAGCTACTTGGAAGCATTTCAGAGAGTTAGCCAAGGCTGGGGCGTAAGTGAATTATGCCATTATGTGATAACAGGATGCAATTAGTGCCTTTTTGCCACAGCAAAATGTGCTCACCATTATTTTAAATGAAACATTTCCGTTTGTCGTAATCGGTCAGGCAATCTTACTCTTAATCATGAGTCTCTTGCTCCGTAGAGTCCATTAACCATGGCATCCTTTGGTTGTTCTGGGCAGTGACAGCTAAGTGGCCTAAAAGTCTGGAAGTCAAGAAACTAGGTTTCAGAAAGAGATCATCAAAGTCAAACTCTGAGTAATTGAGAAAAAACAATAATACTCTCAGAGATCCGATCATAAAATATATCTTCCTCCACTGGCAGGTGGGGAAAAGGCTCAGATAATATGTTGTATATATTGTCCTACAGGATCACTTTGCCAGTAATTTTTTCAGTTTTTTTTTCAGAAAGGAGGGTTCAATTTGAGGATGAGGGGGTTACCTAGGCAAAAATAATTTCTGATATGTAAAACCAAAAAATACATCAATAAGACATTTTAAAGAGAAAAGGAGATGTAATACCCTTTTCTCTATAGCTCCCTCTTCCTATGCTGTCTAGAAGAGTAGGAATTTTCAGAATAGAAAGCATGGAAAAGATGGACACAATAAAAATCGTGTTTTAGCAATGGCAAGGAAGTATAGGAGTAAAGGTCAGAGTAGGAGGAAAACTTGGGGCCCTGCAGATGGAGAGGGATGGCAGATTTTTCCTTACTGGACCACCCACTGAGTCTGTTCTCCTTGTGGCATTGTTCTCCAAGAGCACCATGACTTCAGGGAAGTGATCCCATGACATGCAAGTGAATTGAATTTAAGTGAGGGAGGGCTGTGCAAGATCACCCACCTCACTTTCCCTTCCAGAGCACTCTGGGGCCAGTGGCCAGAAACCATAGATAGATCAGAGTGACTGGAGATGGCCTTTTAAAGCTAAGATTTTCCACAGGTCTCAGTTTGACTGAGTCTGCACCCATGAGGCAAAGAATCTCCTCTTTCACCTCATCCAAAAAATCTAAATAAATGAATTTAAAAGGGAGAGACCCTCAGAATTTCTGCCAAAGCAGAAAAGACCTATATTTCCATTCAATATGTGTCAATCAGAACCCAAAGAAGCACCAAATGGGCCTTGGCTAAGGTCTCCTTTTGACTGAGGCCACACCCATTCAGTGATTAAGATTGAGTTTGATGAACTCCAAAAAAGTCAAAGGTTCCTGTGGCAACAAGATAGTTAGCTGAGACCAAGAACAGTAGTAGCTGGTACAGGAGCTTCCCAAGTTCACCCAGATTCATAGTCTACTTCCTGTGCCATGAGTCCCAGGTTACTCCTTCTTCCTTTGCTGTTGAGTTTTCCATTGTCAGCTCAGAGAATAACAAGACCATAGAATTAGAGCTGGAAGGAAACTTGGAGGTTGTAGAGACCCATCCTCTTATTTTGTGAAAGAAGAAACTGAGACCTGCTCAAGATCACCCATAGGATCAAAGATGTAGAACCAGGACCTCCTCATTTTATAGATGGGGGATATTGACATTTAAAGACCTGAAATAAATCATTCCAGGTTATTCATAAAACCAGAGATTGAGAGCTAGATCTCAGTAGCCATCTAGTCCAACTCCTTTACTTTATAGATTGGAAAAACTGAATATCCAAAAAGAAAAATGAGTTGCTCAAAGTTACTCCAGTGGCAGAGAAACAATTTGGATGTGGGTCCTCTGATGACATTCTGTTCTTTCTGCTAAACCATACTAGAATGACGGTGGAGAAGTAAACCACAAATCATACATTTGCTAGAACCCATGGGATAAGCAGCTATTGTACTTTTGAGGAACGGACTTCTGAAACTGGAGAGAACAGGAATCTCCTGTCTGCTTAGTAAATGCTATATTGTTGTGTTACACGTTGCATGCTACTTATTATTTACATGTTGATTATTATGCTGATAGCAAAATCCACTGTATGCACAATCCAAGAATGGCTATAGTTTTCTATGGAGAAGCAGAGTTTTACATCATTCTGTTGGTAGTTGGTTGGTTATTGTCCCTTGTTCCTGAAGAGGAGCAAAATGACTGTGTTCACAATTCATAGTGTATTCGACTGTGTTGATCAGAACAATATGAGCTTGGAAGGCTCTACCACAGGTTGGGCACAAATAGTCCATATGAACATTTGGAGTGGAGATGTCTCTGAATTTGAGTTTCTCAAATTGGATGGGGAGCAGTGGTCTTGGGAATTCTACATCCTATAGCTTTTTGTGTGTGAGGCATGAGACTTGATTTATTCTTGTTAAGAGTAGATGGAACCCACATCAACAGATGTGGGTCTGCCTTCTACTTTCACTGAAGCACCCTTGACTAAAGGAGAGCACATTCTGCTTAGGTAGGCCATAAGGCTAGAATGCAGGATAACCTGGCTGCTTTGTATTTGGAAGGCTGAAGTTCATTATCATTAACGGTTAAAATCACCTCTCTCTGATGTCCCTAAACCAGAGCTCTGCCCAGTGATCACAACTCAGTCCATCAAATACACAAGAATAACCCTCATGTAGACTTCCACTCAAGGAAGGCACACAAATATCATGACCAGAGTTAACTCTTCATTGTATCACCTACTTTAGTTTGATTTATATACTTGTAGATGGAAAACAAATGAGAATTTGAGACCCCTAGAAATCCAAGAAAGGTCAGCTAGCCCCAAATGTTGGTTCATTTGTCTTCTGTGGTATATTTATAAATCAGGAGAAAGGTCATCAGGCACTTAAGATGGTAAGTGGTGGAGTAATGGACAGAAAAACAGAAATAACAAATGATTACGAACTTCTCAAATGTACTTGAATAATTCTATTTCAGTTGACAGCCCAGAAGCTGGCTTCATTTTTTTAGAGGGATCTTTGAAAAAATTCACATGCAGGAATAAATGCACACATATATAGTCAAAGATATCTTTATGCACATACATTTCTGAGGGTTTAGGAGATATGACTTAGGACTTTTCATAGTCATTGGTGTCATTATTCATGTTAAGACCACTCTCCTTGGGGCCATGAAACAACCCAAAGTCTCAGTGCCTTCACTCTTGGGCTCCATTTTTCAATTTCTAGCTTTTGCCCAAGCTTTATTATTATATGGAGTTAGCATATATTATCACATGATAAATTTAGAGCTGGAAGGGACTTTAGAGATTATATAGTTCAATCCTCTCATATTCTAAAAACTGAGGCCCACAGATCATCGGTGAACAGCTCTGAGTCATACAACTAGTCAACAACAGAGTTGGGATTCAAAACCATGTTCAGTGTCCTTTTCCCTGGTCTATGCTGTCTTCAATTGAAGGCTCCAACTGTTTCTTCCATCTGTATATTTCTGTTTTCTGTGAGACATTCTTAGCATGTCATCTTAATCTACCTTTTTATAACATATAAAGCAAATGGTCCTCTAGCCTCTGCTTGAAGATCTATGAAGAATTATTTAGTGCTTCCTTTCCCCATCCGCCTTAATCTTAACATCTTCTCTCTGAGATTATTTCTATTTAATCATATATAATTTGTCTCCCTCCCTAACCCCCTCTCTATGTATGTCTCTGTTTGTCTCTATCTCTCTGTCTCTTTGTCTGTCCGTATGTGTCTGTTTGTCTTTCTCTTCTCTCTACATGCTTCCATTTATCTATCTAATTTAATTTTATCTGTCTGTCTACCTGCCTACCTACCATCTATCTTGTTTGTAAATAGTTATTCATATATTGTCTCCTCCATTAGGTATGAGCTCTTTGCCGGTCAGGAGCCATTATGCCTTTCTCTATATCGCCAACATGAACAAAGTGCCTTGTATATTACTGAATTGAGTTTCAGAGACCCCTAAGTATTAGGAAGGTCCTCCCTTACTTGAGCCTCTATTTTTGTCTTTGGCAGATTCGCCCATTGCCATTGGTTCTGCTTCCTAGGTCCAAGGAGGGACACTAATGCTTAAATAACTAATCATTCATCCCACACAACTGCCCTTCAGATTCTTGAACATATCTATGACATTATCCAGTTCCTAATACTCTCCCCTCGTTCCCCCTTAGTCTCTTCTTTAATGTTTCTTCAAATGTTCCTTCTATGACATGGATTCCAGGTCCTTCACTGTCCTTGCTGACTTCCTCTGGATGCTCTCCATATTATCAATGTATTTTTTAAACAGTGGTACGTAGAACTGAGCACATTTTCGATGTAGTTTGATGATGACAGAGTGTAGTGCACCCATCACTTTCTCTTTGCTGGAAGGCGTGCCTCTCTTAATGTGGGTCACGATCACAGATGCTTTTTTTTGGTTATATCATCATGCTACTCAATCATACTGACCTGGCATATCACTAAACTCGCCAGGTCCTGTTCAGACACAGTGCTGTTTCTTCCATCCTATACTTACGAAGGTGATTTGTTTTAAACCCAAGTCTAAAGATTTATGGACAGTTGGGTGGTACAGTGGATAGATTGCTAGACCTGGAGTCAAGACGACTTGTTTTGAAATCTGGCCTCAGACACTTACTAGCTGTGTGACCCTGTCCAAGTCCTTTTACCATGTTTGCTTCAGTTTTCTCATCTGTAAAATGAGCTGGAAAAGGAGATGACAAATTACTTCATTAACTTTGTGAAGAAAATTCCAAGTGGACTCACAAAGAGTTGCAAACAACTGAAATGACAACAACATAAGAATTTACGTTTCTCCCTATTGATTTCTTTTTATTAGATTCATTCTGATGCATTAACCTATCAAAATCCTTTTGCATCCTGATTCTCTTATACATTGTTTTGGCTCTCCTAACTTTGTGGTTTCTGCGAATATGAAGTGTGCCATCTCTGCCTTGATCCAAGTCTTTGATAAAAATGATCCAAGCATAGATCCCTAATGTACTGCATTGAAGACCTCCTGGCACCTTGAATCTGGGCCATTCAGCCAGTTCCAAATCCATTTCATTTTATTATTAGCTATTATTGCCAATTATTATTGGCACCTCTTCTTATTTTCCCCAAGAATAGTATGAGAGACTTTATCAAAACTAGCTAAAATCTTGTTATTATCTCCATGGCATCCCCTCATCTACCAGTTTAGGAATCCTATCAGAAAGAAAAAATGAAGATACTCTGATGTGATCCATCCTTGCTAAAGCCACATTAAACCATAGTCATCACTTTCCATTGCTACCTATTAACTAACCATCTCTTTCTTTTTTTTTAGACACATGCACAGATAGTTGTCAATATTCACCTTCACAAAAGCTTGTGTTCCAAATTTTTCTCCCTTTCCCCTCTCTTTCCCCCTTCCCCAAGACAGCAAGCAATCTGATACAGGTTAAATGTATGCCATTCTTCTAAACATATTTCCATATCTTTTATGTTGAGCAAAAAAGAAAACAAAATGAGACAGAAAAAAAAACAAGCAAAGAAACAAGACAAAAAAGGTGAAAATACTATGTTTTGATCCACATGCAGTCTTCGTAGTTTTCTCCCTGGATGTAGATGGTACTTTTCATCACAAGCCTCTTTAAGCATCTCTTTCAATAGTATATTCTTGAATGTTGCCAATAACCAAATTAAGCTCTTCTGGTCTATAATTCCAAGACCACTTTCTCTTGTCTTTCTTTTTTCTTTTTAATGGGAACATTTCCCCTTCTTGAGTGATCCAGTACTTTTTTGCTTTTAGTGATTCTTTGATTTTTTTAAAGTGATTATGGCTTAGAAATCATATTTGGTAGTTCTCTGGATCAATCAGTAAGTCAGTAAGCATTTGTGAAGGACCTAGTATGTGCCAAGCACTGCCGTAGGCATTGAAGATAGAGACCAAAACAAATTTCTCTATCATCAAGCAGCTCACGTTCTAATAAAGAGGTAAATATATAAGTCTGTGCAGAATGATGTAAATAGCATAAATGCAAATAAAAATGAGGTAGTCAGGGAAAGAATAAATACAAGCCAAAATACCCTAGTTAGGGAAACAAGTCACCAGCAGTTAGGAACATCAAGAAATGCTTTGTATCAAAGGTGATATTTCTATCTTGAAGAGGGTCAATGTGTGACACAGAAATGAGGAGAGTATACATTCTAGTCAGCAGGGAATGCCAATGTCAAGGCAAAGGAATAGGAGTGAGAAATAGAGAAGGGAAGTTTGACTGGATTGCCTTAAGCAGGAGGGCAATGATAGCTAAAGAAGTTGCAAAAATAGGTCTGGTTGTTTATGGCTTTGAAAGCTGGCTGGCGCTTTCATCCTGAGGCAATGGGGGGAGGGTGGGCTTGGAGTTGCTCTAATACAGAAGTGACTTGCTCAGATGTTTGCATCAAAGAAATCACTTGGTAGGGTTGTTTAGGATATTCTGCCATGAGGAGAGACTTGAGGCAGGGAAACTAACTGTTGGGGGAAAATAGGTGAGTAGTGATGAGAACTTGAACAGAGGTGGCAGTTTTGTGAATGTAGAAGAGGATTTGGAAGGCAAGTTTGACAAATGATTGTTTATTATGGGGGTTTGGGAAAGTAAGGCTCTAGACTCAGCTTATCAATTTGAGGGGGAAAAACTGGTGGTGCTTTATAGGCAAATTTGGAAGGGGTGAGGTTTATACAGAAACATAAGTTATATTTAGAACATATTGGGACTGAGATCTATCTTGGGCATTGAGATTGAAGCATCCAATAAACACACTTCATCTAGGCCAGGTGATTTATGTATGTATTTTATCAGAGGGAGCCCTGAGGCTTCTTGAGCAGGAGAATAACATGGTCACAGTTGTGCTTTAAAATGTCAATTTGGCAACTCTTTGTAGGATAATTTGGAGAGGGAAGATCATGGAAGCAAGGAAACTAATTAGGAGGCTATTTCCATAGTTCAAGGGAGATATAATAAGGGCTTGGAAAATGGTGTTAGCTGCAAGATGCATTGTACAGTTTAGCTTGGCAACTGATTAAGTGCGAGGCATGTGGGAGAGCGAAGAGTTGAGGATGACTTTAGGAGTTGTAAGCACCAAGGATTGGAAGGATGATCATCTTCTTATCTAAAATAGGGAAGCTGGGAAAGGGGATGGTTCTGGAGGAGGAAGGATAAGTTGCTTTGGCCATGGTGAGATGGAGGTGCCTATGGGGCATCCCTTTAGAGATATCCATTAAGCAGCTTTGGTGCAGGACAGGACTTCAGGAGGAAGTCTTGGACTGGATACAGAAATCTGATCATATCTTCTGTCTAGTGATCATATAGGTGAATCTGAGGGCTTGGAATATGATGATAGCTGCAAAATGTATTGCACAGGTAGAATCAATCTGGCTTGATAACTGATTAGGTGGGAGGCATATGGGAGAATGAAGAGTTGAGAATGACTTTAGGGGGTTGTAAGTACCAAGGATTGGAAGGGTGATCATCTTCTCAACCCAAAGTGGGAAGTAAGGAAGGGGCGGGGTTCTGGAGGAGAAAGAATAAGTTGTTTTGGCCATGTTGAGTTGGAGGTGCCCATGGGACATCCATTCCATTAAGAAGTTATCTTGGACTGGATATGGAAATCTGATTATATCCCCTGTCTAGTGATGATAAGGGTGAATCTATGCGAGTTGTTTTCAACAAGAGAGAAAATAGCCGGGACGGAGCTATTTAATTGATTATAAATAAAGCACAGTTCAATAAAATTACTTGTCAAGAGACTCAACTTTATTTGACTTCTTGACTGAATCTACAAGTCTTTTTTTGAAATGGACACTTAAAATGGTCAAAGGGGTTTTGTCTGGTGTGTCTGGATATATGTGTATAGACACAGCTCCTTCGTTTTTCAAGTCAAAATCCCACATAAACTGTGTTTTTCCTTCCTCCACTTTATCAAATGTTGTATGAGACATTGTTTTTTTCTGATGCTTTATTACTTCGGCAACTTCAAAAGACAGTAGGTGACTCACGACCTCCTTTCCAGCTGTGATAAAAGCAGGGTTGCACGATTAGGTGGTATTATGATGTGATTTTATTGGAGTCAGTCAATTTAAATAAAATGAGTAGCGTTTCTAAATCCACGTGCTAGGATAATGCATTGCTAACAGGTAAATCACTCCCTCTTCCCCACCTGCCACCTCCACTCCCCAGTACAGGTCTCCGGTTTCAAATGGGGACTACCTTTTAATTCAGGGAGTCCGCTGGCAGAGATCCTATTATCCTCTCGTTAGAGAGAGAAGGTTTGTGGTGGATCAGCACAAAGCATCTGGGGATGGGGGATGGGATGGGCTCCAAAACATCAAATCGGGAAGGATTGCTTTGGCTCCAAACGTCTTCTGCAAATGAATGGATCGCTATGCAAGAACAACAACAACAACAACAACAACAAAAAAGCTGACGTGCGTCCCCCTCGGACCCTGGGTAGAAAATCTGTCTCTTTTGCACACAAATTTGGCCATCAACTTTCTAGGTTCTGAGCACCCCCCTCCCCAAACTATTGTTATTCTTACGACCCATAATTATTGTCCCCATTACTCAGTGGAGGAAGCTGAGACCCCTAGGGAGAGGAAGTGCCTATTTCATCCCCTCCCCTGGTGAAGGCTGGAGCCTGAGGACCGCTCAGGGCCGGCAGTTGGGCTTTTTAAGGCAGGTGGCATCCCGCGTGCCCCTTCCAATTTCTGCGCCCTGGGCGCAGTACGAACCGCGCACTCGGTCCGGGAGCCACGTGCAGAGTAAGGCCAGCGTTCGAATCCGGAACCAGCAGGTACAGTACTGGGTTCCGGGCGCGAGGGCCGCCAAGGGCAGCTGGAGCCATTTCTGCGCCGACCTCGCGGCCAGGACGGTGGGAGAGCCGCGTCCGAGGCCGGCACGGAAGGAGCGCTGTCCCCCAGGTCAGGCTTTGGAGCTGTCCCCAGCACCGCCCTACCCGGCTAGCCCGGGCCAGGTGCTACAATCATTTACCCGGCAGGCGCCCGGCTCCCGGTGTTTCTGGGTCCACGTGGGCCGGGCACCTGCGGGCGCCCGGGCTAGGGGGAGGGGGTGGGAGTGGGGGTGGGGAAGCGGGGCGGAGATCTTCCCGGGAGCCCGCGGGGACTGGGAGCCGGGGATTAGCGGGTTTCCAGCTGGGCCACGTGCGCCGCCTCCTCCCTGGGCGCCCCCTCCCGCCGGGACCCCCGCACATCCTCTGCTTTTTTCTACTTCCCTTCCAGTCTCCCTGGGCTCAGACTGTCCCGGGGCCCGGGCTGGAATCGGAGCGACTCCCCGGCTGAGAGCCCCGAGCCGCTGCTCCGGTGGAGCGAGATGGTAATCCTAGCTCAGCAAAGGAGATTTCCAAATTAAAACTGAAGCCTGGGGGTGCGGCCGGGGGGCGGGGGGGAGTGGCACCTCACTGTTCCCTAGATTTAAGTCCTTCACTATCCAGCAGCCTCCCGAGGTAGGCAGGTAGGCAGAGGGCTGCAGCCACCTTCGGAGGGAGAAGGCTGCATGGTTTTGGGGGAGGCAGCATCTTATTTATTTATTTCTTTTTAAAAGGGTGCTGATTCCATGACGATTCCGGCAGGCTCTTTGGGGTCCGAACTGGGCTGCTGGACCTCGGTATAGCTTTTCAGGAAAAAGCCCCGTACTTTGAATGAGTAAATGTAATTAACGAACACATCATTTCCAGATCTCTCCTAGTGAGCCTCCTGCAAGAATTCCACCCCCCCCAAAAAAAATGACGCTGCCGCTTGGCTCGCAGGAGGTGCCTTTGCGATTTAGGAAACTAGCTGTTACCCCCTTTCTCATCTGGGCAAAGGGGAAGAGATGCCCAAACAGATGCCTTAGAGAGTCTCAGGCTCATCATTTTAGTATGGAAAGGCAACTCAGAAGACCCATCTAGTCCGGAAGTTCTTAACCTGGAGGTATTGCAAATTTAGATGGAGAAAAAAAAAATCCTTATTTCCACTAAACTCTTAACTGAAATTTAATTTCAAATGTGAATTTAAAAAAAAAAAAAAACATTATTCTAAGAAGGATGCCTGGTGTGAAAGTTTCCCAGCTCGGATTCTTTAAGAGCCTAAGGAGATTCTTGACGGCTATTATATTTCTAAGAGTGGGAGTCAAAAAGGGTGTAAGTATAGTGAACAGAAAAATTAATTCGTGAACTAAGGAAGACTGCTCGGGCTAGTAGCAGTCTCATCATCCTAGGCTAGAGATTGAGGTTTTTCTCTGCCCTACCTCTTTTTTAAAGATTTTTTTTTCTGAGAGAGTGAGTATTTTTTTAAGAGATTGAGTTTTTCTTTTATATTTCTTTTTTAAAGAGTTTGAGTTCTCTCTTTTTCTCTCTTTCTTTCTCTCTGTTTTTAAAAGAGATTGAATTTTTCTTTTATATTTCTTTTTTTTAAGAGTTTGAGTTGTCTGTCTGTCTTTCTCTTTCTCTCTTTCTCTTTCTTTCTTTCTTTCTTTCTTTTTTTTTTTAAGAGATTGAGTTTTTTTTTCCCCCCAATTAGTTATGCTTGCTTGGAGTACACATATAGTCCGGGTATTTCAAGGTAGAAAGGGAACACGTTTGTGTTGTAAAGCCCAGGATGGGGTCACCTTATGTGCTAAAGGTCAGATTTTGTCCCGTGCTGAAATGTTAGTCTCATAAGAATTGCCAGTATTGGTGGGAAGTTTCTGAAGTGATGGAGCCCCTTCTAAAATAGAATCCTTTTTATTCATCCCTTCATTCTCAAGAATAGGAGGGAAATAAAGTGCAGAGTGCACAGTTGTCTCCTGAGTCTCAGAGGTTGCTTTATCTAAGGAGTAGATCTTCCTACCAAACTCACAGCCCTCAGGTTTATCCATCTCCTACAAAGCTCATTGACTTCAATACATTTTTTTTTTTGCAAGGCAATTGGGGTTAAGTGACTTGCCCGGTCACACAGCTAGTAAGTGTTAAGTGTCTAAGGCAGAATCCAGGTCCTTTTGACTCCAGGGCCCTTGCTCTATCTATTGCACCATCTAGCTGCCCATTCATTACAGTTTTGAAATAATGAAAAGAAGAAAATTGAGGCCCAGAAAAGGAAAATGACTTATCCAAAGTCATAGGATCATAGCTCTTAGCTGAAAAGGATTCAGAGACCATCTAGTTCAGGAGTTCTTGTGGCCCATGAACTTAAAAAAAAATACATATATATGTGTATATATATATATATATATATATATATATATATATATATATATATAGGTCTATTTCACTATTATTGGTTTACTTTGTAATCTGTGCATTATACATACGTAATATCTAAATATAAGTAATATATATAAAATTTTGCATTTTTGTAAAAATTATGATTTATTTTATATGCACATTAAAAGAAATTTAAAAATATTATTTAAAACCCCCAAAAGTAGATCCAAAGCTTGTATGGGCAAAGGGTTCTGTGGGTTCAAATGGAATTTCTCTTGGTGTGGAGTTACAGATAGTTACAGGTGGATTGGTCTATCTCTTCAAAGGACTCCCAACACCTCACAGTGCTAGAATCCTTTTTGTTCTGCCCGTGTCCACAATTCATTTAAATCCTTAAAGCCAATCCTAATGTTTTTCTAGTGTGTCATCATCTGATTTCATGGAGTAACTCAAGCTGTTTAGTAGTCCCTAATAAAGTAAGGACTTAATATGGGCACAACACACACTTTTTAAAGATACAATTTTATGTTATACAAACATTATTCTGAGAAAGGGCCCCATATAGCTTCATCAGATTGTCATAGGGGTCAGTGACACAAAAATAATTAAAAACTTCTGATCTAGCCCAATCAGAAGCCAGGAAAAGAGGAAATGAATTGCAAGGTCAACTTGAGCAAGAGTTGAATCCAGGATCTCCAACTGCACAGTTTGAATCCTGTGTGACTTGCTGCCTTGGAACCTCAGTTTCCTGGTCTTTCAAACAAAGGGGCTTAACCTAGGTGATCACAAAGGCCTTTTTCTTGGGCATTCTATGTGAATTTATTGTACTTTTATTAACCAGTGTCATTTCCTCTTTCCAACTTGAAAAAGACGGCTTCAGCACTATGATTAGAAACGACTACTTTTGGGCCATAATGTTATTAATTAATTAAGAGGCAGCTTGGCCTAGTGTTTAGAGAGCTGACCTCGAAGCCTGCAAGTTCTGGGTTCAAGTGCAGCCTCCACAGAAAACTAGCTTTGTGGCCCTGGACAAGCCTCCCAGACTAAGTTTCAGAGAAGTCTTGTCTGTGTTGGGAGAGAACCTTTCCTGACCCCAGTGAAGTAATGGATCCCCTCTCTGAAGGGAGACAGCCTGGCTTAGCCCAGGCAGGGGTCCTCAAACTACAGCCTGCGGGCCAGATGCTGCAGCTGAGGACATTTATCCCCCTCACCCAGGGCTATGAAGTTTCTTTAAAGGCTCACAAAACAAAAGTTTTTGTTTTGACTATAGTCCGGCCCTCCAACAGTCTGAGGGACAGTGAACTGGCCCCCTATTTAAAAAGTTTGAAGACCCCTGGATAGGGAGGATTCCTGCCTTCTGAGGTAGACAGACCTGGATTTAAGGCCTGGTTCTGCACAGTGAAAGCTGTATGACTAAATCACTTACCCTCAGTGCTCTGGACCGCTGAGCATAACTGCACCCTTTGGAGTCATCTCCTGCCTACCTTGGTCGGGGGAGTGTCGTCACCTCACATGGAGTCTCCTGACATCAGGGAGATCACAAATCAGTCTAAGCCCCTTCAAAAGGTAAAAGTAGCCCCAGTCCCCAAGGGTACGGCAGTGGATCCATTCAACAAGACAGATGCTATCAGAGCAGGTTTTCAATTTCATTAGCACTGACTAGGCTGGCCTCCATAAGTTTAACACTTGACTAAGCACAATGGTGCAAGGGATAGAGCCCGGGGACTGGAGTCAGGAAGCCTCATCTTCCTGAGTTTAAATCCAGCCTCAGACAATTACTAGCTGTGTGATCCTGGGCAGATGACATAACCATGTTTGCCTCAGGTTCCTCATATGTATAATGAGCTGCAGAGGGAAATGGCAAACTACTCCAGTATCTCTGCCACTTTGGGGTCATGGAGATTTGGACCCAACTGAAGAGCGACTAAACAACAACAAAAAGGCCCAGTGATGTGTGGAACTGTTCTCTAAATTTTTAAGTGGTCCTGAGGTGAGCTGTGTAAGGAGGCCAAGGGTTCTAAAAAGCAGCAGTAAGGAAGGAAGGCAGTTTTGTAAGTAAGAGTGGAAGCTTGTGTGAAGGCCTGGGGGTGGGAGAGGGAGTACATAAAGGAGAGTATGTGAAATAAGGGGGCAAGGGGAGTTTATAGTCAAACTTTGAAGGACTTTAAATGCCAGACTGAGGTGTTAGTAGTTTATCCTTGATGCGGTACCAAAATACTAGAGGTTCTTTTAAAAATAACTCAGTTTTTAAAAAAAATTAACAAAAATCTTATTTTCTCTCTTACCCTCCCCTATTGTGGGAAAAAACAAAACTTCTGTATCAGACAAAACAAATTCCTGCATTGAATATGTCTTTTTATCCTTTTTTATAATAATAGCTTTTTTATTTTTCCAAATACATGCAAAAATAGTTTTCAACACTTACCCTTGAAAAACCTCACATTCCAAATTTTTCTCCTTCCCTCTCCCCTTGCCCTTTCCCCTGGACAGGAAGCAACCAACAAAGGTTAAACGTGCTGCATTGAACATGTCCAAGAAAAAAAATGTCCTTTTTTACACCTGCAGGTCACCACCTTTATGTCAGGAGGTGGGTAACATACTTCCTCAGTGGTCCCCTGGAGTTAGGTTAGTCATTTCATTGATCAGAGTTTGGATGTCTTCCAAAGTTGTTTATCTTTATGGTGTTGTTATTGTATAAATTATCTTCTTGGTTCTATTTCTGTAACTGTATCAATTTATATAATCTTCCCACCTTTCTTGGAATTCTCCTTTTCATCATTTCCTATGTAACAATAGTTTTCCATTACATTTATACACCACAATTGGTTCAGCCATTTCACTAATTGATGGCTATCCCTTTAGGTTTTAGTTTGTGACTAGAAAAAGTCTTACTATTGTTATTTTTACATCTGTGGTCTCCTTTCCTCTTTCTTTGACCTTTACTGGGAGAAGTTACCAGTTTTGTTGTACAACAGCTGAAGGTTAAAGGATCTTAAAAAGAGAAAACACACGGTCATACTTGTGTTGTAGGAAGATTATTTCAGTAGTTGTGTGGAAGATGGATTAGGGAATGAAACAGACTAGAAGCAGAGAGCAATCAGGAGTATGCTGTCGTCCAGACAAGAAGTGATAGAGGTCTTGGACTAGGCTAGTGGCTGTGATGAATGGAAAGAATGAAATGGATGCTAAAGTTGTTGCAGAAATAAAATTAACCAGATTTGGCAACTGATTGCAGTTAGTGAAGGAAGAGTCTGGGATGACCCCATGGTTGTGAAGCTTGGTGACTGGATACCTGGTGGTATTCTCTCTGGGTTAGAAAATGATCCAGGTGTTTCAAGGAAAGGAATATGGAGATCAGGACAGGGACTTCACCTATATCTGCCCCAGGTAGGGAGGCATACATGTGGCAGGACTTAGCTCCTGGAAGCTGTGGTATGGTAGCCTTGCATTTTCTCCAAATTTGATTGAATGAAAAGTATGTTCATGAGGCAGTTTTCAGAAGATGAAATCAAAGCTATTACTAGTTACATGAAAAAAGCTCTAAATCACTACTGATTAGAAAACTGCAAATTAAAACAACTCTTGAGATGCTACTTTACACTTATCTGGTTGGCTAACATAACAAAAAAGGAAAATGATAAATGCTGGAGAGGATATGGAAAAATTGGGGCACTAATGCACTGTTGGTGCATTCTGGAGTACAATTGTACCACCACAAAAAGAGCTTCTATAAAAAATTTTGTATAAATTGGTCCTTCCCTTGCTTTTCTTTGATCTCTTTGGGATACAGACTGTCAAAGGGTATGTACAGTTTTATACCCCTTGGGGCAAAGAGTTGGTAATCGAGGGGATGCCATCAATTAGGTAATGGCAGAATAAGTTGGGATATAAGATCGTGATGGAATACTCTTGTGCTATAAGAAATGATGAACAAGACAGTTTCAGGAACACCTGGAAAGCCTTATGTGAACAAAGTGGAGTGAGCAGAATCAAAAGAGCATTGTGCATAGTAACAAGAACATTGTACAATTATCAATTGTGAAGAGTTTAGCTACTCTGCTCAAGATAGTGATACAAGACAGTTCCAAAGGAGCCATGAAGAAAAATGCTACTTACTTTCTTTTTAAAAAATAAAGCTTTTTCTTTTCAAAACATACGCACTGATAATTTGACAACATTGGCCCTTGCATAGCCTCATGTTTCAGATTTTCTCCTCCTTCCCCCCAACCCCTCGGTGGCAAGCAATCCAATACATGTTAAAATCCAAGTTAAATCCAATATGTGTAAACA
The DNA here is from genome assembly GCF_016432865.1 of Antechinus flavipes. NCBI lineage: Eukaryota > Metazoa > Chordata > Mammalia > Dasyuromorphia > Dasyuridae > Antechinus > Antechinus flavipes. The sequence continues at coordinate 48,276,920 of NC_067404.1, forward strand.
TATTTATACAATTCTTTTGCCACACAAGAAAAATCAGATCAAAACAAAGAAAGTAAATGAGTAAGAAAACAAAATGTTGTCATGTACAGTGATCTCCGGTTCTCCTCATTTCACTTAATTGCTACTTACTTTCAGAGAGAACTGAGGAACTCTGTAGGTTGAAACATACTTAAAAAAAAAAAAAAACAACTTTTAAAATTTTTATTGTTTTCTTTTGCAATAGTACAAAAATATGCTTTGTAGGACTTTACATGTATAATCAATATCAAATTGCTTATTTTCATAAGAAAGGAGAAATTTTGCCACTCAAAAATTAAAAAAAAAGATTATTAAGTTATTTTTACATGTGATTGCGAAACATCTAACGAAATAAGCAAAGTGATTTGAAAAAAGAAAAGTATGTTAATGAAGCATGTTGTCTAATGTATGAGTTCATATTTCACCACATTTGTGTAGATTAGCCATCAAAAGCTGAAAAGGTTTATTACTACTTATTCTTCTCTCTGGAGGCTACTATGGAATAAAATCAATGAAGTTCATTTTCTTGACTATATACCTGGCAGTAATTGACATTCAGTCCCAGGCAAATAGCTCTTTGAAAGACTACCATTTCCTGCCAACTCTTCCTTCTTCTTCACAGTCTTCAGGTTTTCTTCTAATTATGTTTGGCAAGATCCCTAATATTCACAAATCATGGAGATTTTCTTTGACTGAAAAATGTATTTTTCTTTGATTGCTATTTATAATGTTAGTAATAACAACAACAAAAAACGTGACATGTCTACAGCGCCTCATGTTTTGCAAAGCTGGGGGTGACATAGTTCATCCTGTTCCTACCTGGTTTCATTTCTTCCACTAGGTCTCTATATTTTGAAAACTTGTCATTCTGTGTCGTTTGGAGAATGTGAATATTCAGTACAGTAGCATTTATTTAAAATGCCATTCTTTAGTTTGGGTGTGAAAGTTCATTGTTATGTCCCTATAGATGTGGGCAATATTTCTGTCTGTAATGATATGCAGTTTATTCTTCTCTTTGGGTGCTTATATTTGTAATAAAGGACTCATTCTGCTAAATTAGTGAGCTGCTGGCGTGTCATACTAGTCACTTTGTTGGATCTTTTTTGGATTTCTGCTGCACCCTGATTTTTGTATTCTACTACTTATGATTTGTTGGGAAGTTTCCACCACTTGATTGCATCAATCCATGAACATGCAAGTGCTTACTTTGTACCAGGCACTGTGCTAAGATCTGGGAATATAAAAAGAGGCAAAGGGGATGGTCCCTGCTCTCAAGGTGCTCATAATCTAATGCAGAAAACAAAATACAAAGAAACATACCGACAAGCTACATACTGATAAGTAGGAAATCATCAACAGCAGAGGGAAGACACAATCAAGAGCAGGTGGGAAAGGCTTCCACTAGAAGCAGGCACTTAAAGGAAGCCAGTAGATAGAGATGAGGAAGGGGAACATTCCAGACCTGGGGAACTACCAGAGAAAATGCCTGGAACCAAGAGATGGTGTACTTTGTTTGTGAAACAGCCAGGGGCCATTGTCTTTGGATCAGAGTATGTCACCAGGCAGTGAGGTATAAGAAGACTGGAAATGTAGGTGAAACTAGATTATGAAGGGCTTTGCATGTCAAACAGAGCATATTTTCAGAGGCAATAGCAAGCCACTGGACTGACATGGTTGGACCCGGGCTTTGGGAAAGTAATTTTGGTAGTAAATGGAGGATAGACTGAAGTGGGGAGAGACTTGAGGCAAGCAGCTCTACCTGCAGGTTATTGCAGTAGTTCAGATCTGAGGTGATGAGAGCCTTTATCAGAACGAACAGTGTCAGAAGGGAGAAGGGAGAATACACTAGAGGAGTTGGGAAGGTGAAATCCATCTCCATTGATTGAATTGTCTGAACTCCTTGAGACCTTTCAGTACCTTTCAGTAATTTCTAGTTTTAGTGACTGGATCCCTAATTGCCCATATAAGTCCCTTCCATTTCCAGAAGCCAATTCAGATGGCTCAGCATTCATCCAATACTCCTTTGTAAATATACTGTTAGTTGAGTTCCTACCTATGCTGCTCAGTCCAGGAGGAAATATAGACATAAACAATGTCCTTCTACAGTTAATACTCTGTTGGAAGAGATAAGGCAAATATCCCATGAAATAGGAAATAAGAGTCAAAGGTGCTATCAAAGTTCAGAAAAGAGTGCTTCAGAGAAGAGTGAGATATCTTGTGTGTGTGTGTGTGTGTGTATAATTTATTTAACCTGGACCAAGTAAATCAGTGGTGTCAAACTCAAGTAGAATTGTAAACCATTAAGCATCTCATCAAGATCCCTCCAGGAAGATATTGCTTTAGAAAATCACATAGTAACATTATCTATATTTTATTATATATTTATTTTATTAAATATTTCTCATCAACATTTCAATCTGTTTGGGAATTTTGCAGGCTGTATGAGCTTGAAAGCTATGTATTTGATGCTTTTGAAGTGAACCATTTGCAAAAGAAAAGAGTATGTTCAGTACCCTGAGAGCAGGGTTAGGGGTTAAAGCAACGAGCAAGTTGGGCAAGCAGTCATTGGTTGTAACTTGTGTCCCTCGTTTCAGTGATGCTAGTAAGTTAGGAGCATGAATCTAGCCCACAGAACGTTGAAATTGATTAGGAGGGTATTATGGCAGGGACCCATGGAAGAAACCAGATTCTGCAGAGCATCCTTGAAGCTTAGTCCATATGACCTTAATGGGGGTTGTGGGTGAGGGAGGATGTATTTTCTTTCTCAGGGTTAGTGTAACTTAGTCATTAGAGAAGGTAAGTTCAGCACAGGAGGGCAGAGTGAGAAGTAAAAATCTAATTAGGATTGTTTACCATTCCTCAGAAATAGATTTGAGTGATAGCAGAGAACTTTTAGGGATGAAGCATCTGCCTGTTGTTGGAGTATTTGAGGATGAAAGGAGACAACATATGTGGAAGTGTTAAAGGTAGGCTACTATTATTAGAATTCACGAGCTGTATCTATATGACATAGAAACAGCTGGTTGAAAAATGAAACGGCCAACTGAGTGCCTTGCCTACATGTTACCATGAACTGGTTCTTACTAAGTTTTGGATTGAATTCACTGCCTTATTTTGACATTGGTGAAATATAGATTCAACAACCACTTTCAAGGTTTTAAAGAACTTTTTCTCTGAAGGTTGATGACTAGCTGTTCTCCATCACTATGGAAGATTGAACAAGAAGAAAACAGATTAAGTTACAGTGCAAGAAACCCGGGATAATTAGAAAGAAACACTTTCTGACAATGGGGCTTGTTTGTTGCTATTGGTAACTGAAAGGCCTTGTAGAGCTTCTTTTTTCTCTTAATTGAGATCCTCAATGAGGAAGGTACAAAGAATTTTCTCTTTTGAGACTGTGTTTGACCAACCTTCAGGTTGCAGTGGGACAGAGAACATTATCTTCCGTGAAGCTGAATAATTTATGTCACCCTGATTTATGAGTTTCGGGTGCTGTGAATTAGTTGCTTATGATGGCAACTGTGCTATCTCTTCTGGACTCTTGGCTTCTTTAAGCAAGAAATAAGAGAATCCTCAAAAACCCCTTGTTTTCTTGTGATAGCTATCTCGTCACACAAACCAATGAAAAGGTGTTTCTCGAGAGCCAGTTGAATGAATAGCACAGTTCTGGGCACAACAAATGTACTTTAGCCTGTCTGAAATGACCCACAGGTTCTGTAATGCTTTGCACAGTGAGCAAGACCTTGTGAGGACTATTTGTTTCATGGGATCAGGAGTGATGGAGGATGTAACAATAACAACTACTCCCATTTCTCTGGCATTTTAAGGTTTACAAGGTGCTTCCTCACAATAGTCCTGAGTAGGAAGCACCTTGTAAACCTTTACATTCTCCATCACTCCTGAAACTGTGAAACAAATAGTGTCCATTAGGTATCATGAGAAATCTTGGTCTTTTGGTTGCATCCTTCACTTCTTGTTTGATGTAGTCAGGGGCCTAAAGGAGATTTCACAGGAAAAATGGTAGTTTAGAACTCCCAGAAATTTATGAATTATGACTACCTAATGGGACATTGTTGATACTTAGTCATCATTTGATATTGGAATTGGAAGGGACTTAAAAGCACTCTAGTTCAGTGTCTTTATTTGACAAAAGAAGTCTCTGAGAATCAGAGAGGGGAAGGGATTTGCCGAAGCTCATCCAGCTGTTTTATGGCAAAGCCAGGACTTTATCTCACGTCCCCAGATTTTATATCTGTAGATATCATATCTATATCTATATATAAATACATGCACACATATAGTACATACATGCATGTATACACACACAAACATACACAGTAATGTATATGTATGCATGTATGCATGTGCATACAGGTAATACACACAAGACAAATATTTGTGCAGAGATGGCAAAATGCACGTGTATGAGTGCATATACATACATACCTGTGCATGTACATCTATGTATATTTGAAAGAGGAAGAATATTTCTCAAATATTATCTTTTCCAGAGCGCTTATTCTGCTCTCCCATTGGTAAAATGCTGAACCAGCTGGCACATCAGTATAACACAGGATGGCATTTTTCTCCCCATTGTTCTGTCATTCCAACTGTGTGCTTCGGCAGATGAACAATATGAGATGCATTGTTTTGTGTATTTGGTTTTATGATTAATAGATGAAACACATATGGTGGTTTAGAAATGTCTTCAAAGAGGAAATGATTATAATGGTAGTGTTTTTACAGTCTTAATTGATAATAAATCGAATATTATGTTACCTCTGAGCAGGACGATAATTTTTTTGACTTTTCACATTTATACAGCGTGATACATACGCCCAATACGAACATGTCAACATTCTTTTTTAGATCCGGATTCCCCACATAATTTTGTAAGGCTTTCAGTGTGGCTGCTTTTTTTGCTTTAATATAATAAAAACATAAAAGAATAATGCCAAATTGACATTAGGAGAAAATATAATTAACATAAAATGGAGAAGTCATTTCATTCTACCTATTAAGAATGTTGAAGATTTCAGGGTGTATGGCCTGATATAGTCATGTAGTATATAAAATGAAAAATATTATAGGAAGGAAAACTGTCCTTTCCAAAATTAAAAAGTCTTAGAAAGCCTTGATTTCCAGCTCATTGAAATTCAATTACGGCACTTGTCTGAGGAGAAATTTCAGTTCAAGATCCTTGAAAAGTTCAAGTTGTCCTTGAGATTCTGTGCCGTGCCGCTCCCACATCTCATCCGCCAGCTGAGCCAGCTGATGGGTTAATTAATCACATCAGCCCAACTGGAAGGTGCCAGTTTCAAGGAGTTCAACCGAATGAACATTGTTACTGCCAAAGATGCCTTATTCCCTACCTTGATGAAGAAGAGTGAAAGTCCCACTGATGGTCAAGAAGACTGAAAGTTTTGGTTAAGAGCTCTCTTAGGCACCATCCAAATACTATCGGTTCTTTCCCAGATCCCCTGTGCCTCCCTTAATTAATATGGTATAGAAGCAGAAATAACTTTTGGTCACTGATAAATAGGACTTCCAGAGATGGGTGGAAGTTCAGTTTTTATCATATGCTTAAAGTAAAATTATCCACTCTACAAAAATCACAAAGGCACATCTATTTCTATTTTAAAATTTTTATTTTAGATCTATTTAAAATAACATATAAAGAGAAGAATCATTCATATAAGATGATAAGTATTTTTAGATCGCTGATGTTTCATCAGATATTTTTCTATTTCATATTCTTGAGCTCTTCTTAATGAAATATAGCAGCTGCTATTAATTTGTCTTTACTTTATCCTCAGTTGGGCATTGTAAGTTCAATGTATCTCTGTTAATAAGCAAACATTGAAAACACCCCTTTCTGTATTTTAACAAACTCATTCGAGGAATAGTCTAGCCTATTTAATTTTTACCAAAATGTACAAGGACTCTACATGTGACTCTAAAATCCCTGATTCAATTGATGCGGTTAAAAACCCCCAATTTAACTGGTTGTCATTGTGTGCACTTTCCATCCAGTTCTGCTCCATGTAGGCACAAATGAGTCATTTGGCATAATATTGATGCGGCTGGATTTCTTCCTACCTTTCAATCAGCTGTTGGCGTCATGGAGATAGAGCCTACATTTCTGAGCTCTCTGTGCCTTTTTTGCCTTTTGCTCAAATATTTTTCAGAGCTAGCAACTGGTAGAGTTGGACAAAACTTTGTGTGAAGTGAACCTCCCATCTTGTGCAGGAATTGCCACGGTTTCTGTGAATGAAGGTTATCGAGCTGCTCTGCTTTCTTTATTGGTCTCATATATATTCTTCTTTTCCTATTAGTGATTTTTATTAGGAGTGGGGAGGAGGGCATCTGTTCCCATCTCAGCAATAGCTTTTGGGAACTGAGAGAAAGCCAGGTATGGAGACACCATCGCCACATCAGAAGGCTCATTCTGCTCTCTAATCACAACCCTTAGCCTCCCATCTATTTGTTTTCAACTCTCTGGTGTTATCTCCTTGATTTAAATTCACTGTGACATCCCTTTTTTTTTTCTCTTCTCCCTTTCCCTCTCTTTCTCACATGGCTCTGAATAAAGGCTGCACCCTTAATGAAAGGGTCTGTTTCAAAGGGGAAAACATTCAGGTATATGCTGAAAAGTAATTACACAAAATTCCCTCAGATCTTTGCCGACTCTGGCCCCATTACTATGGGCACTCTTCCTGATAGTGTAGATCACAGACTTGCCCCCCTTTCTCATCTTATGTGACTCTTGGCCATGTCTTTCTCTAACTCTTCTGCAGGGTCACTACTTGTGACTGAAGGTCTTTTCAGGGATTTCTTGACATCGTGTAGATTGCAGCTGAGCGTGTGGGCCAGATCGGATGTTTGTCATCTCTGTGTGGCTGGCTCACCTCCTTTTCTAGTCATATGATGTCCATTGCACTTTTCTTGCACAAATTTTATTGATGGCTTATCACAGCCTTCACACAGTTAGATTGCGTACCTTTCCTTTGGCCTTTGGATAATCTGCCGCACCCATTCTTTGGATACTGTGGTCTTCCATTACTCTCTGCTGCATGATAGCATTGATGTATATTGATGATTAAAAAATACAAACACTTAGTTTGTTTCAGTGAGAAGCTTGGAATCACAAAAAAAGTATTTTCCAAAGATGGTGCAGCCTATGGACCCAGTCATTGTTTACCATTCCTGTCCAAGATATAGTGTTGATCTCCCAGCTTTAAAGGTTTTCTGAATAACTGTGTAATAATCTGGACAATAGACATCCTCGGTAAGCTGGGTTTCTGTTATGTGGATAGTCAGGTGAAACTCTCGGAAGATTATAGATATCATTTAGGAGGCTCTGCAGTGTTCCCAGCTTGATACAAACATTACCATGTCATCTGCAAACAGGAGCATGTGGAGGGCTTCACTCAGCTTGAATTCTCTCCTATGCATGTGTCCTTGATGACAGCAGAAATATCTTTAATGAAGAAATGTCTCCTGATTTTATACCTTAATTGATAGGACCTTAAACAAAGTTCTCTGCTTTTATATCTTTCAAGGAATCTTGTATGATTTTGACAGGTTCTTGGGAGCCACCTTGTTGGAGAAGAACATGTAAAGAGCATTGTTTTGTTCTGTTACATCAAATGTTTTTAAAATATAATTAATGGAGTCTCTCCAGTCTTTTTCTTTTCGTTGACTTGTGTGACTCTTTACAGGTATGATCACATGCAGAGAATCACTGGTGAAATCCTCTCCATTTCTTTCTTACACCTTCATCAACAGTGCCCTTGATTTATGTGTGCACATGGACCATGATCATAATTTTCCTCTATTCTAGTCCTTGTGCAGAGTGACCTCTTCTTAGCCGTACCTCCAAGTTACTGGTAATTGGGGTAGGTGGCTATTGAGAACTCTTTTAACGCCACCAATTTTGTTTTGTTTTTGTTTTTGCTTTTTATTAATCCAAAATAGTATCTGCAAAGTTAAAGAAAAGACACTCACTGTAGCAAAGTCACAGGCAAGACCATGGAATGCAATCAAATGTTAACTTCCCTCACCACTCATTCCCAAAGTGTTGCTTGTCTGTTACCCCTCATATGTTTCTATATCTTTCAAGGAAGTACTCAGCTTTTTAATAATTTACCTCTTAGTGTGTCCAAGATAACTGCATGGACTGTTAGGTAAAACAGTGGATAAAGAGCACTGGACTTGGAATCATGAAAATGTGAATTCAAAGCTAGACCCAAATATCTGTTGTGACCCTGGGCAAGTCACCTGATTACTGTCCATCTCAGTGTCCTCATTTTTGAAAGTAGTGATAATAATTGCACTTATTTCTCAGGGTTGTTGTGAGAATCAGATGAGAAATTTGTTAAGTACTTTGTAAACTTTAAAGTGCAATATAAATTCTAGCTAATATTATTATTACTAGTAGTAGTAATAATCAGTCCAATCCAGTTCTTTGAGCTCCCCACAGGGGCTTCACTTCTTTCTTGCTTGCTGATCAACCTGGCACTTATCTTCCTCTCTAGCTTCCGGTGGCTTTCAGTCCTAGTGAAGTCCATGGTCATTTCACTAGACCACTAGTTGATCGGTCCTAGTCCAGTTTCTTTATCCTGAGTAAAATAGCTAACATCCCATTCAACTAATGCATGAAATTCTGGGGATGTTCTTTCCTCAGAGGAAATTGTATCACACTTTCCCTGCATCTAACCTTTGTGTTTCCTCAGAAAAATTTTATAATTTTGGAAAAGTATGTTTTTGGACTGGTGATTACTGACATTTTCCAGGTTGTCCATTCTTCTGTAATAATACTTAATTTGAAAGATTTTTAAAAGAAATATTCCTATAAAGCCTTGGTGGTTTTATCGCTACTGCTAGCTAATATCACTTTCATTTACTAATGGCAGAAATGAGCTGAGGAGGAAATTTTTCTTCAGTCCTTTTTTTTTTTTTTTTTTTTTTGGCAGAGGACAGAACTCTGATTTCATTTGAGGGCACCTCTTGTGTCTACTCTGCCACAATTGCTTCTCCTTCAGGTTAATACAATATTTTAATTAGTTTGTTAAATCTGGCCTTTGTTTTCTTGGGTTCACTTGCATTGGTAAGATAATTGTTAAGAATCTAGGTTGGAGGAAGCTGTACAAATGAGAAATCCTTTGTGTAAAACAAACCTCAGATATGCCTGAAGGGGCGAATGTGTACCAGGAATATGAAAGACCAATAATGACATTAGATGATGACTTAAGGAAGGTGAGTTCTTAAATATGAGTCTTCTGCTCACAAGCCCGATGGATGCTGAATGCGATGAGTGGCTGAAGAACAAGCCTCCTTCACCTCTTGGGAGAGATGGTGATGGAATCATTGTATACTCCCATTTGGGACTTTCGGTAATGGAGTCTCTATTTACTCTTACTGTGTCGAAAGGGTTAGTAGTAAATGAAGACTAATGTACAGACCAAGACTAAACAAAAAACATTTTTTCAGGAATGCCAGCTAGCTAGTGAGATGGAAATAGTTGAAATTAGGAATGACAGCAGCTGTTAGAAACACGATTTGTAACAAGTTCTTTTGGACATGATAATATGTCATGGTAATGCACAAAGGTTAAAACCATATGATGGCTGGTTATAAATAGAATCAGTGTGATTCTTAATAAACAAACACATCTAAAAGTTCCATTATTCATACTGCAGACTGAGAAAGCTGTTTTGAAATTCATATCAATTCCCTTTTCATTTCTTAAGAAAGCTGTTATTAATGACTGCTTTGGGTCTTATGGGGTTTGTTGGCTTTTAGTGTGGATGCGTGTTTGGTTTTTTCTCCCCTCTTTTCATCTCGTTTTCTATCTTTTACCTCAGTCAGATAATTCGTTTGGAAAAGAGTTGTGAGGGTAAATCTGAAACGCATAGACAACTTGCAAAAATTAATTTAAACCTAATTGAACTTTTGAGTCATCACGATATCCCTTTAAAGTCTTTGCAAAGGGAAAGAAGCTAGATACGGTAGGCATGTTATATAAACAAACTCGATAAAGGAAATACAAATGTGTCTGGAGGGAAAAATTAAATGAAAGCAGAGCAGACCTATCAAACCAATTCTTCTTCCCTGCATTGATATGACAGTGGTGTTTCTTCTCCTGCTATAACCCAGCAGGATCAAACATTGGATCGATGTTTATTGTATTGGAACATTAGAGGTTTGGGGTTGCAGGCCTTCTTGGGAGTTAAAGGGACCTGCCTTGGGGTAGTACCTGCCCTAACTCAATTCAGATGGATGAGGATCGGAAGTTTAATGATTGCTGAGGAAATAGATCCCGTGCCCGAACTCTGTAAACCATTTCACTGTTGAAATAATCTCAGTGCTACAATTTAATTAACTGTTGGGTTGAGTTTTCAATGATTTAATCACTCTTATTGCATTCCTGTGAACTCTCCAAGTCCACTTTAGCTCTCACCCCATGAAAGGGTCTGAGTAATCTTGAGCATGGTGAGAACAGGAGTTTTGTGTGAGGGAACTACCCTCTGTGTTGGTGTGCAAATTAACTAGAACAAAGTGAAATAAATTGATTTCTAGAATAAAACTTATTTTTTTATATCTTTAAAAAACTCTTGTTGTGCAGTGTGAGCTTTTGCTGCAGCCATTTGTTTTAAATGATTTTAGTTGGGAAGATTTTGACATATTCTTTAACTCTTTATCATGAAAGCACACTGGATATTAATCATACATTTGAAAAGTCTCCTTTTTCAAGTTTATCCTTAATAATAGTCCACAGATGCTCTTTTTTAAAATAGTAAAATAAATTTGATCATTTTAAATATCATCTATGATTTGTCCCTCCCACTGTGCTCTTCCATCTCCCATGAAGAGGAAGAAAAGAAATTCCTCATTACCCAACATATCAGGAGACATTACCGATATACATAGTCCATCAACAAATTCTGACACTGTCCATGGTCAGACATATATGTCTTTCTACATTTAAAAATTCACTCCCTTAGCAGGTGACAGCTCTCTCATTTCTAATTTTTGGCTACCGCATGAAAAGCTGTGATAAATACATTTTATACATACAGATCTTCTTGGGTTTATAGGCCTAGCAGGAATATCTCTGGGTCAAATAGAATTTACAGTTTAGTAAATTTTCAGGCTTGGTTCCAAGTTGCTTTCTAGAATGGTTGGACTAATTCATACCTCCGCCAACAGCAGACTAGTGTGTATTCCGATATGTCATTTTCTTCTTTTTCCAACTTTATCATTCTTAAGAGTATGATTTAAAACTCCAAAGTTGCTTTAGTTTTCATTTTTCTAATTATTAGTGATTTAGAGCATTTTTCACATTCCACATAAGAATGATATCTTATATTTCTTTTTTTGAAAATTGACTATACATATCTTTGGGAAAAGGCTGTTATAAACTTGAATCAGTTATATCTACACACAGGTGATACCTATGTGTGTGTGTGTGTGTAATGATATGAGATCTGTATTAAACTTACTGGAAATAAATTTTTTGCCAGTTACTTTTTAATTTTAACTATGTTAGATTTGTTTATACAAATCCTTTAAAAATTTATGTTTTCCAACTGTTCATTTTATCTTTTATAATCTTCTCTATTACTTGCTTAGTCTTCCCTATCCAGAACAAAAAATGATTTCTTCTTTGCTCCTCTGATTAGTTTATCATGTTACCTTTTATATCTAGGTCACATATCCATTTGGAGCTTGTATTGGTATATGGTGTGAGATGCGTAGTGTGAAATATTGATCTAACCCTAATTTTTGCCAGACTGTTGTCCTCTTTTCCCAGCAGCTTTTTAAAGCAAGTCTTTCCTCCCAGTAACTGGAGTTTAGGGGTTTGTTGAATATTATACTGCTGTATTTGTTTCCTTTTATATATTGTGTACATAATCTATTCCACAGTACAATTTTGACCATGTCATGCCTTCAGAAAAAAAAAAAAAAACTCCAGTGATTCTCTGTTACATTTAGTATCAAATATAAAATCTCTGTCATCTAAACTCTTCCCAACCTGGACCCATCTCTGTTTTTCCAGTCTCCTTATATCTAACTTCCTTTCACATGCTCTGTGATCTAATGACGCTGGCCTTCTTTACGTTCCTTTCATATAACACTCTGTTTTCTGACTATTTTCAGTGTCTGTTCTCCCAAGCTTGAAGTTCTCTTCCTTATAATTTCTATTTCTTGGTTTCTTTTCAGTCTAATTTAATATCCCACCTCCAGCAAGAAGTGTTTCCTGATCCCCCTTAATCCCAGTGCCTTCTCTCTGAAATTATCTCCGGTTTATTTCATGTATATTTTGTCTATATATACTTGTTTGCTTGTTGTCTTCCCCTTAAGACTGTGGGCTACTTAAGGGCAGGGATTATTTTTTACTTTCTTTGTATCCCTAGTGTTTAATTCAATGCCTGTCACATAGTAAGTTGTTAACACTAGAAGGACTGGATACTTCAACTGATGCAAAAAATTCATTATTGTTTTATTTCTAAATAAAATTTTCATCACTTCTCTATCGTCTTTATCTTATGGATAAAACATGCACTGTGACAATGACTTAGCTTGGTCCTTTGAGTGTTCTTAAATTCTAATCCTACTTATGTTGATAAATGCTTTTTGACCTGATTTCCATGGATAGACCTTGGGTTTTTGACCAGTATCAAGCTATTTTAATGATTGCTGTTATAGTACAGTTGAATATCTCATACTGATTCATGCCTTTCTTTGCTCTTTTTCTTTCATTAGTGCCCTTGAGATTCTTGGCTTTGTATTCTTCCATATTAATTTCATTGTTATTTCTTTAGCCTTATAAAATATAACTTTGGTGGGTTGGTATGATACTGAATAAGTAAAATAATTTAGGTAGTATTGTTATTTTTATTATTTTGGCTCCAGCTGAGGTTAGAGATTTTTCCAGTGAGATCAGGGATAAAAGCAACAATGCTCAAAGTCAGTACTACTATTTAACATCATGCTACAGATCTTAGATATAGTGATAACAAAGGAAAGAAAAACTGAGGGAATAAATCTAGGTCAAGAGCAAGCGATGTTACTGCTTTTTGCAGGTTATATGATACATTTATTTAGAAAACCCCCAAATCAACCAAAAATTAAGTGAAATAATAAATTCAACGAAATTGTAATATAGAAAATAAAACTATGTAAATCATCAACATTTTTGTATATTCTACACAAAAGTCAGCAGTTAGAATAATATCTTTCAAAATAAGTTTAGAAGGTATAAAATAATTGAGAGTGCAATATATCCACAATGATTTTATGAAACATTCTTTAATTAATAAAGACAAAACTAAGTAATTGGAGAAATGTTAAATGCCCACGGGTAGCACATGGATTTTTATTGGAATTTAAATTGGGTGAGTTTCATGCTCATCTCCCTATCTTGAAAAATCTGTGACAGGTGTCATGGTACAATGTCATATTGTAGTATTCCATTTCATTTGAAAATTTCTGTATTTTCAGAACAATTCTGCTTCTCTTAGTATATTGATATATTTTAATAGTTTGTTATTCCCTTCAGGCCCACAGAAAGTTTTTTAAAATCCCCAGTGCATTTTTGAGTGGATATTTTTACACTTTAGTGAAGATCTTCAGATTATTGAGACTGGTTTGAACTTATGACAAACTTTGTTATATTTTGAATGAGAAAATGTGGGATTGATTGGCAAAATTACACTTTTTTTGAATCTTTAGGACTCCTGACTTTGTATTATCTTCACTATGAAAGTTATTTTGCTGTCATTCAAATGATTACTAGCCCTTTTTTGTTGAAGTGGATGCTTTTTAAAAAACTGACCTTCCTGTTAATCTTCCAACTTTAAGAAGCCTTCAGTGCTTTGGAGAGAAGGAAGAAGCACTCCTTCAGTTACCAGTCTTCTGAAGGGCTTTGTTTTCTAAGGCTTTGTTAGAACATTTCACATTAATGTTTGGAAGGGTTATTTTTTTCTTGGTAAACACACTTTCCTTTTAATGTCCTGTTTCATTGTAGACTCAAATAATCGTAGAAATGCTTGCTTGACATCTCCATGCCAAAAGCTATCACTATATCCCACATAGTGTGCTGTTTAAGTTACAACTTTTGCAGGTTTTCTTATAGTAATATTCATTTTTCAAAACCACGGAATTCAAAATGTAAAAGAGAACATGAGCAGGATATGAAATCTAGAACTCAACTGACAGAATTAACTAAAGTTGCAGAAATGAATTCGATCTCTTTTTATTTGGCCAGGATCAGATGTTTCAGGTCAGCCTGGGCTATTAGAAGCATATATGTGTGACCATTGCTGCCACAAAATAAAAACATTCAAAATTATTTCTTGTGCCAAGTACAACACAAACATATGAATGCAAAAAAAAAAATGATTGCTTCCAAAGAGGATTGGAAGTGACCGCCAATGTCTGCGTTTCCTTTGTGAGGAGTCAAATGCTGATTCTGTTATGACTACCTGCGTAACCCTAGTTAAGTCATTTCTCCAGTTTCTTTCCTCATCTGTAAATTGAATGGGTTGGACTGGGGTCAGTATTGACACTAAGCTCACTCAGATCCTTTTCACCTGTACATTTAGAATACTAATTTGCTAGGTATCCGGTCCTGCCTTATAAGAGCTAATGTTCTGTGGCTGGGGATAATTTATAAATGCCTAAGTACCATATTAAGGATCAGGAAAAATTTGATATAGGAGGTAATGTTTGAATTGAATCATGAAGGAAATAAGGGATTCTGTGAAAGAGTGATGAGGGGAGAATGAGGGAAAACTAAACATAGAGATGTGAGAGATAGAAAGAAGTACATGGGGAATGGAAAGAAAGCCATAAAGTTTCTGAAGGAGAGTAATAATGATTATTGTTAGATATTACTAATGTATAATGAGGCTGGAAAAGATGGACTGGGGCCAATTCCTTCTTGTGAAGGTATTGGAAAGTGAAACAGGCTTTTTTTTTATTCTAGACTAGGGGTCCTCAAAGTACGGCCAGCAGGTCAGATGTGGCAGCTGAGGACGTTTATCCCCCTCACCCAGAGCTATGAAGTTTCTTTATTTAAAGGCCCACAAAACAAAGTTTTTGTTTTCACTATAGTCCAGCCCTCTAACAGTCTGAGGGACAGTGAACTGGCCCCCTATTTAAAAAGTTTGAGGATCCCTGTAGAGAAAATAGGGAACCATTGGAGTTTGAGCAGGAAAGTGATTGACACTTAAGGAAAATCACTTTGGTGGTAGTACAGATTGTGGATCAGAAAAGAGAAAGACTTGAGGCAAGAGACCCTAACGCTGTTAGGTGGTGCTGTAGTAGACAGAGCGCTGGGCCTGAAGTTGGGAAGGCTCATCTTCTTGAGTTCAAATCTGGCATCAGACACTTATTAGTTGTGTGTCCCTGGGCAGGTCACTTCACCCCATTTGCCTCAGTTTCCTCATCACTAAAATGAACCAGAGGAAGAAATGGCAGACTATTTCAGTATCTTTGCTAAGAAAATCCCAAATAGAATCACGAAGAATTGGGCACTGTTTTAGAAAGTCTAAAAAGTGCTTGCTCATTGTCAACCTGTGGAAGGTGACCATTGGAAGAAGGCTCGGCCTCTCACTTCTTTCTACTCTGACAGGCTGAGTCTGGTACTGTCTTCAATTCCAATTACCAAAGGTCTCGCTGCCATCACCATAACAGCTCCTCTCACACACTCCCAGACTTAGTACAAATTTTCTAGAGTTTATGACAGCTTCTTTGGCCACCCTTTGGCCTGTGTCTGTTGGTATCTGACCGTGTTTGTTACAATTAGAGACTGGAAGGAAGAGCTTCTGTTGTATTTTAACTTCCTTTACATTTTTCTATCTGGGATACTTTTTGGATGTGTGTGTGTGTGTGTGTGTATGTGTGTGTCTGTCTGAGAACTAGGTGTCTTCCACATGGCCATCATGCTTAAAGGCCAATTCTAAAAGAACGTTTCTTAAATTATGACACTTAGAACTGAATACAATGCTCCAGATAATGTCTAAGAACAGAATACAGTGGGCACTGTACTTGCTAATGCAGCTCAAGATCATAGGTGGGGGTTTTTGCTGTCATATCATAACTGCTTACTCATGTTGAGCTTGCAGTCTGTCGTCTGCAGATTTTTTTCAGAACTGTATAATTTATTTTTTGCAATCAAATAAAAGATTTTCTCTCTATTGATTGAGATCTACTGAATTTTATCTTATTACATATAGCCCAATACTGTTACTTGTCATGATCTTTTTGGATACTCACCCTGTCAATAATTGTGTTAGGTATTTTTCCCTCCTTGGTATTATCTTGAAATTTGATGAGCGTGGGACACTTGGGTATATTTGAGATCAGCAGAGAAGAAATCAGCACACGGGAAGAAGTTGAAGATTAGAGAGAGTAATGGGATGAATGAGTGGGCAGTGTGCTGGAGCAAACCAGAGGGAATAGAATCAAGGATACCATGTAGAAGGGTATTTCTCAGTAAGGAAAAACCCTAGTTCATTGTCAGTGACTAGAGAAAAGGAGAGGAGAGCGATGGTGGTGGGGATTATGTCAGGGAGTTTTGAAATGAAGGAAGAAAAGGGAGGCCTGATGGTGAATACAGTATCAAGTGGGAATCCTCAACTAACAGAGTAAGAAGGGAAAGAAGAAGTGTGAAACACTTGAAGAAAAGAGGTTGGCAGCAGCTTGTGGGGGTGGGAAGTGGAATAGAGGACAGGGATTGTCTCATTACTTTTGAGATTAGCTACCATAAAGCTGGTGTGTAGCCAGTCAGTTTAGTTATGGCCTTTCTCTGGGCCCATTTCATGTCTGATAAGGAGGAGGATGGTGTTGGTAATCCCTGGTTGCACTGCAGGTAGACAAGAAATCAGTGTTGAAAGTAGAGGGTATCGTTAACTCTGAGCTTCATTTTGGGAAGGAAGAAAAGTCAAGTGACACTAGAAGATGTAATGGCTGAGGAAGAATCTGGAGGAAGTGACATTGAACTGGGGCATTAAAGGACAGCTGGGTAACTGTACATGTAAGTCCCTCAAGCGTCTTCAAGATCTTTCAATTACCAGCTAAGCTGAGACAGAATATTAGTGGGTAGTATGTAGAAAAGAGCTCAAGTGACTTTAAGACTCTGATTATATGTAAGAAATGGAAGGCACACTCACTCTCCCTTTTCCATCAATTATAGCCTAACAATAAAGCTATTACTTCCTAGGGGAACTTTTTCCCCTAGAAATATGGAGTGGACCAGTTTGGAAAAGTTTGGTCTTACCTCAATGATTGTATCACCTCCATTACAAGGTCATGAACTTTTCTTTTGCACCATGGTTTTGATTTTCAAAGGTAGAATAATTAAGAATTCTGATTTTTGTCTAGAATGTATTTCATTGTTAATGTGCTAGATTTGGCACCTGTGGGTCTGGATTCTATTAAGAATATTCTGTTTGGGAATGGTGACTGTGAAACCTTCATCGCATCTCTTCCATTATATGTTTTAGCTATTGTTACATTAGTGTGATTGCTCTGAAATTTAGATTTTGGGTGTCAGTGAGTTTGATTTTGGAGGGTCAGCAACATTCACTTGAGATATTACCTTCATTTTTCCTTCCCAGAGAGTTTGTATGCAGGTGGTGTCCACATTTACACATCTCTCCTTAACGTCTCCCTTGAATACCGGTACAGTCGGTTGGCCGCTTGACGTGTCCACCAGAAAATGCTGTAGGCACATCAGATTTAGTAGGTCCAGTGCTGGAACTTGTTCTGTTTCCTTCTGAACCCACCCATGCTTTTTCCATTCACTCAGGTTCATAACCTCAGTCATGTCTCCTCCTGATTCTTCTCTGACTCAGCTGCTTCTCCTCTCTCACTCCTGAGTCCCCTTCCACGATCAGTTGTCAAATTTTGTTAACTTCATTTCCGTAATATCTTTGACACAGGTCTCTGCCTTTAGCGGATTTATTTTTCCTTGTGATATAACTCTTCCTTGAAGATACTTGTCTTGGGAGCAAACTCCACGTCATAGAATTGTGAGATGAGGCATTTGTAAGTCAAAAGAGAAGGGATTCTAATTCTAATCCGGTTGGAAATCATTTTCTGTTTACCTGTTACACAAAGAGGATCAAGGAGATTGAGTTGACTCTGAACAACCACCAGAGTAATTAGATGTGATAGGGAAAATAGAATCTGTCCCTTTATAATAACATGTTGAAGACTTGCTTCATTATATACTCATTTGGCTAACATAGCATGGAGATGTCTGGTTTGGCACCATGAGGTTAACGTGACATTTGTGCTTGAGAGTCTCCAAATATGTTTTAATTTATGACTTCATATGAAAATATTAGAAAGTCTTTTTCTGAAATCCTGAATGCACAGAATGGCAACAGTGCTGCAGTTAAGCTTAACCCAGACCCTGCTTTGATATCTTGTGATGCTTCAGTCCCTAGTCAGAAAAACTGATGATTATAAAAAGGCATAGAAACTGAATTTCTCTCACCTCACTCAAGTTTCTTAAATTTTGGGAAACCGAGTCAGAAAGATGACGTATTTTACAGTTGAATCCCGAGCCAAATCTGTTCAGAAAACAGTTCTCCCTCAGCATCCAGAGTATGGAAATACCTGTGCTAGTGCATGTTATTTTGAATCTAGAACCTTGCTCTCTTTGGAAGTTTTTCCTGCCGGGTGTTCAGAAGTGAAAATGATGAACGGCATGTCTTTTTTTTTTAATTTAATTTTATTTAATAATAACTTTGTATTGACAGAATCCATGCCAAGATAATTTTTACACAACATTATCCCTTGCAATCACTTATGTTTCGTTTTTTCCCCTCCCTCCCTCCTCCCCCCCCCAAGATGGCAAGCAGTCCTATATATGTTAAATATGTTGCAGTATATCCTAGATACAATACATATTTGCAGAACCAAACAGTTCTCCCGCTGCACAGGGAGAATTGGATTCAGAAGGTAAAAATAACTCAGGAAGAAAATCAAAAATCAAATAGTTCACATTCATTTCCCAGTATTCCTTCTTTGGGTGTAGCTGTTTCTGTCCATCATTTATCCAATGAAACTCAGTTAAGTCTCTTTGTCAGAGAAATCCACTTCCATCAGAATACATCCTCATACAATATCGTTGTCGAAGTGTATAATGATCTCCTGGTTCTGCTCATCTCACTTAGCATCAGTCCATGTAGGTCTCTCCAAGCCTCTCTGTATTCATCCTGCTGGTCATTCCTTACAGAGCAATAATATTCCATAACATTCATATACCACAATTTACCCAGCCATTCTCCAATGGATGGGCATCCATTCATTTTCCAGTTTCTGGCCACTACAAACAGGGCTGCCACAAACATTTTGGCACATACAGGTCCCTTTCCCTTTTTTAGTATCTCTTTGGGGTATAAGCCCAATAGAAACACTGCTGGATCAAAGGGTATGTACAGTTTGATAACTTTTGGGGCATAATTCCAGATTGCTCTCCAGAATGGCTGGATTCTGAACGGCATGTCTTAGAAATGATGGCCTACGTGGAGCCGAGTTTGTATCTTTACCTTAGTTGTGTTCTTGTTTCTTTGCTCCAGGAGTGTGATACAAAAAGCCTCTTGTAGATAAATAAACCAGATTGATGGAGATACCAGAGCTGACAATTATCAGACTAGATTTGGGCTCTTGATGATTTTATCTGAATTCTTTATAAAAAGGAGGGCAAAGAAAAACTGGATAACAAAATGGTATCCTACTTAGAGCTTTAAGTGTCTATTACACTCTCTCATTGTCCTGAGCTTCCTCTATTGACGGATTTGCCTAAATGCTCATTCCCACCACTATTGGGCAAATGATTAGTTTTCCCTCGTCCCCTCCTCAGTTCAGTGTACAGTGTCAAGTGGGGCCAGCAGATCACCTTGTACACACATGCATTTATCTTTCCCATGTTTTCACATCTCACATTTTCTGCCTATTTGAGAAAGAAAACAAAAGGACTATTTGAGTAAGTAGGTTTATGGCATCTGTAAATGGGGCACAAAAGAGCCCCACCATAAACTTAGTGGGGGTCGAGTAACCTGAGAGATCCCCCTCTGAAGGCCCACGTGTAGAATCGTGGTGATTGTGAGGTGTTCATTACCTTGAAAAGAGTTCTTTCTCCTGCTACTCTCCTGAGACCCCAGTAGAATAAAAGCCACTTGCAGTTCTAACTTCAGCCCACTCGTGTAGGATTCCGGCCACTGTGCGGTTGTGGGTCTTACCCGCCAGGGCCTACCCTTCTCGCACCGCCATGTCCCCTTGGAGCTACTCTCACTGGGCCGCGAGATAAGAGATGACAAACACTCGGTAGCTCTAAAGAAAACAGGGTCTTCTGTGTGTATTGAGGCAGGATAGAACAAATAAGCTCTTTTAGCTAAGAACGGGTGGCACCAAATGTCAGAATTGAGAGTGCCTCTTTGTTAAGTTGAAAATGGGACTAATTCTCCCTCACCTATCCAGCAAACTTCAGGGGGAGATTTGGCCTCAAGAGCTACAGTAGACGGGGAGCAGTTCTGTGCCCTCCACCAGCATGGCTGTTGTTTGGGGGCAGAGGCTTGTCAGACTTTGTCTCTCTGTTGCCAGCACTTGGCCGGGAGGATGGGGCTGCTGCGGCGGGTAGAGTTTGCGGCCTGCAGTCAGCAAGACCTGAGTTCAAATCCAGTTTCAGACATTTACTCGCTCCATGGCTGTAGACAAGTCATTTCATTTCTGTCTACTTCAGATTCCTCTGCTGTAAAATGGTATTAATAAGAGCACAGATTTTAGAGTTGTTGCGAGAATCCAATGAGATAATATTTGTGAAGTACTCCGCACAGGGTGTGGCCCTGTCCTAGCAGGTGCTTAATACATGTATTGATTGATTCTATTATGTATTATCCTTTTTCAACTTCCCCCCTCCTTAAACTTGCTAACGATGGGATCTTCCAAATGAAACTTGCCATCCTGCCTTCTAAACCAGCATCCGGACAAACTCTGTTACTTCTATTGAGGGCACCATTGGTCATGCTTCCTAACCTTAGAGTCATCATAGACCAAGGGGTCTTAACTTGGGGTCTGGGAACTTGTGGTTTTTTAAAACTGTTTCTTTAACTATTTCAATATAATCAGACCTTTTGCGAACAAAAGATCGCAGGATGGACCAGAAATGGAGAACTTTGGGCAAGAAGAATAATTAGACCATTGCAATATAGGCAGGCGGCTGGATGGCTCAGAAGTAAGAAAGGAAGTAAGACAGAGACTAGCTGAGGGGAGAGAAAGGGTCAGATGGAAGAAAGATTGTGAGAGACCCCGGCAAGGTTTAGCAGCTGATTCCTACCTAGAGGGAAGAGTTGAGGAGGACATGTTTACACATCTAGGAGACTGGAAAAATGGTGGGGCTTTGGACAGAAATTAGGAAGGTTGGGGTGAGGCTGGGATTTGGGGGGAAAGATTATGAAATCTCTTTTGGATATGTTGAGTTTGAGATGTCCTTGGGACGTGGAGCTTGAAATGCCAGGAGGAAGAGGGTGGTGTAGGCCAGGATCTGAGAAGAGAGAGAGGAAGGCTGAAAATATAAATTATAGAGGGGCTAAGCAGACCCAGAGGAGTAATGCAGTGAATGAAAGAGACAGAGACAGAAAGACAGAGACAGAGAGAGACAGAAAGAGAGGAGAGGGGAAGGCAGGGAGAAAGAGACAGAGAGACACATAGAGAGAGATAGAGAGACAAAGACAGAGAGAGGAGAGAGAGACAAAGGGAGAGAGCAGACACACAGAGACAGAGAAAGAGACACATAGACAAAGACACAAAGAGGAGACAGAGAGATAGAGAGAGACAGAGAGGAGAAGGAGAGGGAGGGAGAGACAGAGAGACAAACACTGAGAGAGAGAGACAGAGAGAGGGGTGAGGAGGGAGGGACAGAGGGAGACAGAGGGAGAGAGACACATGAGAGAGAGAGAGCAATAAAGAGAGAGACATAGAGAGAGGAGGTAGAGAGACAGATGGAGGGAGGGAGGGATGTAGGGAGGGAGAGCATGATTGAGAGTGAGAGAGAGGGATAGAGAGAGAGACAGATAGTGAAGAATTAGGGAGGGAGCAAGCAAGTAAGAGAAAGAGAGATGGAGAGAGACAGAGAGAGAAAGAGACACAGAGAAAGAAGCAGGGGGAGAGAGACAGAGACAAAGAGACAGAAAGGGAAAGACAGAGAGAGGAGGGAGTGAAGGAGGGAGAGACATAGGCAGAGAAAGAGAGAGGAGGGAGGGAGTGAGGTAGGGATAAAGAGAGAGAGACACACACAGAGACAGAGACAAAGACAGAGAGGAATTAGGGAGGGAAGGAGGGGAGGAGAGAGAGAGAGAAATTGAGAGAGACAGACAGACAGACACACGGGGAGAGAGACATGGGGAGAGAGACAAAGAGACAGAGGGAGAAGAGGAAGTAAGGGAGGAAGAGGGAGGGGAGAGAGGTGGGAGACAGAGAGAGACAAAGAGACAGAGAGAGAGAGAAAAAAAAAGAGACTGAGTGAGAGAGACACAGAAACAGATACACAGAGAGATAGAAAAACAGAGAGACATGCACACATACACACAGAGTGTGTAAAACAATAATAGGCAGCCCTGGGGATCACCTGCATCTGGGGGCATTATGTGGCTGATGAGCCTATAAAGGAGATGAAGGGGTGATCAGAAATATCTGTAGGAAGTAACTGGCAAACTTTGCTGTGCTTTCTCTACAGGGGTCCTCCCTTTTATTTGTCTGTCCCTTTTGATATCCTTCTGTCTTCTACAGTTAAGATACTAGCTGCCTAACTGGATTGGCTTGGACTTATGGCTAGCACTTACATAATGTTTCAGGGCTGGGGGAGAGCCTATTTGCACGTACCAATGGTTTTCCTCGCCTCCAACTGGCTGAAATCCTTCCTTTACCCTATTTTCTCCATTTTAATCAAGGCCTATTAAAGGGTAGGAACCCTTCCAATTTTTCTCCATCTGGGTTGACTCCAGATCCTCTCCTGGGGGTGTCCTTGAATGTATGGTTTTGGGGGCATTAATACAAAAAGGGAAGAGGATGCTTCAGAAGTAACAGCAGGAGCTGATTAAGTAAACCATTCATTAAACTCTACTTACAGACAGTAATGCTTACTCGTTATACCAACCCCATGGTGCCTAACCATTCTAGGTCATTGTATACTCAAAAAAAGTCACAAAAGTAGATTGATGTTTTAACAATTTTCTTTTCAGCAATGACTGAAGCCTGAGGTTTTTCCCCTTAGCCCTCAATTAACCAGAATACCAGTTCCCTTTGTACTGCGGCTAATTGAGATGCAACGAATGGTCATTAATCGTCGCTTTATTAATCGTCTTTTAGAGTTAATTATTTTTGAAGTCTCATATAAAACAGCTCTGCCTATTCCATGGTGCACATGTGCTAAGGCCTTCACTTTTAATGCCCTAGTGCACTCACTTAAACCTCCTCCTCTCCAGTTCACTCTCTTCCTTTGGAGAAAATAGACACAACTCCAAAATGTGCTATTCAGATGCCAGATCTGCCCAGGCTTTATCATCGTGGCCTCCAGTATTTTTCTTAGTCCATCAAGGATTACCAGGGCCCAATACATAGGATAACTCCCGCTGCCTGACTTGGTTGTCATACTAGCTCCCTGGCCCTTGTTCTGTTCCGATCCCGACCTTTATTTCCAAATGGATCTCTTCCTCTGGTTCAGCCAGCTCACTTGGGCTGTTTGGATTGGTTAGCAGACTCATGGTTTCTGCTCTTTTTTATCCATTCATACGGTTTCATACTATTGAAATAACACTGATTTCGAGTTCAAAAAGTTTGTCTGAAGTGCTTTGAAGAAGCTACCTCCTTCAGTCCATATTCCTTTACTTTGCCATGCCCACAGACTAGTTTCTCCTCCCAACACTTTAAAATAGTAAATAAATAAATAAATAAACATAGAATGAGAGTATGTCCTGAGTAGACCTGAGGCAGCTGTGAATTCCTGCAGCCCCCAGGCCCAGCCTTCAAGTGCTTAGCACAACATGGTTGTTGCTATATAGTAGCTTATTTCCTTCCCTTCGCTCTTCCCTCTTGGCTACCAATCTTTGACTCTGATAATCAGTACTTTGTGCTCAGAGTCAAGGGTCATAGGATTTAAGGTTTGAGGTTTCCTTTAGAACTTCCATCCTGAGGCTGAGTGGTCTCGTTTGGAGAGTAAGTGAACATAGATTCGTTTAGCCAACTATGTCTAGCTGGCCGCACACCAGACCATGCTTCACTTCCCATCTGGTTGTCCGCCTCCTCCATTTTCCCATCTGCCTTAATGTGGCTTTCTTCTTTCCATTTGGAACTGGAACCCTGAGACAAGATCTCTGGAAATCCCACCTCTTGACTGATGAAAGATTGAGTTCAGACTCAGCCTGTTCTATCTTGCCTGTCCCAGACCAGACATAACATCCAGTCATTAATCAAGCCATTTGCCTTCTACTCTGCCATCGTATATGGATGTCCCTAAACCTTCCCTTGCTTTCAATTTCATAGGCATAGTAATCAAACTGCCATGGCTTTTGGAAAGGGCCCTTCAATCAGCTTCTGCCCTATGGTTCCACTTGGCACCCCTGGGATCACTCAGATCAAAGGCCTCCCATTTCTTGACTACTGCCCCCCAACTGTGTTGTCTTTTCTTAGAATTCAAGCTTCTTGAGGGAGGGACTCTAATGTTGACATTTGTATTTCTGTTACATATAATGCTTATCGCAGTACCTGCCTTTTATATACTTGATAGATCTTTTCCCATTCATTCATTAGTCTACTATAGGCTGTTAAGTTGAATGAACACTATATTGATTAAGAATAATTTATAACTTTAAAAGAATTCTCAAAGTTTTTTGGTCTTTTAACCACCAGCTTACATTGTATTTTCTTATCATAATTGATACTTCCCATTTAGGACCACACAGCATGATTAGGAACTGAGAGGTAGGAGCAGATTATTTCTCAGATCTCTTCTTGTTTTAAACATTTAACAATGAGAGGTTTTATTAATTAATTAATTAATGTTTATTAAATATCTTGACATTATTTATTTATTTAATATTTTATTTATTTAATTTATCTTGACATTAAATTGGTAAAGGGTTTTGCAAAGCAGTTAGCCTAAGTATCAAAGTCTAGACCTGGATGAAAGTTGGAGATGACAATTTGTCTTTGCTTCATTGTCTGGGATCTTGGTTTTATAGTCCATTTGTAACCTATTGTATTATGGTCATCTATACATACTATTTCTCCTTCTTTGTCTGGAGCTTAATGCATATAAAGGGTTTTATAGGCAGATCATTTATTAAGTACTTATTTTCTGACAAGCACTAAGTACTGGGGATACAAATACAAGCAAGCAAGACAGTCCCCTGGCCTCTGGATTTTTACATTCTAACTGGCAAAGGCAACAGTTGATTTGTTTGGAGCCATAGGGAGGAGACTGTGGGAACAAGGATGTGGGAGCAGTAGACTTTGACAAGATAGAGCTGGGAGGAGTCAAGGTGGAGTCCAAGTAGAGAGGTTTTATAACTGTAAGGTATGAGATATATATGAATCGTTATTAATTATATAATTTATTTTAGATATAATTACATATAATACATATTATTTAATAATAATTATTAATTATCATCAATGTTGTTGACATTTTTGCTATCATCATCATCCTTCCATTGTTGTTGAATTTCTCCCAAGTCCTTTACAGAATGGAAGTGAGCCTGCCTTCTCTGAGGTCTCACCTATCGGTTGGAAAGACTTAAAGGAGGAGAACACTTTATGTCTGCTGTCCAAGGACCACTAGTAAAGTTTGAGGATGCTCATTGGCAAAGTGTTAAACATTTTTTTGAGGGGGAAAAGGGGAAAGGGACCACAGCAGCTTTTTGTGGCATCCTAAGGCAGGAAAGGACTACAGTTGACATGTATGGAGACAACCCCCCTCCCTTACACACAGAATCACAGTGTATCAAAATATCGTCCTTACAGTGACTGACAGTGGAGTGGACAAGTTCTATAAAACATATTTCCCCAAACTAAAGTTATTTAAAAAGGGAGCCCCATCTTTTAAGAGCCTTTGTGTTCTGTGTACAATCCAGTAGTTATTCACTGTGATCAGGGAATGACGCTTTAGATGGCCTCTCTAAATGGGCTTTAGAGAGCCCATCTACTGTTTATTAGAGAATTAGTGGTTGTGTTGGACACAATGCATCACCTATTTTCAGAGATTTGGAATACTATCAAATATGCTCAATACAAAACACTCCTAAGCATTATTTAATCTCTGATGATTCAGAAGACTCTTGGCTTTGCCATAAGTTAGCTTTGTTGTGGGAAACATCAGTTGTACGGTATCGGTAGCAGTGCAGAATTGCTCTTAAAGTGTTCTAACAGATTGTTAGAGGACAGAGAGCTGATTGTACAGATTGTTCAAATGAAAGGCGGCCGGCAGTGGCGCTTTTTTACCCTACTTTTTTTTTTTTTTTTTTTTTTTTTGCTGGCAGATATACAGGCCTGTCATCAGAATTCTCAGAAGTTGCAAAAGGGAGGTAAAAATCAACAGTTGTGGTAAAACTCTTTTTGTCGCACATTTGGGCCAACATATCACATTCTAGACAATCCTTTGAGACAGCAAGTCGCTGATGTTCTTCTGAGACTTCAGAGACACAAAGTGAATCCCAGAGCCCCATTTTGCAGATGAACCTCTGCATTTCTGGCCTCCTGCTCTTTTCGTGACCTCCCCAGAGGCCTTACATATATTTTCAACCCAATTGTATGTGCTCATCCTCGAGCACATTATTATTATCTTTTCTTTTATGTAGAACAAGTGTTAGAAGTTGGCTTTAGAGGAATTATATTTCTTTCCAGTTGGAATAAAAGCAAAAAGGTCCATTTTCTTCTGAAGAACTTAGTGTGTTTTTCATGAGCAACTTGCTATGGCAGTGAATGGAGCACTGGGCCTAGAGTCAGAACAATCTGAATCCAAATCTGGGCCTCGGGTGCTTACTAGGAATGGGACCCTGGGCAAGTCAACCTAATGTTTGCCTCAGTTTCTAGGCTGTAAAATGGGAATAAGAACAAGGTGGTTGTGGTGATCAAATGAGATAACATACAATAGGTACCTCACATAAATGCTTGTTTTCTTCCAGTCAAACATTCCTTGTTTGATCAAAAAATAATACTATGAGCAAACAGGATGCTGTTGATTTATTTCTTTTGCACAGTTCTAAGTTTTTCACTACTTTACAAATGTGGTTTTTATAAATTTTCGAGCACTTTCTAAAGGAATCTCTTAAGCAAAGCCAATATAGGAAGCCAAAGCTGAGGGAGGCTCTGTTTGACCATTTTATTGTGCATCATGTCCTATGGACAGATGTGTTTTGCCTGGTTATATTTCAGCTTATGACCAACTCAAAAGAGTGACAAATATCAAAACCACAGTGTCTGAGTTTGTAGGAGTTTGAAGGGAGCTCTGAACTCATTCAATCTTAACTCATGTCCTGTTATCTCAGGGTTTTGATAATTCATCTAATTGAATTATTTATGTTTTACAGATATGTAAATCTGGCCCATCCTCAAAGCATAATGGGAAGATTGGAGACAGGGAAGGCAATATTCATTACATTGACTGAGTCATCTCTGACTGATTCTCACCTTGTATAGCCACTCAGTTGTCACTATTTTGACCATCCATCCCCTTTTCTCTGCTCACACAGCCACAATTTTAGTTCTGGCTTCTGCCACTTCTCACTTGGACTATTGCAGATGCTTTTTAATTGGTGCACTCCAAGTCATCCTCTGCTCAGCTTCCAAAATGATTTTTCATAAAGCCCAAATCTGATCATTGTTACTCCTCTACTCAATACATTCCAGTGACTCTCCATTATTTCTGTTATCAAATATAAATTCTCCCATCTTGCCTTTCAACTTGGCTTTCTAGCCTTATTGAATATTGGTTCCCTTTACCACACTCTCACTGATTCAAACTGTTTTTTTTTTTTTTTTTTACTGTTTTCCTGTCTGGTGTTTCATCTCCTTCCTCCATGTTTTTGCCTTGGAAAGTTGTTATGGTTAAGTTGTTCTACTTCCCCTCTTCCATTGCTCAGAATCTTTTATTTCTTCTTTTTTTTGTGTGAGGCAATCAGGGTTAAGTGACTTGCCCAGGGTCACAAAGCTAATATGTGTCTGAGGCTGGATTTGAACTTGATTCCTCTTGACTCCAAAACCTGTGCTCTATCAACTGTACCATCTGGCTGCCCCAGTATCCCTAATCTCCTTCAGGGTTCAGTGTAAGCATCACATTGTACATGAAGCCTTTCTTGCTTAATCTAGCTGCCAGGATCTTCCCTCTAAATCTACCTCCCTCAAGGCTTGGCACATATCAGGTGCTTTCCTAATTGCTTACATGCTGATGAAGGCATTGATTGCTGAGGTTCTGGATGCATTGGGAGTGTAGTAGAAAGAACACAGGGTTAGGATCAGTCTGGCTTTCAGTCTTGGCTCTTCTTTTCCATGGATTGCTGGGCAAAGCTCCGTGCCTCTCTGTTCCTCCTTGATATCCTCAGTTCTGAAAATAAGGGCACATATTTGGCTGGATCATGATTACATTTGCATTGTACTATAAGTACTAAGCCCTTTCTTCATAATGACTCAGGTAAAGGTGATTCCACTTTCAGATTTGTTAAGATGCATTACTTTTTTAATATTATTTTTTAATATGGCTCTTTATTTACAAGATATATGCATGGGTAATTTTTCAGCATTGACCCTTGCAAAACCTTTGTTCCAACTTTTCCCCTCCTTCTCCCCACCCTCTCCTCTACATGGCAGGTAGACCCATACATGTTAAATATGTTAAAGTATATGTTAAATACAATCTATGTATAAATATCCATAGTTATTTTGCTGCACAAGCAAAATCGGACTTAGAAATAAGGTAAAAATAACCTGAGAAGGAAATAAAAAATGCAAGTGGACAAAAACAGAGGGAGTAGAAATGTTATGTTGTGGTTCATACTCTTTCCCATAGTTCTTTCACTGGGTGTAGCTGGTTCTCTTCATTATTGAACAATTGGAACTGATTTGGTTCATCTCGTTGTTGAAGAGGGCCACATCCATCAGAATTGATCATCATATAGTACTGTTGTTGAAGTACATAATGATTGCCTGGTTCTGCTCATTTCACTCATCATCAGTTCATGTAAGTCTCTCCAAGCCTCCCTGTATTAATCTTGCTAGTCATTTCTTACAGAACAATAATATTCCATAACATTCATATACCACAAATTACTTAACCATTCTCCAATTGATGGGCATCCATTCATTTTCCAGCTTCTAGCCACTACAAACAGGGCTGCCACAAACATTTTTGCACATACAGGTCCCTTTCCCTTCTTTAGTACCTCTTTGGGATATAAGCCCAGTAGTAACACTGCTGGGTCAAAGGGTTTGATACAGTTTGATAACTTTCTGAGCATAATTCCAAATTGCTCTCCAGAATTGTTGGATGCATTCACACTTCCTCCAATAATGCATCAGTGTCCCAGTCTTCCCACATCCCCTCCAAAATTCCACATTATCTTTCCCTGTCATCCTAGCCAATCTGAGAGGTGTGTAGTGGTATCTCAAAGTTATCTTAATTTGCATTTCTCTGATTAATAATGACTTGGAGCATCTTTTCATATGGCTAGAAATAGTGTCAATTTCTTTGTCTGAAAATTGTCTGTTCATATCCTTTGACCATTTATCAATTGGAGAATGGCTTGATTTCTTATAAATTAGAGTCAATTCTCTCTATATTTTGGAAATGAGGCCTTTATCTGAACCCTTGAGTGTAAAAATGTTTTCCCAGTTTATTGTTTCCCTTCTAATCTTGTCTGCATTAGTTTTGTTTGCACAAAAGCTATTCAATTTGATATAATCAAAATTTTCTATTTTGTGATCAATAATGATCTCTAGTTCTTCTTTGGTCACAGATTCCTTCCTCCTCCACAGGTCTGAGAGGTAAACTATCCTATGTTCTTGTGGTCTTCTGGTCTTGTTTGGGTATAGCCAGATCTTGTGGGATTCTGGTGTTTTTTGGAGTACACTCTACCTTTGGCTTTAACTTCTCTGCTGGTCTACTGCTTTGCAACTAAAGCAGAGCAGCCAACCTGTGGTAGAGTTCTCCCTGCAAATTTTTCATCCATGGAGCTCCCCCTGGCCAGGTCCACTCAGTGTGCTAGCCTCTGTGTTCTGCCTCCCTGCATGCATTGGCCTGCTCCCTCCAATAAAGACAAATCTTTTCTGGTGATCTTTCAGGTTGTCTTTGGCTAGTCATTTGTTGTACTCCTGGTATTTGTTAATTTTACCAGTCAAGCACTGTTTCTGAGGCTGAATTTGGTAATTAGTAGTGAGGGTAGAAGGGAGCTTAGAATGACGCGTGTGTCTTCTCCACCATCTTGGCCCCTCCAATTGAGTTTTTAAATGACTTGTTTTGCTCTATGGAATTTTTTTCCATTTCACTATTTTTTTAACTGAGTTATTTTCTTTTTCCAATTCACAAATCCTACTTTCCTGTGAGTTCTTTATTTTTTCCAGTTCACAAATTCTGTTTCCCTGGTTCACAAATTACCTTTTCCATTTCACATTTCAGGAAGTTGTTTTCTTTTTCCATTTTATCAAATCTTACTTTTAATGAGTTATATGCCTTTCCCATACTCTCTTGCAGAGCTTCTCTTTCCTTTCCCCAAAGATCTTTTAAGATCTTTTCTAATTTCTTCTAGGAGAGCCTTGTGTGATGGGGACCAGATTACATCCCCCTTTGGGGTTTGTCTGGAGACTGTCTGCTATTGGTCTCTGCTCCTAGTCTCCTCAGGGTTGAAAACCTGCTCTCTTTATGTGTAGAAGCTATCAATGGTTATAGTTTGCTTGGCTTTTTTACTCATATTTTTTTTAAAGCCCTTAAGGTCTACCTTCAGGGCAAGGAGGTTACCAGCTTCCTCTACTTCGCTGGCCGAGCACCCTGCCCCCCCTCCAAGTACAGAATTGTAACTCCCCCAGGCAGAGCCCCCATGATGTGCAGAATTGTGGCTGTCCTGGGCAAAAGCCACCCAATGCAGAATGCGGCTGCACAGCTGTTGAAAATCTGCTCTCTTTATGTTTAAAAGCTATCAATGGTTAGAGTTCGCTTGGCTTTTTTGCTCATTTTTTTAAAAAGCCCTTTAGATCTGCCTTTAGGGCAAGGAGGATACCAGCTTCCTCTACTGTTTTGGCAGACCCTTTCCCCCACCTTCAGGCAAAAGTGTGGCTGCCCTGAGCAGAGCCCCCCCCCCCCACTGTGCAGAAATGTGCCTGACTTGAGCAGAGCCCCCCTGCTGTGCAGATTTCTGTCTGCCCGGGCAGAGTCCCCGACTATGCAGAAATGTGGCTGCCCTAGGCAGAGTCCCCCCGCTGTGCAGATTTGTGTCTGCCTGGGCAGAGCCCCCTCCCCCTCAACTCTGCAGAAATGTGCCTGCCCCGGGCAGAGCCCCCCCGCTGTGCAGATTTGTGTCTGCCCTGGGCAGAGTCCCTCTGCTGTGAGAAATGTGGCTGCCCTAGGCAGAGGGACTCTGCTGTGAGAAATGTGGCTGCCCCATGGAGAGCCCCCCCCACTGTGCAAAAAATGTGCCTGCCTTGGACAAAAGCGCCTCCCCCCCCCCCCCCCCAGAATGCGGCTGCACAGCTGTGCTGTGGTCCCAGCTGAGTCACTTCCGGTGCTGGGTGGGTGTGGCCAGGTCCTGTTAAATTCTGGCATCTTTTGGAGTACACTCTCCCTTTGGTATTTGTGTAACTTCTCTGCTAATATACTCCTTTGCAACCAAAGCAGATTAGCCAGCCTATGGTAGAGTCTTCCCTGCAAATTTTCCTTTGGAGGAGACCACCCCTGCCCCCAGTCCACTCAGTGTGCTAGTCTCCATGTTCGCCTCCCTGCTTGCACTGTTCTGCTCCCTCAGATCAGAGCAAACCTTTTCTGGGAATCTTCCAGATTATCTTTGGCTGGTAATTTGTTATACTCCCAATATTTTTGGATTTTACCAGTCAAGCATTATTTCTGAGGCTGAATTTGGTAATTAGTAGTGAGGATAGAAGGGAGCTTAGAGTGACGCGTGTGTCTTCTCAGCTATCTTGGCTTTGCGCACCCCCCCCCCCCCGACTATTGTAATTGATCTGAATCACCTTATCATTGAAAAGATCCAAGTCCATCACAGTTGATCATGACATAATCTTCCTGTTGTTGTGTACATTTTCTTTGGTTCTACTCATTTTACTTAGTGCTCAGGCCTTTCTGAAACCAGCCTGCTGATTGTTTACTATAGAACAATAATATTCCATTACAGTGTGTGAATAGTTTTCAAAAGAAAATGTACAAAGTGTAAATGTCCATATGGAAGAATGCTTGAAATCACTAATTATGAGGAATGGAAAGCAAATAAACTAAGTTTTGCTTTCCTTCATGTAGTTGGGCATAAATGACAAAAGGTAAAGTCATTGTTAGGGCAAGTCATTGCTATGTGGGAAGGTAGGCACTGTGAAGTCATCTTAATATTCTAGATTTCCATTCCAAATTATGCAAGAATATTCAGTACTCATGGTTAGGCTGTGCAATATATTGGAAATGATATTAAAGTTAATTTATAGTTTTAGTGTTACACCAATCACATTTTCAAAGGGATATTTTATAGAATTAAATAAGTCATTTAAAGAAACAAAAGCTCTAGAATATCAAGGATGATAATGAAACAAAAATGGTAGAAATGAAGAGGATATGGGTGGGGAGGGGATAGTAATTCAGAGCAGTGGTTCTCAGAGTACATTCTGGGAACTCCTTGAGGTCTTCAAGACTCTTTTAGGAGGCTCATGAGGATGAATTATTTTATGATAATAGTGAAATATTTTAATTTCTATTGATGGTAAAAATCAGCAGCTATAACTGAAATAAACAAAAGCTTATTTGGGGAGTTCTCAGTAATTTTTAAAAGTGTAAAAGGTCCCAAGACTAAAAAGTTTAAGAAGTGCTAGTGTAGACAATAATTGTTGTTAGAATTAGAAAGTTAGAGCATGAAATGTTTCGTTGTGTTGTGGATACAAATACAGTACTGGTAGTCCAGTTACATCAATGATCTTTACCCAGTAGAGCAGTTCTTTTACTGGGGTAGCTCATATGCTAGGATTTTTCTCATGGGATCATGGATCTTGAATGGGAAAGGACCCTGAAAGTTCCTTCCTTATAGTCTCTGAGTAGAGAAAGATTTATGATTCTTGGAGAGATAAGGAACACCAGTGGACCTAGAATATAGAATAGTAATATGCCCCTAATAATGGTGTTAAGCTCCTTATAAAGTAGACTGCTCTTCCATTGGCACCTACCCACAGCCAAGTTCCTAGTTCAGCATTACAGAATTGAAATCTTGCTTACTAGGTCTGTAAATTCTTTACTAGATTGTAAGCTGCATGAGGGCAGGTAAAAAAGTTTTATCTAAACTTTGTTCTTAACATAGCACCTAAAACAACATACTTAAAACTTGTTGATGATTTTGTTGCTCTGCTAGCTGACACCTAATTGATGAGGACTAGTGTCTCTGGTAAATACAATAAGGAGAAATAAAAGTAGATTTTCCAAGCAAAATCAATTTATTAACAGTGATGCGTATAACAGTTAAAAAAGTTGGTCAGACCATCTCAGGCCACCTACCCACATGAGAATAGGGGACCCTTTTTTTGACATACAGAAAAGAGAGGGGTTTGAGTAGCTGGAGAAAATTACAACCAGCTGTATTAAGAGAAGTGAATTGGCATTCAGGTGTGGCTAATCACACTCCTCTCTGACAATAAAGGAACGTTGATTGTTTTATGGGACTCGCCTGCCTCTTAGAATCGTTAGGGGATCAGTACCATCGGCCTTGCTGTCCCCTTGGAGGAAATCAAACCTCCCTTAATTGCAGAAGGAGAGACAAGGATGGATAGCATATTTCTTGGATGTGGCACTAGGTTAAGCTGGTGGGGGGCTTATAGACAACAGGGGGCTAATGGTGGGAATTGTAACAACTTTTCCCTTCAACCTCACCTTTAAACTGACTGGGAGGAAAACTGCATCCCTAAGCCTAACTCAAGAACAGATAAGTGTGGCTTGACAAAATGCAGCGGTAATACAGAACCAGGCTAGTTAAAGATCAGAATCAATTCTGAAATGATACAGAGCCATTTCAAGTTCCTCAATAGGTCGGTGTAGAGTTTAGTTACCTAGAGTCTTTCTTCCGTTTCTCATATGTGAAGGAAAAAGGGAATATGGGCCTTTATAAGAATATGTGGATTATAAAGTAATAGATGCTACATATAGAAAATTGAATATTTCTTTTATGGTAGAAAAATATTGAGGAATGGATAGTGATATCTAGAACTGACCTGTTCTGTATGTTTAGATCTAGCTGCAGGTCCTTGATGAATTGGTCCCAGAGCCCTAGTTCACAGCTCATTGGATCTTAG
Source organism: Antechinus flavipes (assembly GCF_016432865.1). Lineage (NCBI taxonomy): Eukaryota > Metazoa > Chordata > Mammalia > Dasyuromorphia > Dasyuridae > Antechinus > Antechinus flavipes. The sequence continues at coordinate 48,311,489 of NC_067404.1, forward strand.
ATCTGGAGTTGGAAGAGACCTTTCAGGTCATCTAATGCAGTCTCCTTATTTTCTAGCTGAGACCATGGGAAGTGAAATGATTTGCCCAAGATCACAAAGCGAATAAGTGACTTGTTCTGTGATCACAAGTTCTGTTTTCATTCTGCTGTACCAACTGAGCCTGGTGTCCCATCACATCACTGGGCACACACAGTGACATAAGCAAATCTTAGTTCACAATGGCCAGGGAAATATTAAAGTGACCAAATGTACTCCTCTCTCTCTCTCTCATCTACTTTATGACCAGAGATGGTTTGAAGAATGTGGTAAATTAGTCCCTGTGAGAGGAATAAGCACCATGATGATCATTTACTTGCTGCTTTTTCGGGGCAGTACCCATGGCCATTCAGAGGGAAGTATGGTGAGCATTCCCTGACCTGTACCATCCCTTACTAAACTTTGAAAGAAATGATTGTTTTGTTTCTGTTGCTGAAAATAGGATCAGTGATATAGCTTCAGTAATAGAGGGTTTCAAAGGTGAAAAAGATGGGATGTCTGAACCAACCCCTAAAACTTTGCCTCTGTCTCAGAAAATATTTATTTTTCTGTGTTGTATGGTTGGACGTGGTGTGTTGTACCTCACCCCCCAAACCCTCCCACCGATAATTTGTAATGGATTAAAAACTTATTCCCCTAGGAATACGGTGAGAGGATAGTGAGTGACATCTTGCAGCAGGGCACACCCAACGGGAAATTATAACATCAACCCAAGTAAGTTGATAAGCCATACCTTGAAAAGTAGACAACCCTGAGTCATGCTCACATTTCTTCCTAAATTGTTATGTTACCTATTACCTATGTAAGAATAACTCTTATACTAGACCTCAGTAAATCAAAGAACTTGGGGCACTTCCTCAGTCTCAGAGAACAATAATTGCATATACTGGAAATCAAGCAATACCAGGGTCAGGGTACTATGAAATTATCCTGCTCCAGAGGTATGACAATATGTTAAATGATCTTCACTTTTTCCATCTTTATTTTTCCATTATTTTTATAAACAATAGTGAAAATATATCAATAAATTTTCTAGCTATTTACCATTAAATTACTATCACAGAATGTTCTAAGTTATTTTTTCCTTCTGACGGTGGGAGCAATATCCTAAGGCTCTGCCCCACGTAGGGTAGGCTGTTTTTTCTTTAAAAGATAATGAAACTGTCTTGCTTCTCTGTTCATTGAATTCAGTGTTGCTTGCTGCACAGTAAAGATTAACTTGTACTTTTTTTGGCCAGTCTTTTGTTACCATAAAAAATGATGCTATACCAATTTGATGTGAATGGAAACTTCTTTTTAATCATCAGCTCCTTAGAATAGATAACTAGAAGTGAAATCTCAGGGTCCAAATATGTGTCTCTTTGAGGAAGGAATTAGCTGCATATTTCCAAACTGCTTTCCAGAATGGTTTGTGCTAACTGACTACTCCAGCAGTAGTACACTAATGTTGCTGTTTTCCTCACAACTGTTCCCACACATTGACAGTTCCCACCTTTTGCTGTCTTTGCCGATTTTGCTGGGGGTCTGGTAAAATCTCAGGGTTGCTTAGTCGTACCTTTCTCCTATTTAGAATGTGGAGAAGTCCTTTGCATAGTTGTGAATAGTTAGAAGTACTACTGAGAGCTATTTGTTCAAGTTTTCAGACTGCTTATTGGCTGGAAAAATGGCTACTTTTCTTAAACATTTCCACTAGTTGTCTCTATGTATATGTTGGATTCCCAACCTCCTCCAGGATACTCAAAGGAAGGGCTTTTCTCATTTGCCTACTTCTGTTCTTATTTTAGACACACTCATTTTGCTTGTGCAGAAGTTGCTTAGTTTTATATAATCAAAATACCTATTTTGTTTTCCATTCTTTATTTCATAAATTTTTATATTATATTCCTTTATACTTGGCAATTTTAATGGACGCATATTGTAGAATATGTAGAGTACATACATATTTATGTATACGTATAGACAGAGTGTCCCAAATGGCTCACTGCACTTTTCAGTTATTAAAGCTTAAGTGTACCAAATACTTTTATGGTTAAATAGCTCTTTTAGTTGTGTCACAAAAAAGACCAATACTTCTTCAACTGCATCGAAGAGGAAATGCACAATTTAGAGAAGAACTTAGAACAGGTATTGCTAACTTGAGGTCTGTAGGGCCCTGAGGGGTCTGTGGGTAGAGTTCAGGGCTTCTAGAAACTTGAATGGGAAAATTACATTTTTTGTTTTCATTAACCTACCTGAAATAGGAGTCCACAGGCTTTCCCAGACTGTCAAAGGGAATAGAGATACACAAAAAAGGCTTCAGAATTCCTATATAGCAGGAAGTTTTAAAGGGACTTAAGGGTCTTTAATAACAATATAAGCATGATTGGAGTCTCACTTTCCTTCTTTGCGCAATAAGGAGATTGGAGTAGATGATCTTTCATGTCCCTTCCAGTCCTAAAAAATCTGTTCTTCTGATATTGGCAGCTTGGGTTCATTGGACTAGACCACAGGCCATTCAGGTGAAAATGTTGGCAAATTAACAAGTAACCTGCAGAAGGGATGTGGGGTGTGGTGGGGTGGGGTGAGGTAGAACTGAAAACATTGGAACATCAGAGTTATTTTTGATTAAAGTGAATTTTCTGAGCTTTAGAGTAGCCAAATCTCACATATGGAAATTACAGTTGCTCTTAATCTGCTTTCAGAAGACTGATGCAAATATTAAAAAGTAATGAACTAACAAGATTGTTTGTTAATGCCACATAAAACTGCTAATTATACATCATTTCCTGCCTACAGCAAAGCCCAAGAGACATCTCCTAAGAAATTGTTAAATAAGCTACTTCATTTGAAATGTGACTACAGCAGAATTGCATGAGAAGTTTCCACTTAAGAATCTTAGTGCCAGTCTCATCCTTGAGTCCCCCCCCCACCTCCATACTCTCACATATACCATAAAGTGGGACTGTAAATGTATCTGAGGAACGCATTTGTTTTGCTCATGGAAAGTATGTCATTAACATTCTTGATCCACATATTCAACATATGCTTTAAAGAAGTAGATTTCATATTTAACTGTATTTAGTCTGTATTTGGAAGCTGATTATGTTATATGACTGCTGTAAATTTCAGTGTTATTACTTTTAATATTTTAATAGTGTAAGTCACAGCAGTAATTTTCTAAAGTATATTTGAAATATAGCCCTGGTGTTGTTACAGAATGCTGGCTGAATTTCTGCATCAAATTCAATTCAGTGTCTTTTTGGAGGGAGGGGTGCTTCATTGGATTTTTTTTTCCATTCTGAGAATCCTTTTAAAACAATAATTTGCAGCACTGTTCTTTCTAATTTTCACTTGTCCGTATTAATCTTATTTTCTACATCAAAGGGTAGCTTTTCATCAGGTACAGGAGAAGTTGGGAACCTCTTGGTTTTTCATCTCCTGCTGGGTGTGTTGAAAAATGAGCTGAAAAATGATCACTTTCTAGTTGGGAAAGACCAGTCCCCATTGCTAAGCCTCAGACATTTGTCTAATAGGCTGGCATAATGAATAGTCCGGGGAAAGCAATGAGATCTAATTCCTTTCTGGGATATTTCTTTCAAAAACTCTTATTTTATTAAGTTTTTGCAAAAAACTTTCCAATAAGTAGCCAAACAAATGCCTTTACAAAGTACGGTCCCCTCAAAACAGTTAAGCAAAACTGTCCAAAAGTGTGATTGTGACTTGAATGGATGTGTGGATGGATGTGTGCTTTAACTTGGTAGGATAGACCCAACTTGAAGAGTTGTACTTGACCCAAGATTTATTATCTCTCAGCGGTTGTCATTAAGTACATCATCAGAGTCATTATGTACTAAATGACGGGTTTGATGGAGTAGATTTGTCAAAATACCCCACCCCATTTAGGGTAAGGGAAAGAATGCTATGCCTTGGTATCTTGACCATATGGGAGATTCCATCACCCAGTCAGTTGACAACCATCCATTGAGGGCTTTCTCTGTGTCAGACGCTACTAGGAACTCAAGGGATGACCAAGAACGAAATTATCCTTCCTCATGAGAAGCTGACAATTGAATGGTAGATAAAAGAACACAGACAAATCTACATCCTGGAGAAATATAAAGTTATACATACACTCACACGTGCACACATGCATGCGCGCACGCACGCACGCACACACACACACACACACATACTATGCCTATTTTATACTCACTCAGAGGTTCAGAAGATCTTCCATATTGTGTCCTTCTGCGTTTCCATCTTGGGCTCTCAGGTGGCTTTTTCATTTATTTATGTCTCTAGACTCAATTTCTTTTTTTTTTTCTTTTTTTAAGTTATACATGTAAATTCATTTCTTTTTACATATTTCTATAGCAGTCAGGATGGGTGAGAAATATGAAAACAAAAAGAAAAAACATGAGAAAAAAAGAAGGAAAAAAAGGTGAAAATAGTGTGCATCTATCTACATTCAGTCTTTATGGTTCTCACTCTGGATGCAAATAGCATTTTACATCCTAAGATCATCAGGATTGTCTTGGATCATTGAATTGCTGAGAAAACCAAGTCTGTCATCGTTGATTATCTCACAATCCTGTTGTTGCTATGCACAATGTTTACCCGGTTCTGCTCACTTCACTTAGCATCAGTTCATGTAAGTCTCCCCAGACCTTGCTGAAATCATCCTGGTGATTGTTTCTTATAGAACAATAATATTCCATAACAGTTATATACCATAACTTATTCAGCCATTCCCCAACTGAGGGGCATCCACTCAGTTTCCAGTTTCTGGACACAACAAAAAGGGCTGCTACAAACATTTTTGCATATGTGGGTTTTTTCCCCCTCTTTCGTGATCTTTTTGGGATACGGGCCCAGTCGTCAGCTTCAATTTCTTCATTGGAGTTTTGTGTTTGAGTAAGGCTGCATGTTCTCTTAATTTTGAATAATGTAGGCAAGTACTGCTAGGCTTATTAAGGCCTAATTTTAAGCATTTGAATTTTTAAAATTTAAGGAACTTAAATTTTTTTAAGGAACTTTTTTTTAAAGGCTTTTTAAGGAACTATTAGGTTTGGGCCTAATCTCATGTTGGCTTAATTTGGGTTATGGCCATGGCTCATTCATCTTTTGTCTTCTTGTCCAACTTTATCTCTGCACCTTTTTATTTTTGGGGGGAGGGAAGGTGAAGGGGGGAAAGTTAGGGTTAAATGATTTGCCTAGATTCACACAATTAAACATCTAGTGTCTGAGATCAGTTTTGAAGTCAAGTCCTACAATCTCCAGGGCTGGAACTCTATCCCTTGCTACCCGTAGCTGCCCCTGAGGGGTCTTTTCTTTACAGCTATGGTATAAACTCCTTAAGGAAAAGGACTTGGTCACAGTAATACGCTGCATTCTCCACAGCACTTAGTATCCTGCTCTGTATTTGATAAGAACTTTATAAATGCATAAAAATGTATAAAAAATGCTTCTCATTATACTACAAATCTTACATTGAATAGAAAATGCTGTGCTAACCTTAGTCTGTGCTTGGGCCTGTTGGTATTGGTAGAAGTCCTCAGTCAAGTCACATAGCAGGCTTGTGCCCCCTGGCCCCCTGTTTTTCAGAATGTTTAAACTTTTCTTTCCCTGGCCAGGAGGATATTTGAGGCCCTTATTTTTTTTTTCTGTGCCAGGTTAGTAGTAATTTCCAAGAGTTGGTGACTGGCACATATGGATAGTGAGGAAGGTGAAGCCTAAGTAAGCTGCTGGCCTTTTTGGTGCACAAGCCGTGCCCTCCCATTAAAGAATACCCCTGCCCGACCCTCCCCCCTCCCCATATTTATTCCAGACTTTTAAATGGCTCATATTTACAGGTGATCATTTTTGTGCTTAGAAGAGCAGGGTGTATTTAAGACTTTAGGGATCTCTTATTTCACAGGTGTAGGGAGCTCTCTGCACTCAGTTCAGAAGCATTATTTAGCACCTGCTCTGTGCTAGCACTCTGTCGAGGAATGGCGATATAAAGATCAAAATCAAGGAGTCCCTTGTCCTCAAAGAGTTTACATTCTCTTGAGACGGACAATGCGTAATCAAGTATTTGCAAATTATAGATTACAAAAGCAAAGTAATTATATTCTGAAAGGGCATACTTGAATCTAAGATAGCAGGGTGCTTGTCGTGAAATACCTACTGGGTGGGAAATGGTGGTTCTCTAAGCACATACTTGATGTAATGTAATGATGTGGTCAATCTAGTTGGCCTATGCTTAGGGTATGTTCTACAGCTGTGCATGCCCAGTGTGGTGTGGGAATATAGTTGTGCTGCGGTATTTAAGGGGAGTCCCAGGGATAGAAGGCTCTCTCTCAGCTGCAGCTCTCAGCCACAGAAGACTTCAGGCTTCAGACTCCAGACTCTATCTTGGACCAGCCACGTGGCGACTCTCCTGTCTCCTTCACTTCTCCACCCTAAGACCACGGACTTTGCCTGATCCCGAGGTCCTCTAGAGAGCTAGCCCCGACATTACAAGTAATTTAGAGAAGGAGGGAAGATGTTCAGAGACCTGGAAATGGGGGTGGGAAAGCCTCATATATGCTGCATGATGGTGTAGAACCTTAACACCAAGATGATAACAGGTGGTGGTGAGAAGTTGGGGAATTTCTAATGAGACCTAGAGATGGGATGCGACATATAGTGTTTGAGGAACAACAGGAAGTCCAACGTGGCTGGCTGAGACAGTGTGGCCAGGAGAGTAGTGTATAATAGGGATGGAAAAGGAGATTTGGGGCTAGGTTGTGAAGGCTCTTCAGTTCCAGAGGAGCTTACTTTTGACCTTAGAGGTATTGGGGACCTTTCAGTGTTGATTGAGTAAGGAGAGTGATGTGGTCAGTTTGTGCTTTAGGAAAGTCACTCTGGCAGCTGAGTGAGGAAATATTGGAATGGAGAGAGACTTGAGGCAGGGATGTCAAGTAAGAGCCTCTGGCAATTATCCAGGTGAGAGATGATGAGGGCCTGACTGCAACTGACATGGATTTCAGTCCTCTGTGAATTAGTTCTTTGTGAGTTGCTATATTTGAAAAACTCAAGTCATGCAGTGGCCTGCCTTCTAGTGGGGAGACCCTGTTCCCATAATTAGTCTGATCCATAGATAATGAGCACAGTTCAGCACTGAGTTTGTGCTGAACATCTTTCTGGCCTGCTAAGGCCCGACTGCAAGAGCTCATTTGCCCTCACAGTTGCCTCGGGCCACAATGAAGCATCAATGCAAAATTCAAGTGAAAGTTTCATTTATTTACTTATTTGGTGTAATCACTATTCCAGCTCAGGTATTAAACACTCTCTTCTAAACACGCCTAACTGATTTGCTTTTAAGTGCCAATAAGGGCTTGAGATACATGAACCTTTATACCCCAGGGAGATAATGATATGCCCTTTGGAAAAAGTAACAGGACACATTGATTGGCTTCTTGATGAGAAGTGAATTGAATAAAGCTAAAAATGCCACCTCAGAAAATCATAATTCAGTGGGAAGAATGAAAATGCAAAAGTAGAAAATGATCAAATGATTTCACTGGGGTAGAACAGTGACTGGACTCGAAACTTTGCTTTGTTTAAAACTCAGCCATGCATCTTATGCTTGAGGACTAGAAAAAAGCAGGTGCCCTTTCGTCAACCTAACTCGCTGCCCACCTGATTTTCTGGTGATGATGATATGTCTGGTTATAAGGACTCGTTTGGGGAATTGATGAAACCCAAACCATAAAATGCTTATAGGTTCGTGTGGAGAGTATGAAATGGTCTGTTGGGGGGATATAGATGACATTACTGGGAAGAAATGGAGCAGTGGCTAATGGTTCATTTTTAAGGACGTTTCCTGAGATTTCCCTGACCACTTCATTCTTGCCTTCCAATGCACACACTTGTGCGTCCCAGTTTGCCGCATGCAGCTTTCTCTTTCAATGAAACACTTTCTGCTTAAAAGTCTCTTTTACCAAATGGTCCTCCTTAACCAAAGTTCCATAATTCATGCAGTTCTTCCTTCCACCTACTCTCTCTTATAACTAGAGACTATATCCTGAAAGAGCTCGACCACTTGGTTTTGGTATTTCCACCCTTAGGCTGAACTCCGTTGATTAGGAAAAACCCACTACAGCTTCTTGGCCTGGATCTCCAATTGTTTTCCCCAGTTATCTTCCCACTCCAGTCCCTATTAGCTAAGGATTCTAAACATAATACTGACTCTCTTAGACAAGTCTGGGGTCTTGAAACAAGAGTGCATTTCCTTAGAGTATCCCTGGGTCTTGATTATCAGTTGAAAATTATTTTAATCATACAGCCTTAAATAACTTTTAGAAAGTCATATTCATTAAGATGGGATAGTAAAAACAGTTGGTACAAATTATTACCACCCCCTCCAGTTCAGTGCTATACTCTTCAGTACATACAAAGACCAGGGAGAACATGATTCAAAATTAGAAAGCACACATGGCAAGGGGGTAACTCTCAACTCTTCCTTTATGGTAGTCCTCATTCATGGGATGCTCTAGAAGTTTGCCTTACATAACTGTAATTCTTCCCCCATCCCCACCCCCCCACCCCTGCTGGGCTCCTTGAATTTCTTTCCATTCCTGTTTTAGGCTTGAGTCTATTTCCAGTCTGTCCTTGGTTTCCATCATAGATCCTACTGTCAGCTGATCTCAGCATGTCACTAGCACACCAATGGAAAGACTGAAATTCTCAACAGCCTTTGAAGTTCTCTGGACACGAGGATGGGGAATATGGGAGAGAAAGGGAGAGTGGTGCGAACCTAGGGCAAGGCCTGTCCTTCTGCCCCCCCCCCTTCCCACCAGGCAGTTCTTCCTCTTCCTACTAAATCATACCAGTTGCTCCAGTCTCAAGAATGATTCTCTTCTCAGCTTGTTTGGTAGTTTATAGGTGATTTACTGTGTGACCAAGTTTACTCCACATATCTGAATACTCTTCTTGCATAGCATCATTCTAGTTCCAAGGGCTTTTTGCACTTCACTGAGACTCTGTGCTTGATTGAAACTTACTCTCATGATGGCTTTCATCCAGTTAAAGTACTTGGGCATCTTATCACTTTACTTCTGCAACAGGCACATTGCCTGAAACATAGTCATCATGCAATAATTACTTTTTCATTTATTTACTTCCTCCTTTTGCACTGGTCATTTAAATCATTCCTATTCTCTCTCTTCCCCTGCCCATCAATTCCTTTTCTCTCTCCTCTTCTTCCTAGTTAGTGCATACACACACACACACATAGACACAGACACAGACATTTCCCTAGCATTTTTTTTTTTTTGGTTTTGAAAGCTGTGAATTACTATACTAATTGGACAGGCTTTCCTTTACCTCTTGAACCATATTCATGAATGTCATCTTGATACATAGTAGGGAAAAGAGATGCTTGAGTTGGGATAGAAGAAAAACTGACAGAGTGGCAAGCTAGGCCCATGTCCTGTTGTGCAGGTAGAGCCCGGATCCATTTATGTAACAGATATTCTGGTGAATTGAAATGGCAAGCCTGTTGTTGTCAGGGACCTGAAACACTGAGAAAGTCCTTTGGAATGGTAATAAAGGTCCTAAAATGGGGTTGAGACATCCAGTGTACATTTAATGTGTCGTCAGCAACAGTGCTGTGCTCTTAAGAAGTGAAGAAAAATATCATGTGGTGAGGCACTATTTCACTGACTTCTCAATATTCACAGCATACTGATTGCTGAGCAGAACTACTATGCGTGTCCATTATTGGGAAAAGAAAGGGCTAGAGCCACAGAGAAACAGCTGTAATTTCACTTAATTTAGTCCCATCACCTGTTCTCTCTATGGGAATATCACTCATTACAGCTTATTATAAGGAAGCCATTTGAGATTCTCTGATAGCTATAGAATTAACCTGTGTCATGATGTGGCTGTGATTTCATCCCACAAGTAAAAGTTTGTTTCTAGATTTGGCCCATTGATCTTAAAATTGGGTCATTTCACATAGACCCTTAATAAAGGCCTTGAAAAAAAATTGACACTTGAGTTACACATTTAATGCAAGGCCATCGCTAGGGCCAGTGTACTCACTGGAGAAAGATATCTCTCTGCTCTTATAGATGTGCTACTTAGTTATTTAGTGACTGCTACAAAATAAACTTCATGTTCTATGGTGGATGAAGACGGGCCTGTGATCTCAACCTTAAGACGCCAATGAAAATAAATTATTTGGTACTGTTTAGTGTTTTTGTTATAATTATTTTCCCAAGAACGAGGTATAATTTTAATGCCATGTCTAGTTTATGAAAGACTATAAACTTAAAAGATATTCATAACTTTGAACTTTAACCTATTCATCGTCCTGTATTTTGATTGGTTGTTCATGCCACCTCTTCCTTCCAGGCTTCTGGAGTTGTAAACAGGGGAGAGAATAGGAATGGCTAATGAATCATACTTTGGGACGCTGAAAAGGTCAAAGTTGTACAGTTTACTATTATCTTCTAGAGAATATATTGGACATTAAAATTCTGATGCCACAGTCTTGTGACAAAGAATATAATGAGAACTATAAATAATAAACAGTATAACATGAATCTCCTTATGACAATGATTATAACTAGAACGGGAAATACTTAACCCGTTCTCATTGCTGTCATAAAAAGAGACTTTTGCCAATAATTTCCTTAACTTATTTACTTCTTTAGTTTAATGGAGTGTGTACATAGTAGGCTTGTAATGAATATTTGCTGAACTTAATTGAATACCCCTATTTGAAGATTGAATGGTATCACCTTTTGCTAGAACAAATGAATCAGGCTCCCCCCCCCCCCACATCTCTCTCTCTCTCTCTATTTCTCTTTCTCTCTCTCACATCTCTCTCTCATATCTCTTTGTCAAGACTAGTATTTTGCTTCAGCTATTTTTCTCCTTTAAGCCATCTGTACCTGTAGATGGGATAGTATCTAATGGCTGACTTCCCTTTTTCAGTGCTCTAAGGATCCCTCCCTTACATCCCTTCCCAACCAGCTTATTCTGTCAAAATAAGCAATGACTTTCTAACCAGTAGCCACAGATGGTCTTTTTGAGTTGCTGTGTCCTGAAACATATGTGACCTGTTGACCAACTTCCTAGTCATGAACCTCTCTAAATTTAGCAAGACCAGGCCTTAGATCACAGGCACAATATGTTTCTGAGCTTGGCTTGGCCTTCCAGTTAGGGAGGATCTACCACAGCTTGGATGCTCTGATGATATAGCTTCCAAGAACCGAGGCTTACCTACGTTTACCCATAATATTCTGTGAGTCAATAAAATGGGAAAAAATCACACATCTATTTGAATTTCATAGCAGGAACACAGGACCATTAATCAGTATTTTCATTGTTTAAGGTATTGATTGAAACAGAAGTTAAATGAATATCCTTCATAATAGAAGGGCAAACACAAATTTGATTCTTCAGTTGGCTAATTGTTCTCCTCTGTTGCTTGCAGTTAATATTCACTCTTTAGATATGACCTTTCACAAAGAAACTGTTAGGAATAAAATTGAGGGAGGAGCAGAGTGTTTTCTATGAAGTCCACCCATTCATCACAGGCTTATTAAGCACTTAACCACTAGGTGTTCTCAAAAAGCTTAGATTCAAATCAAGAAGATAACACATACATGCATAGGTATATACCAATTACTCCCCAAGTAAACTCCAGGAAATTTGTAGAGGGAGAAACTAGCAGGATGTCCAGCCAGGTCTCCTCTCAAAGGGGCCTCTTAAGTTTTGAAGGAAAAGAAGAATTTCAAGATATGGAGGTATAGGGGTGGACTTGGCCCATACTTCCATTACTCTCAGAGACAGCTTTGTATGGAGGGAAATGTGCTGAATTTGAAGTTGGAGTACTTGTATTCATATCCCAGTTCTCTTACTACTTAGGTTTCTTGAACCTCTGTAGGCCTCTATTCCTCATTTGAGACAACAGGAGCAGTTGAACTCGCCAGTATGAAATCTTTACTTCTGTGATTGTTCTGTGTTTTTAAAGTGATCGTTCTCTGTCTTATTAACTGATTCTGCTTCCCAAATTTCTGTCCCCTGCCCCCTTCTCTTCTCTATGTTCTGTTTTGGAGTAGCAAGTACTTTTTATTATTGAAGCTTTGTATTTTCAAAACATATGCATAGCTAATTCTCAACATTCACCCTTGAAAAATCTTGTATTCTATTTTTTCCTTCACTTTCTCCCACCCTTTTCCCTAGATGACAAGTAATCCAATACAGGTTAAACATGTGTAATCCTTTTAAAAGTATTTCCACAATTATCATGCTGCACAAGAAAAATCAGAGCAAAAAAGGAAAAAAAATGAGAAAGAAAACAAAATGCAAACAAATAACAACAAAAAGGTGAAAATACTGTGTTGTGATCCACATTCGGTTCCCACAGTCCTCTCTCTGGGCGCAGATGTCTCTCTCCATCACAAGATCATTGGAACTGGCCTGAATCACTTTATTATTGAAAAGAACTGTGTCTATCAGAATTGATCATCATATAATCTTGGTATTGCCATGTACAATGATCTCCTGGTTCTGCTCACTTCACTTTTAACATCAGTTCATGTAGGTCTCTCTAAGCCAATCTGAAATCATCCTGTTGGCCGTTTCTTAAAAAACAATAATATTCCATAACATTCATATAGCATAACTTATTCAGCCATTCCCCAATGTGGGCGTCCACTCAGTTTCTAGTTCCCTGCCACTACAAAAAGGGCTGCCACAAACATTTCTGCACATGTGGGTCCCTTTCCCTCCTTTATGATCTCTTTGGGATATAGGCCCAGTAGGGACACTGCTGGATCAAAGGGTATGTGCAGTTTGATAGCCCCTTGGGCATAGTTTCAGATTGTTCTCCAGAATGGTTGGATCATTTCATAATGACATATTAGTGTCCCGGCTTTCCTACATCACCTCCAACATTTGTCATTATCTTTTCTTGTCATCTTAGCCAATCTGAGGAGTATGTAGTGTGATACCTCAAGAATTGTCTTAATTCTAGCAAGTTTTTTTTGAGTCAGCTTTGGAGCCAGGCTGGATACTACATCCCCTCTGTGTTGTACGCTTTCCAGTCAATTTCCTTATTGCCATTGGCTTAGGGCCTCCCTTCCCCCATTCTGTATGTATTTCCCCATCTCCTCTTCCTCTTGTGAACCATAAATGACTAACACCCCACTTCCACATAGCCAGTTAACCTCATTTACAATTTACAAAAGACTATTTACTTTAAAAATAGGAGGAAAACAGAATTTAAAATATTCCTACCCTCCAAAAAGCAACAAAACAGTCTTTTGAGCCACTTATTTGAATTGTTTTAGTCCTTTTTTGTTTTTATTTTTTAAATAAAAAAATTTCTACTTATTCACATTTTATTTTTTCTAATTACATGAAAAATAGTTTTCAGTCTTTACTTTTAGAGGGATTTTGAATTCCAACTCTTTTTTTCTCTCTCCCTCCCTTACCTCCCCATTCTCCAAGACATCAAGCAGTCTGATACAGGTTATGTATGGACAATCATTTTAAACATTTCCATATTAGTCGTGTGAGGGATGTAGAATACCCTTACTCAAAATGACTACTCAAAGATCACTCAGTAGAAAGCAGAAAGGTTGTTTATTAAAACCTGTCCCCTCTGATAGAATAGGAGCTGCTACTAGATTCCAGAAAGGATTTCTATAGCAGAATATGCACAGTTACACCATGAAGGAAGGCAAACCCCGAAATTTAGAGGCTTGATTTAAAAACTGCAACGTCCTTTGAAAATGCTGAAATAATAATTAAGAAACTGGGGTTATAGGACTGGAGACTGCCAAGTCCCAAGGTGTATGATTTCTGGTTATTCCTTAAAAAATAGTACCCCAAACTGAGTATTCCAGGGCAATTCCACAGAATAAGGGGTTTCAAAGCTAAAGCATAGTGAAAACAAAAAAGGACTCTTTAAGGACTTCCAATTCAATCTGAACTGGTGAGATAGGGGGTGGGGCAAGTACCTAAGTACCTAAGGCTAAGTGAACAGAAAACTAAGGGTTCCCACTCTTTTAGGTATTTTGAGAAAAATCCACCAGTTTCCCTTTATCTGTTCCTCTCCTTTTTTTCCCTCATGGAAAGGAATCATCCCCCCAAAAAGTAAATAGTCAAATTGCCATTCACATATAAATCCCAAGAGTGAATTAAAGTTCCTATACACACCAGACTAGTACAGGAGGAGTTTCCTAAAAAAATCCCCCAAACAATTAAATATTCTGAAGTGAACATAGATATTATAAACATATTATAACTTCCTTAACAGCAACAGTTACCAATTGTAACAATTTCCCTCCCAAATCTTAAACACACAGTAATAGATGACCGAGTCAGGGTTTAACAGTCATTCATCAACCATTCCCAAGTCCCCCATTTCAGTCCATGAGAGGCAGAGGTGATGGTTTCTCATTCAAAAACTGCTTCATGCTGTTAAGGAGTGGAGAACTGGCTCTCAGTCCAAGCAAGGGGGATGGATATGGTGTGCTGACAACGATCAGTGGGCTTATCCAGGTCCCAAAAGCAGGTCAATATAGCTGTAATGTGACCAAAACCTGGAACAAAAAACAAATCTAACATATAAAGATTAGAACAGTCTGGAACTGCTATAAAATGTGGGGAGGCCAGTATAGATTGGCCAGCAGTTTCTATGTGAAGGAACAAGTTTGCTTCACAGGACAGGCAGATGGCTATAGTCCCAATAAATAGCAGTTAGGTTTCACAGACCATTGTTAATTGTCCTCTTATCATTTAGAAACATTTAAAAAACAAAACACAAATATCCGGTAACAGACAGATGACCAGTATTTAGGATATAATGATTACATATAACCAGATTGGAAACAGCAAAGTACGACATATTTGAATTGCATTAACAGTTCTTATTAACAATTGCTCTGATCGGGGCAGCTGGATGGCGTAGTGGATAGAGCACTGGCCCTGAAGTCAGGAGGACCTGAGTTCAAATCCGGCCTCAGACACTTCATACTTCCTAGCTGTGTGACCCTGGGCAAGTCACTTAACCCCAATTGCCTCAGCAAAAAAAAAGAAGAAGAAGAAGAAAAAAAAAAACAATTGCTCTGATCATAGAAATCATCACAGGAAGAAAAAAAAATGCAAAAACATAACTACAACATAACATAAGCAGTTAAAACTCAACCTTCAGCACATAAGAGAGTGGAACTTTAAAACTCCCAAATACTATTAACTATAACAATTATCTCCCTCACCCAGGGCTATGAAGTTTCTTTATTTAAAGTCCCACAAAACAAAGTTTTTGTTTTTACTATAGCCCTCCAAAAGTCTGAGGGACAGTGAACTGGCTCTCTATTTAAAAAGTTTGAGGACCCCTGGCTAAACCTTCTTAAACTTTCTGTTCTCTAATTCCATGAAAGCAAACTTGCTAATAATGATTTTTCTTTCTTCTCCTGGGACAATTTTTAGAAACATGCCTAGTTTTCCCACAGATCCAACAGGTCAAAGAGCCCCTGTGTTCAGCTATTTACCTCTCTTACTCTATATTTATTCCTCCCTTCCAATATCTGCAATTTCTTATTTCCAATCTTAACATGTATACCAATTTAAAGTTATTTTAAAATTAACCAATACTTTAGTTTGTAAAATTTCCTAAAATCTACCTAGATATTCCATGCAAACTTCTTTAGTAAGCCAGGAAAGAGTTAAACACCAATTGTTGCTTTACCTTGAATGTTTTTTTTCCTCTGGTAGGATTCCACAAGGCTGAGTTCTGATAACAGGCTCCTTACTTATAGGAGTGATAGTCACTGTTCTATTTTCTCTAAACTTTCCAAACTTTTAATCTATGTTTTTATTTTTCCCCTTCTCTCTCCCTTCCTGCAAAGCTGCTGCTAGAGGCAGAGGGAGAGAGAAAGAAAAGATTTTCTTTTCTTGAGAGGTCCAAAACTAGTTTCCAAATGACCTTACCATGATCTAAGACCAATACATTCTGAGCCACTCTGAAAGAATTACTGCTCTGAATGAATTCCAATTCCCACAATTTAGCCCAATATTTTTCTAAGCCTGCAACACAGAGGTTGAATTCTTATCGCTGATGAGCTTGCTAACTTTTAACACAGAACAAAAAATGCAAAGCAGACATACGCACAAAGACACATGCTATTTTCACCTTTCATATAGAAATTTAAGTCTGATATACCCAAATAGTCCTCCCAGTTTTCTTCCCTTTTATATCTGGGAAGTTCATCCCAGTCTTGAATTCCCTAGATAATGTCCTGATACAAATTCTTGGACTGCTTCTATCCCATTTTACCACCTTGGACTCAGTTCAGGTGTTTGGCAGAGGCCCTTTGTTACCCTCACGTCCCGCAGCCACCCGAGAGCTTCCTCAGAAAAGTCCTTTGTTATTGGAGGTGATAGCAGTCCATACCAAAAACAAATTTAGGAGGGCTAATCCCTCGGGGTCTCCCTCAACCCAGCCAGTGGACCCCCAGACCCTTGAGAGTGTTACCTCGAGTTTACACGTGTACATATCTTTCAAGCTGCAATGCCAGCCATCAGGACTCTACTTCCTTCAATCTTTGATTCTGCTTTCCACTGAGTATCCCTGCCTCGGGTCATTGTCTAAGAGAGGAGGGATGCTGCTCACCCAGAACCAGAGACCATGGAGAAAACTACTCTGTGGGCACCTGTCCCTGTCCGGGGTGCACACAGCCATCTCCCCCAAAGATCCCATCCCAGAGAGCCCCCAACTGTGAGGGATGTAGAAGACCCTTACCCAAAATGACTACTCAAAGACCACTCAGTAGAAACAGAAAGGTTGTTTATTAAAACCTCTAGAGGATGAGCTGTCCCATCACGAGATAAGAAAGAGAAAGCTCATAGTAGGAGGGCGAAAGAAGTAGTAAAGACACACAGCTTTTATACAAGAGATTATATCACAAATAAGAGAGCATTGAGAAGGGGAGGGGGAGGCATCTAACTGGTTGTTGCTATTTGGAGAGATTGGAATGGAAGGTTTCAGGGAAATCTCCTGATTTCTAGGAAACAGAAAATCAGGCCTTCAGGCTTAATCAAGCAGATACTGGTCCAGTAATAGACTAAATATCAATAAATGTCAAATACTGATAAATATCATCAGCTCAGCTTAAGTAAATATGTTTATAACTGTCCAAGGCTCAAGTAAATATGGGCCCGTACATATTATATAGGTCATAGGGGTAATACAGAAATAATGAAAATAAAATACAGAAAAAGAATTCACATATTCCTGTAAATTCTTCACCTTATCTCTCAGGCCATAGCCTGAAGTAATTGTCTTCGCTTAATACAAATAAACAAATTTGGAGGCAAAAGCCTGCCACCTCTTTTCACAAGGCCGCACATTGACCTCAGTTGATGAGTACCCGAGGGCTCTCCTGTTAGTTGTTTCTGACAGAACATCATTGTTACGGAAGTAAGTTGCTTTAAGAGATCTGTCAAACTAAGAGAAGAGACCAGGCTCTGCTTGCCTCTGCCTTGGTACTGTCCCCCTGGATACCCAGAGGTCCTTTTTTTTCCCCTTGTGATAAGCCTCCTAGAACCGGTTACAGGCAGGATGGATGTATGCTTCAAAACCATTTGTTAAAATGTAAAAATGTGATACCTTCTGATTAATTTATCAGAACAACGAACAGACATGGAAGATGAAAGTTGTCATATTTAAAACAAACAAACAAAAGACAAAAAAAATAAAACTTTTGTCTATCTGGTACTTGGAATTGATCCAAGTCAACATAGCCAATGATGTACTTCTTTCATTTGAATCTATCATTTCAAAATCTTTTTTTTTTCATCTCTAATATCATTACAAGCAAGTACAGATGTAAATTGGGCTCGGTAACAGACCTTTAAATTTTTGTGTCACAAAGTTAAACCAAGATTTTAAAAAACAATGAAACGTTTGATCAACATTGCCCTTGATACAAAGTATCAGTAACACTTTTGGTGAGAGCACAAAGCATGTTGTACCACTGCTAAGTAAAAGTTTGTTTCAAAATATTTCTTTATTTTTAAAAAAGTTCTATTCCGTTTTTATCATATAGTGTAACTGTTCATATGGGTATACATATATATCTTATAAGCATAAATATGCATATTAATTTTATTAATTTATATTTATGTATAAACATATATAATAATACATTAATTAATAGGACATAAACATAAATATAAATGTAAGTAAGTAAACCTATATTGGAAGTGAATGCTCAGCTTTTTTTTTTTTAAACCGAACAATCTAAAATATTAAAGACAACTGTATTCTTCCTTAACATTCTAATTCCTTCCCTTGGCTTCAGTTCTGATACTCTCTCATCAGGTTTAGAACTATAGTTCCAACTGCCTACTGGTCATCACACAGAAAGTTCTGTGTATATTTTTTTAAAAAGCAACCTGTTCTGTCTAGAACTGAATTTACTTTTTTTTTTCTCAATGGATTCTTTCTCCAAGCTTGTCTATTCCCACCATTTGTTATTGTCTATTTCACTATTCACCCACTCAGCCATTCTTGAAATCTTTTTTTAAAAATGGCTTCTTATGTTTCCAAATCCCATGCAAAGATAGTTTTCAGCATTCACCCTTTCAAAACCTTGCACTGCAAATTTTTCTCCTTCCCTTCCATCCCTTCCTCCCCTAAACAGCAAGCAATCTGATATGTATTACACATGCTCAGTTCTTCCAAACATATTTTGATATTTGTCATCAATCCTGAAATCTTAGGGTCACCCCTTCCCCTTCTCCGCTAGTTACTCTGTGTTGACTCGGTAGAATTTGATGTTGTCTGTGTCCGTGTCATTCCCTCCCAGGCTCCCACTGATAGAATATAAGTGCTTTGAGGGCAGAGATTGTTTTGTTTTGTTCTTTATGGCCCTGGTATCTAACACAGTGCCAAGCATGTAGTGTGTGCTTTATAAATACTTATTAAATGAAGATTCCATTCAAATGCCACTTCCCTCATGATCTCCCTTGGTTTTACCTTGAATCTCCTCAAAGGTTTTGTATCTCACCCGGGCATTTATGCTCTGCTTTGCCTTATAGTTATTTGACTATATATCTTCTCCTTATCACTGTGTCCTCCCCAGCATAGGGCCAGGGACTGTCTCTCATCGGGTCTGGGTATCTCCCTTATAACTTAGCAGGACACACAGAAGGTACCCGCTAAAGGTTTATGGAACAGAATGACATTAAAAGGGATTGTTAACGGATTGCTTTGCTGGTATTTTCTGGTCTAGATGAATTGGTTGTGGAGCGAGATAACGGGAGCCTTTGTTTGTACTCCTTGAGTGGGAAGAGGAATGGGTCTGGCCCCGGTGGTATGTGCTCTCCGTCTGGGGACTCTCCAGACAGTTGGCAGTCTGCTTGATATGCAGACTGTGCTTCTTGTCTATATATCTTTTAGCATCTGGCTGGGGAGGTCTTGGTGATGCCCATAAGCAAGCCCAGCTCATTCATTCATTAAGGCTGAAAATGCAATAAGTATTTGGTACAGTGGGATGAAGCTATCTCCTAGTGAGCAGCTGTCGAATGATTTGCTGAATCCTTCTGTCCAATCCACAGTGAGTTGGTGGAATGGTGCCAGCTTCAGGACATGCTCAATGTGAGGGGAAATTCATTCGACACTACCCAGCTGCTCCTCCAAAGCCCTGCGCTCCCACCTCAGAGTCTGGAACAAGCCAATTTAAAGTGACTGGATATGAATAACCAGAAAGGAAGCTTCAGAGGATTCTGATGCCCTGTTTGCTTGAGAAGCTCCATGGGCAAACAGACATGAAACATGGGGCCCAGAAGCTTTTGGAGATTTTCTCTCTCAGCGTCCTGGGCTGTTGGGTTAAATCTGATACATTGGCAAGGGACAGGGAAAAAAAATCACAGGGAAAACTGTTCCCATCCAGCATGGGATTCCCTGTACTTGACACATTAATTCAAAATTACTATTATATCATCAGGCTAAAAGGATTTTATTTAGTCTCTCCTTTAAACTAATGTTCAAATTCCAGCTTGACTCTTTGCTACCCATGTGGCCTAGCACAAGGTCCCACTTCTCTTTGTGCCATTTCCTCACCTATAATTAGACCTTTTTTGGCCTTTGGGCCTGTGCTCCTTTGAATTCATCTCCAGTGAAGGAAACAGTGGACCATGCTCTAGAAAGTTCTGGCTTTCCTATGAGGGAACCTCTGCCACTCACATCTCCTGGGACGTTGGCGAGGTCTCTTTCTCTGACCCCGCCTCAGACCCTTTATTTCTGTGTAAAGTGAGGGCCTTTTTCTCAGTGATCTCTAAGGTACCTCAAAGTTCTAATCCTGTCATCTTGTACTCCTAGAATATATTTCCAATTTGTAGGCATCCATTCCAGAAACTACTAGAGTTTGACAAAAATTCAAATCTCATATTCCTGCTTGTGAAAGAATCTACTTTATCTTGTGAGTATGTAGGGCTATACCAGGTCACTCTCCTGCCCCAAACCGATATCAAATTAATTTGAAGTAAGGATTACAGTTGGATTGACTTGGAGAAATATAATTGGTCTCTAGGGCAATATAGGTTTGGTTAGATGGACATGGAAAACTAAGAGTTTGTGAATTCTGGTGATTTCGCTACATGAGTGTCATCTTAGATTCCCGGTGGACTCTTAATACCTGAGACTGGGGGCTTGGTGAACTTGGCTGCACACATGTGAAATGGGATTTTGTTTCCTCGATGATAAAGAAATTGGAGGAAAAGAGCTAGTGTGAGGGTAATACCTGGATTCAAATCTTTGCTCTGTTATGTGGCCCTGTGACTTTGGTCATTACTTTTTTGTGTTGGAAAGGTCACTTCCACTTCTAAATCCTGTGATCCTCTGCATTGTCCCATGTGGGGAGATGGTAGAAATCATATATTTTTTAAATATCAAATTTCCAAACCCCAAACTGTGCCCATTATTGTCCATTGTTTTTGCTAGGGAGTCCCACGGTTAAGTAATCTACAAGGAAAATGTCATTGAAATTCTTCTGTGCGATCTTAACAGGATAGAAAAACCCAAGACTTTCTCTAGGTCTCTTTAATGTGTTTTTAATAATTGCCATTCTTTCAAGTATCAGAACCTTTTATTGGGTTTCCTTTTGACATGAGAATAACTGGGGGGAAAATTCTTCCAAATATAAGTATAACATAAGAAAGTTATACTTTCACTCCCCCATATTTCTTTCAGACTTCAGTTGTTCCTTCTGTTTGGGTAAGGAGGGCCGTGGAAAGGCAGAGGATTGAGAGGAGGAGAAGGAAAAATATAGGGAGGCAAAAAAGGAACAAAGGTTGGAGAATTCATGAAGGGGAAAGGAAATGGCATATTATAGGGTGGATTAGAATATTGATTGAAAGAGCCCTGTCCATTGGGCATGTAACATTGTGGCATACAGGCTGCAAATAGGATGGGTTGCATCCAATTATCCATAGGCGGCCATGGACCCCCTTGGGTGATAGCAGGATATTGTACCTGCTCTTGATTGGGCATTGGTGGTCCACGGGGTTGGAAACCCTTGCCATTTCCCTGCATGTTGTTGGATGGTGGCTGTAGGGGATGCTTTAAAGAGCAGGGGGAAACCCTAGCCATTTGATTGCTCCTCCCATTTTGTAAGCACATGGCTCCTCTGGCATTATTCCCAGGGCTATCTGGGGGCTTGTAGTCACCTCGCAGTTGCTCTCTTTTCTGCGCATTAGATTCGGAAGCAGGTCTTAGAATGCCAAGAGGAGGGCAGATGGGAACCTCACCCTTAACTTTTTGCCACTTGGCCTGCTGCTTCCTCTGGTTGTTAGGGTCTAATGGCTCTGCTGGCATAGGTGGGGGCCCCAGAGGAGGACGGAGGGGACCTGATGAATAGGCACGGATGTTAGGGCCTTTCCCCTCGTTTAGCCACATGGAGGCCCATTCCATTTGCTTCTTCCTCTCTTCTCGGAGAAGAGTGCCTGGTGGTCTTAAGGGGGCAAAAGGGCACCGTCGGACATCCCTATTCCCGTTCTTTAACCAGCCTTGTGGCCATCTAGCCTGCACACTTTGTCCGTTGACACATGCCTCAGATTCATCTTGCTTGTCTAGTTTTACCAAAGAGGTGTTTTCTTGGCGGCTATAAGAAATAGAAGAAAAGGAGAATGTTAAAGGTAGTATTTTCTCAGTTTTTCCCCCAAGCTGTGGATACACCTGTGAATTTCCTAGGATATAGCTGGGGGAAGAAGAAGATCTCATCCTTTCCCAAATGCCCCACTATTTATTTTGTCTCTACACCCTTTGCCCACCCTGCTGCCTTATATCCGTACACATAAATCATCCCCCTTTTGCCTCTAAGATGTCCTTGTTCCCCCTCTTAATTTTATCAGTGGCTGTTATAACCCTTCCTGTTCTTCAAGGAAGACCAGCATTGCCTTCCTGAGGTGGGCCCATCATCCCACCGGACTCCAGTACCTGAGGTTGGGAGCTTGGTGAACTTCGCCGCCGCTCACATTTGAAGTGGGATTTTGTTTCCTTTATGATAAAGAATTTGGAGGAAAAGAGTTAGTGTGAGAGTATGGTTGAGTTGGAATTAGAATGCCCAGATTCAAATCCTTGCTCTGTTACGTTATACCCTAAGATTTGGTTTCTTATACAAGTTTTGGGAGACAGAAAACAAGAAGTTAGAAATATGGCTTCCCCCACCCAATGTCCTTTCCCCTTCTTCTGCCACCCAGTCCCCTTGGATAGACATTATGACTCCATCAGCCTTCAATTTTAGGCAAATCATTCTTGTACCTCTATTTTTATCTCATGTAACCTTGTGGCAGAATAAATTCCTTAAATGTACTCCTTACTATTTCAAATAAAATTAGTTAAGTAAATAAGTTAAGGTAAACAAATGAGTTCAATTGATTGTACTGATCAGTAAAGTTAATCAAATTAATTAAAGGAGGTCTTATTTTTTGCTCTCCCCTCCCTTCCTTCTAGGGTTACGTATGGTATTTAATGAAGAAGGCAAGTTCTGTTTTTAAGACCTGCCTTTGTTAACTGTGTGACCTCTGAGCTCAGTCCTTCTCAACTCCCCTTGCTTCCCCATCATTGAGATAGTATCTAAAAGGCTATTCCCTATATAAAATTTTACAGGTGGAAAGGAAAGAAGGTACTCACGGTTTATCCGGACAAGCCATTTAAAAACTAGGTATCTGTAAAATTGCTTGTCAGTGTAGTAGAGTTGTTTTAGGGACAACGTCGGCCTCTGTTGAAGTTGGGCTGGAGGTAGCTAACTAGGCAGGCAAAGTTGGGTCTCACCATTAGCCAGAAAATCTCCAGCTTCAAGCTGACCCAACTCTGACTTCCCAGTGCTACCCAACAGCTATATTCTACAGTGATCAACATTGAGAAACAGTTGTCTCCTAGGAGATAACTCTTTAGGTATACAGGGCGGGGGAGGGGCTGGGCACACCCAACATTCAAAGGGAGAAAACATATTTTTGGTAATGGTATTTTTTTTTAAAACAAGTGAAAAGAAAAAACACTCTACACACATAGTAAACTCATCCAGTCCCATGCTAAATAAAGGAATCCCATGAGAAATTCATTATCTTTTGGCAAGCTTTTGAGGAAGTTATAAAATGAGAGCTAATTTGGGAGTTAGGTGGGGAAATGTCTTTAGGTCATATCACAAGGAATATTAAATATGTCACACAAGGTTACCCTATTGGAAATAAGAAATCCTGAGACCTGTGAACTAACTCACTATATGATCTTGATTTTTTGTTTTGCTTAAGAACTTTGTATGTACTTATGTATTGTCTCACAAATGATACAAAAAGCTCCCAAGACTGGCTTATGGGATAGATGTTTACCCACTTTTTATATTTATTATTTACTTATAACATTAACATATTTTGTTTGAGTTAATCTCTTTTTTTCGGATAAAAAGGTAATAGAAAAAAGTTTCTAATTAGACAGACTTGTAAATATTGTGTATGTGTTATTGTATTGTGTAACCCTTTTGTAGATTTATTAATTATAACATTATTTTAAAAATATTTTGAATTAATCTTTTTATTTTTTTGGATAAAAGGGTAACAGAAAAATGTTGAATAAGTCAGTGTTGGAAATAATTTGTTTGTGATGTATGTATGTACTCCCTTTTGATATTTATTATTTATTTATACCATGCTTATAAAATTTTTTTGAGTCAACCTATTTTTTGAATAAAAGGGTAATGGAAAACAATGTCTAATAAATCAATCTTGGAAATATTTTGTTAGTTTTTGTATGTGTGTATCCCCTTTTATATTTGTTATTTATTTGCAATATTTGAAAATTTGGGGGGAATAATATTTTTTTGGATACAAGGGTAACAGAAAACAGTGTCTAATAACTGTAATATTGTGTTTCTGTTGTATTGTGTGCCCCCTTTTAATATTTATCATTTATTTGTAACATTCTTTAAAAATTTTATTTGAATTAATCTATTTTTGGGATAAAATGATAAGAGAAAACAGTGTCTAATAAATTACTCTTAGAAATACTGTGTTTGTGTTGTATAATGTATTCCCTTTTGACATGTATTATTTATTTATAATATCATTTAAAAAATGGTTTTGAGTTAACCTATCCTTTTGGATAAAAGGGTAATAGAAAACAGTATCTAATACATCACTCTTGGTAATACTGTGTTTGTGTTGTATTGTGTACCCCCTTTTATATTTATTATTTATTTATATCATTCTTTAAAAAATTTACATTAATCTTTATTTTGGGGGGTAAAAGTCACAGAAAACAGTGTCTACTATGTCAGTCTTGGTAATATTAAATTTGTGTTGTATTGTGTACCCCCTTTTATATTTATAATTTATTATCATTCTTTTAAAAATTTTTTTCAGTTGATCTTTGTTTTGAATAAAAGGGTAATAGAAAACAGTTTCTAATAAGATAATATTTGAAACATTGTATTTGTGTTATATTGTATACCCTGATTTTATATTTATTATTTGTAACATCTATTTAATTTTTTGAGTTAATCAGTTTTTTTGAATAAAAGGGTAACAGAAAACTGTCTAATAACTCAGTCTGGGTAATAGTGTATTTGTATTGTATTGTGTAACGCATTTTTATTTATAATTTATTTATAATATTCTTTTAAATTTTTTTTTGAGTTAATCTATTTTGGGGATAAAAGAGTAAAAGAAAACAGTGTCTAATAAGTCAATCTTGTAAATATCATATGAGTGATGTATTGTGTATCCCCTTTTTATATTTATTACGTATTTAAAACATTCTTGTTAAAATTTTTTCAAGTTAATATTTTAATTTCTTGGAGTAAAGGGTAACAGAAAACTGCGTAATAAGTCAGTCTTGGAAACATTGTGTGAGTGGTATATGTATGTACCCCTTTTTATATTTATTATTTATTAAAATGATTCTTGTAAAAAATTTTAAGTTAATCATTTTATTTTTTGAATGAAAGCATAACAGAAAAAAGTGTCTAATGGGTCAGTCTTGGAAATATTGTATTTGTGTTGTATGTGTGTACCCCCTTTTATATTTTTTATTTATAACATTCTCTTAAAATTGTTTTTGAGTTAATCTATTTTTTGGATAAAAGGGTAACAGAAAACAGTGTATAATAACTCAGTCTTTGTAATATTGTGTTTGTGTTGTACATGTGTGCACTCTTTTTATATTTATTATTTATAAAACTCTTTTAAAAGTTTTTTGAGTTAATATTATTTTTTTTGACAAAAGGATAAGAGAAAACAGTATCTAATAAGTCAGTCTTGGAAATATTGTGTTTGTGTTGTATTGTGTATTCCCTTGTTATATTTATTATTTATTTATAAAGATCTTTTAAAAGTTTTTTTGAATTAATCTTTTTTTTTTATAATAGGGTAACAAAAACAGGTCTAATAAGTCTGTCTTGGAAACATTGTGTTTGTGTTGTACTGTGTACCCCCTTTTATGGTTATTATTTATTTATATAACATTCTGTAAAACAATTTTTTGGAGTTAATCTACTTTTGGGGGTAAAAGTGTAACAGAAAACAGGTCTAGTAAGTCAGCCTTGGAAACATTGTCTTTGTGTTGTATGTGTGTATCTCCTTTTTATAGTTATTATTTATAACATTCTGTGAAACAAATTTTTTGACTTCATTTTTTTTTTTGGATAAAAGTAACAGAAAACAATGTCTACATAGAAAACTAAGTCAGTGTTGGTAATATTTTGTATTGTATTGTGTACTGATTTTTATATTTATAATATTTTGAAGGTTTTTTTTGAGTTAATTTTTTTGGTTGTAGGATATATAAACAGGTCTAATAACAGGTCTTGGAAATATCGCACTTGTGTTGTATTGTTTACCCCCTTTTTATGTTTATTATTTATTTTAAAAAATCTTTTAAAAGTATTTTTGTGTAAACTTTTTTTTTTTTTGGTAATAGGGTAACAAAACCAGGTCTAATAAGTCAGTCTTGGAAATAATGTGTTTGAGTTGTACTGTATACCCACTTTTATAATTATTATTTATAACATTCTATAAATTTTTTTTTTGGAGTTAATATATTTTTTGGATAAAAGTAACAGAAAACAGTGCCTGCTAAGTCAGTCTTGGTAATATTTTGTTTGTGTTGTACTGTGTACCCCCTTTTTATATTTATTGTTTATTTATAAAAATCTTTTAAAAGTTCTTTTGAGTTAATCTTTTTATAGTAGGATATTATATGAATAGGTGCAATAAGTCAGTATGGGAAATATTGTGTTTATGTTGTATTGTATACTTCCTTTTTATATTTATTGTTTATTTATAAAAGTCTTTTAAAAGTTATTTTGAGTTGATCTTTTCTTTTGATAGTAGGCTCACAAAACAGAGGTCTAATAAGTTAATGTTGGACATATTGTGTTTATGTTGTTTTGTGTACCTCCTTTTTATATTTATTGTTTATTTATAAATATATGATAAAAAGGTTTTAAAATCTTTTTTTTTTTTGTTACTAGGCTGACAAAAAACAGGTCTCCTAAGTCATTCTTGTTAATATTATGTTTGTGTTGTATTGTGTACCTTATTTCATATTAATTATTTATTTATAAAATCTTTTAAAAGTTTTTTTGAGTTAATCTTTTTTTTTTTTTTTTGATGATAGGATAACAAAAAGAGTTCTAAATGGCAGTCTTGGAAATACTGTGTTGGTGTTGTACTGTGTCCCACATTTTATGATTCTTACTTAAAATATTTTGTAAAACAATTTGTTTTTGAGTCAATATATTTCTTGGATAAATGTAAGAGAAAACAGTGTCTAGTATGTAAGTCTTCATAGTATTTCATTTGTGTGTTGTATTGTGTACCCTCTTTTTGTATTTTTTATTTATGAAATTCTTTTAAAAGTTTTTTTGAGTTTATCTTTTTTTTGATAGTAGGATATCAAAAAACCAGTCTAATAAGTCAGTCAAGGAAATCTGTGTTTGTGTGGTATTGTGTACCTCTTTTTTATACTTATTGTTTATTTATAAAAATCTTTTAAAAGTATTTTGGAGTTAATCTTTTTTTTTTTTTCCTGATAGTACGCTCACAAAAAAGAGGTCTCATAAGTCAGTCTGGGAAATTTTTTGTTGTGGTATATGGTGTACCCATTTTTATATTAATTATGTATTTACAAAAGTCTTTTGAAAGTTTGAGTTAATTTTTTGATATTAGATTATATACATATGTCTAATAAGTCAGTATTGGAAATATTGTGTTTGTGTTGCATTGTGTACTTCCTTTTAAAATTTTTTGTTTATTTATAAAAATCTTTTAAAAGTGTTTTTGAATTAATCTTTTTTTTCCTGAAAATATGCTCATAAACAACAGGTATCATAAGTTAGTCTTATTAATATTGTGTTTGTGTTGTATTGTGTACCTCCTTTTTATAATTATTCTTTATAATAAACTATTAAAAATAGTTTTGAATTAATCTTTTTTGATAATATGCTCACAAAATAACAGGTCTCATAAGTCAGTCTTGTCAATGTTGTGTTTGTGTTGTGTTTTGTACATTATTTTATATTGTTATTTATTTATAAAAGTCTTTTGAAAGTTTTTTTGAGTTAATTTTTTTGATATTAAATTATATACATAAGTCTAATAAGTCAGTCTTGGAAATACATGTGTGGTGCATTGTGTATCCCCTTTTATGTTTATTATTAATTTATAAAAGTCTTTTAAAAGTTATTTTGAGTTGGTCTTTTTTTTTGATAGTAGGTGTACTATCAGAGATGTACTAGTCAGTCTTGGAAATAATGTGTGTGTGTTGTATTTTGTAATTCCTTTTTATATTTTGTTGTATATTTATAAATATATATTAAAAGTATTTTTTAGTTAATGTTTTTATTCACACTAGTCTCACAAAAAAGAGGTCTCATAAGTCAGTCTTGTTAATATTGTGTTTGTGTTGTATTGCGCACTTTATTTTATATTTATTATTTATTTATAAAATCTTTTAAAAGTATTTTTGAATATTTTTGAATTAATATTCAATATTAATATTAATATTTTTGAATTAATCTTTTTTGATAATATGCTCACCAAATAACAGGTCTCATAAGTCAGTCTTGTTAATATTGTGTTTGTGTTGTATTGTGTACCTTATTTTATATTTTTATTTATTTATAAAAGTCTTTAAAATTTTTTTTGAGTTAATTTTTTTGATATTAGATTATATACTTAGGCCTAATAATTAGTTTATTAATATTGTTTGTGTTGTATTGTATACCTCCTTTTTATATTTTTTGTTTATTTATAAAAATCTTTTAAAACTTTTTTTGAATTAATCTTTTTTTTTTTTTTTTTTTTTTTTTGGTACTCAGGCAACAAAAAACAGGTCTCATATGGTAGTCTTGGAAATATTGAGTTTGTGGTGTATTGTGTATGCCCTTTTAATGTTTATTATTAGGTTATAAAAGTCTTTGAAAATTTATTTTGAGTTAATCTTTTTTTTTTTTTTTTGATAGTAGGCTCACAAAACAGAGGTCTAATAAGTCAATCTTGGAAATATTGTGTTTGTGTTGTATTGTGTACCTCCTTTTTATAATTATTTCTTATAATAATCTTTAAAAAATATTTTTGAATTAATCTTTTTTGATAATATGCTCACAAAATAACAGGTCTCATAAGTTCGTTTTGTCAATATTTTGTTTGTGTTGTGTACCTTATTTTATATTTTTATTTATTTACAAAAGTCTTTTGAAAGATTTTTTGTGTTAATCTTTCTTTTTTTGATGGTAGGATAACAAAAAGAGTTCTAAAAGTCAGACTTGAAAATATTGTGCTGGTGTTGTACCGTGTCCCAAATTTTATGGTTATTATTTATAACATTTTGTAAAACAATTTTTTTGTGTTAATGTATTTTTTGGATAAATGTAAGAAAAAATATTGTCTAGTTTGTCAATCTTTGTCGTATTTTATTTGTGTTGTATTGTGTACCCTCTTTTTGTATTTATTATTTATTTATCAAAGTATTTTAAAAGTTTTTTTAGTTAATCTTTTTGTTATACTAGTATATCAAAAAATGATCTAATAAGTCAGTCAAGGAAATATTGTGTTTGTGTTGTATTGTGTACCCCCTTTTTCATGATTTATTATCAAAATCTTTTGAAAGATTTTTGAGTTAATTTTTTTATATTAGGATATAGAAATAGGTCTTATAAGTCAGTCTTGGAAATGTTGTGTTTGTGTTGTATTGTGTACCTGCTTTTTATAGTTATTGTTTATTTATAAAAATCTTTGAAAAGTATTTTAGTATTAATCTTTTTTTTGATAGTACACTCACAAAAAACAGGTCTCATAAATCAGTCTTGGAAATTGTGGTGTTGTGTGCCCCTTTTATATTTATTATTTATTTATAAAAGTCTTTTGAGACTTTTTTTGAGTTAATTTTTTTGACATTAGATTATATACATAGGTCTAATAAGTTAGTCTTGAAAATATTGTGTTTTTGTTCTATTGTATACCTCCTTTTTGTACTTACTGTTTTTTATAAAAACCTTTTAAAACTTTTTTTGAATCAATGTTTTCTTTTTTTTTTTTTGGTAGTAGGGTAACAAAAAAACAGGTATCATAAGTCAGTCTTGGAAATATTGCATTTGTTGTCTTTTGTGTATCCCTTTTTAATATTTATTATTAGGTTATAATAGTCTTTTAATATTTATTTTGAGTTAATCTTTTTTTTTTTTTGATAGTAGGCTGACAAAATAGAGGTCTAATAAGTCAGTCTTCAAAATATTGTGTTTGTGTTGTATTGTGTACCTCCTTTTTATAATTATTCTTTATAGTAATCTTTTAA
This sequence comes from Antechinus flavipes, assembly GCF_016432865.1. Lineage (NCBI taxonomy): Eukaryota > Metazoa > Chordata > Mammalia > Dasyuromorphia > Dasyuridae > Antechinus > Antechinus flavipes. The sequence continues at coordinate 48,341,844 of NC_067404.1, forward strand.
AAGTACTTTTGAATTAATCTTTTTTTTGATAACAGGCTCACAAAATAATAGGTGTCACAAGTCACTCTTGTCAATTTCGTGTTTGTGTTCTGTTGTGTACCTTATTTTATATTTTTATTTATTTATAAAAGTATTTTGAAAGTTTTTTTGAGTTATTTTTTTTGATATTAGATCATATACATAAGTCTAATAAGTTAGTCTTGGAAATATCGCATTTGTGGTGTATTGTGTACCCACTTTTATGCTACTAATTTATAAAAGTCTTTTGAAAGTTATTTTGATTTAATCTTTTTTTTTGATAGTAGACTAACAAAACAGAGATCTACTAATCAGTCTTAGAAATAATATGTTTGTGTTGTATTGTGTAATACCTTTTTACATTTATTGTTTATTTATAAATATATATTAAAAGTGTTTTTTAGTTAATTATTTTTTGATACTAGTCTCACAAAAAATGAGGTCTCATAAGTCGGTCTTGTTAATATTGTGTTTGTGTTGTATTATGTACCTTATTTTATATTTTTATTTATTTATAAAAGTTTTTTGAAAGCTTTTTGAGTTAATTTTTTTGATATTAGATTATATACATAAATCTAATAAGTCAATCTTGGAAATATTGTGATTGTGTTGTATTGTGTACCTCCTTTTTATATGTAGTGTTTATTTATAAAAATCTTTTAAAAGTTATTTTGAGTTAATCTTTTTGTTTTTTGGTAGTAGGCTCACAAAACAGAGGTCCAATAAGTCAGTCTTGGAAATATTGGGTTTATGTTATATCGTGTATCTCCTTTTTATATTTATTGTTTATTTATAAATATATATTAAAAGTGTTTTTTTAGTTAATCTTTTTTTTTGGATATTAGGCTCACAAAAAAGAAGTCTCATAAGTCAGTCTTGTTAATAATTTGTTTGTGTTGTATTGTGTACCTTATTTTATATTTATTATTTATTTATAAAATATTTTAAAAGTTTTTTTGCATTAATCTGTCTTTTTTTATGGTAGGATAACAAAAAGAGTTGTAAAAGTCAGTCTTTGAAATATTGTGTTGGTGTTGTACTATGTCCCACATTTTATAGTTATTATTTGTAACATTGTGTAAAACAATTTTTTTGTGTTAATATATTTTTTGGATAAATGTAACAGAAAATAGTGTCTGGTACATCAGTCTTCATAGTATTTTGTTTGTGCTTTATTGTGTACCCTCTTTTTGTATTTATTATTTATTTATGAAAGTCTTTTAAAAGTTTTTTTGAGTTAATCTTTTTTTATACTAGTATATCAAAAAAAATCTAATAAGTTAGTCAAGAAAATATTGTGTTTGTGTTGTATTGTGTACCCCCTTTTTCATTTTATTAATAAAATATTTGGAAAGTTTTTGAGTTTTTTTATAGTAGGATATATAAATAGGTCTAATAAGTCAATCTTTGAAATATTGTGTTTGTCTTGTGTTGTTTACCTCCTTTTTATATTTTTGTTTATTTATTAAAAATCTTTTAAAAGTATTTTTGAATTAATCTTTTTTTTTTTTCACAATACGCTCAGAAACAACAGGTCTCATAAGCCAGTCTTGTTAATATTTTGTTTGTGTTGTATTGTGTACCTTATTTTATATTTTTATTTATTTATAAAAGTCTTTTGAAAGTATTTCTGAGTTAATTTTTTTGATATTGGATTATATACATAGGTCTAATAAGTCAGTCTTGGCAATATTGTGATTGTGTTGTATTGTGTACCTCCTTTTTATACTTATTGTTTATTTAAAAAATCTTTTAAAAGTTATTTTGAGTTAATCTTTTTTTTGTTGTTGTTAGTAGGCTCACAAAACAGAGGTCCAGTAAGTCAGTCATGGAAATAATGTGTTTGTGTTGTATTATGTACTTCCTTCTTATATTTATTGTTTATTTATAAATGTATATTACAAGTGCTTTTAGTTAATTTTTTTTTTTTTGATACTAGGCTCACAAAAAAGAGGTCTCATAAGTCAGTCTTGTTAATATTGTGTTTGTGTTGTATTGTGCACCTTATTTTATATTTATTATTTATTTATAAAATCTTTTAAGAGTTTTTTTGAGTTAATCTTTTTTGTTTTTTGATGGTAGGATAACAAAAAGAGTTCTAAAAGTCAGTCTTGGAAATATGGTGTTGGTATTGTACTTTGTCCCACATTTTATAATTCTTATTTATAGCATTTTGCAAAACAATTTGTTTTTGAGTTAATATATTTCTTGGATAAATGTAACAGATAATAGTGTCTAGTATGTTAGTCTTCATAGCATTTCGTTTGTGTTGTATTGTGTATCCTCTTTTTGTATTTATTATTTATTTATGAAACTCTTTTAAAAGTTTTTTTTTGCATTTATCTTTTCTTTTTTTGATAGTAGGATATCAAAAACCCGGACTAATAAGTCAATCAAGGAAATATTGTGTTTGTGTTCTATTGCATACCCCCTTTTTATATTCATTATTTATTTATAAAATCTTTTGAAATTTTTTGACTTAATTTTTTCATAGTAGCTTATATGAATAAGTCTAATAAGTCAGTCTTGGAAATATTGTTTTTGTGTTGTATTGTGTACCTCCTTTTTATAGTTATTTTTTATCTATAAAAATCTTTTAAAAGTATTTTGCAGTTAATCTTTTTTTTATAGTACGCTCACAAAAAAGAGGTCTCATAAGTCAGTCTTGCTAATATTGTGTTTGTTTTGTATTGTGTACATTATTTTATATTTTTATTTATTTATAAAAGTCTTTTGAAAGATTTTTTGAGGTAGTTTTTTGATATTAGATTATATACATATGTCTCATAAGTATTCTTGGAAATATTGCATTTGTGGTATATTGTATATCCCCTTTTATGTTTATTATTAGTTTATAAAATTCTTTTAAAAGTTATTTTGAGTTAATCTTTTTTTTTTTTTTTTGATAGTAGGCTCACAAAACACGTCTGCTAGTCACTCTTGGAAATATTGTGTTTGTGTTGTATTGTGTACCTCCTTTTTATATTTATTGTTCATTTATAAATATATATTAAAAGTGCTTTTAGTTAATTTTTTTGGTACTAGGCTCACAAAAAAGAGGTCTCATAAGTCAGTTTTGTTAATATTGTGTTTGTGTTGTATTGTTTTCCTTATTATTTATAAAATCTTTTAAAAGTTTTTTTGAGTAAATGAGTTTTTTTTTTAATTGTAGGATATCAAAAAGAGTTCTAAAAGCCAGTCTTGTGAATGCTGTGTTGATATTGTACTGTGTTCCACATTTTATATTTATTATTTATAACATTTTGTAAAACAATTTTTTTGAGCTAATACATTTTTTTGGATAAATGTAACAGAAAATAAGCATCTAGCACATCATTCTTTGTAGCGTTTTGTTTGTGTTGTATTATGTACCTTCTTTTTGTATTTTTTATTTATGAATGTCTTTTAAAAGTTTTTTGAGTTAATATTTTTTTCATAGTAGTATATCAATAAACTGGTCTAATAAGTCAGTCAAGGAAATATTGTGTTGCATTGTGTACCCCCTTTTTATATTCATGATTTATTTATAAAATCTTTTGAAAGTTTTTTGAGTTAATTTTTTTATAATACTATATATAAATAGGTCTAATAAGTCAGTCTTTGGAATATTGTGTTTCTGTTGTATTGTGTACCTCTTTTTTATATTTTTTGTTTATTTATTAAAAATCTTTTAGAAGTATTTTTGAATTAATCTTTTTTTTGATAATACGCTCAGAAAGAAGACGTCTCATATGTCAGTCTTGTTAATATTGTGTTTGTATTGTATTGTGTACCTTATTTTATATTTTTATTTATATATAAAAGTCTTGCAAAAGTTTTTTGAGTTAATTTTTTTTTGATATTAGATTATATACATAGATCTAATAAGTCAGTCTTGGAAATATTGTGATTTCGTTATATTCTGTACCTTTTTTTTATACTTATTGTTTATTTATAAAAATCTTTTAAAAGTGTTTTTTAGTTAATCATTTTTTTGGACACTAGGCTCACAAAAAACAGGTCTCCCAAGTCAGTTTTGTTAATATTATGTTTGTGTTGTATTGTGTACCATATTTTATATTTATTATTTTTTTATAAAATCTTTTTTTTTAAATTTTTATTTAATAATTACTTTATATTGACAGAATCCATGCCAGGGTAATTTTTTTTACAACATTATCCCTTGCACTCGTTTCTGTTCCGATTTTTCCCCTCCCTCCCTCCACCCCTTCCCCTAGATGGCAAGCAGTCCTATATATGTTGGATATGTTGCAGTATATCCTAGATACAATATATGTTTGCAGAACCGAACAGTTCTCTTGTTGCACAGGGAGAATTGGATTCAGAAGGTATAAATAACCTGGAAGAAAAACAAAAATGCAGATAGTTCACATTCGTTTCCCAGTGTTCTTTCTTTGGGTGTAGCTGCTTCTGTCCGTCATTTATCAATTGAAACTCAGGTCTCTTTGTCAAAGAAATCCACTTCCATCAAAATATGTCCTCTTTATAAAATCTTTAAAAAATTTTTTGAGTTAATCTTTTTTTTTTTTGATCATAGGATAACAAAAAGAGTTCTAAAAGTCAGTCTTGGAAATATTGTGTTGGTGTTGTACTGTGTCCCACATTTTATAGTTATTATTTATAACATTTTGTAAAACAATTTTTTTGAGTTAATATATTTTTTGGATAAATGTAACAGAAAATAGTGTCTGCTATGTCAGTCTTCGTAGTATTTTGTGTTGTATTATGTACCCTCTTTTTCTATTTATTATTTATTTATGAAAGTCTTTAAAAGGTTTTTGGGTTTATCTTTTTTTTTTTGATATTAGGATATCAATAAACCAGTCTAATATATCAGTCCAGGGAATAATGTTTGTGTTTTATTGTGTACCTCTTTTTTTATAGTTATTGTTTATTTATAAAAATGTTTTAAAAATATTTTGGAGTTAATCTTTTTTTTTTTGATAGTATACTCACAAAAACCAGTCTCATAAATCAGTCTTTTTTGTTTATGCTCTATTGTGTACTCCATTTTATATTTATTATGCATTTATAAAAGTATTTTGAAAGGTTTTTTGAGTTCATTTTTTTATATTAATAAGTCAGTCTTGAAAATATTGTCTGTGTTGTATTGTGTACCTCCTTTTTATACTCATTGTTCATTTATAAAAATCTTTCAATAGTTTTTTTGAGTTAATCTTTTTTTGTTGTTGTTACTAGGTTAGCAAAAAACAGGTCTAATAAGTCAGCCTTGGAAATGTTGAGTTTGTACTGTATTGTGTATCCCCTTTTTATGTTTCTTATTAATTTATTAAAGTCTTTTAAAAGTTATTTTTAGTTAATTTTTTTGATAGTGGGCTTACAAAACAGAGATATATTAAGTCAGTCTTAGACATATTATGTTTGTGTTGTATTATGTACCTCCTTTTTATAATTATTGTTTATTTATAAATATATGTAAAAAGTGTTTTTTAATCTTTTTTTTTGTTTGTTTTTTTGTTACGAGGCTGTTAGAAAACAGGTCTCCTAAGTCATTCTTGTTAATATTATGTTTGTGTTATATTGTGTACCTTTTTCATATTTATTATTTATTTATAAAATCTTTTAAAAGTTTTTTTGAGTTAATCTTTTTTTTTTTTTTTTTTGATGGTAGGATAACAAAAAGAGTTCTAAAAGGCAGTCTTGGAAATATTGTGTTGGTGTTGTACTGTGTCCCACATTATATAATTCTTATTTATAACATTTCGTAAATCAATTTTTTTGAGTTAATATAGTTCTTAGATAAATATGACAGAAAATAGTGTCTGGTATGTCAGTCTCTATAGTATTTCGTTTGTGTTTTATTGTGTACCCTCTTTTGCATTTATTATTTATTTATGAGAGTCTTTTAAAAGTTTTTTTGAGTTTATCTTTTTTTTTTTGATAATAGGATATCAATAAACCAGTCCAATAAGTCAGTCAAAGAAGTATTGTGTTTGTGTTGTATTGTGTACCTCCTTTTTATAGGTATTGTTTATTTATAAAAATATTTTAAAAGTATTTTGGAGTTAATCTTTTTTTTTTTTTGATAGTATGCTCATAAAAACAGGTCTCATAAGTCAGTCTGGGAAATTTTTTGTTTGTGGTATATTGTATACCCATTTTTATATTTATTATGTATTTATAAAAGTCTTTTGAAAGTTTTTTGAGTTCATTTTTTTGATATTATTTTATATACAGAGGTCTAATAAGTCAGTATTAAAAATATTGTGTTTGTGTTGTATTGTGTACCTCCATTTAATTTTTTTTGTTTATTTATAAAAATCTTTTAAAAGTATTTTTGAATTAATCTTTTTTTTTTGATAACACGCTCATAAACAACAGGTCTCATAAGTTCGTCTTTTTCATATTATGTTTGTGTTGTATATCTTATTTTATATTTTTATTTATTTATAAAAGTGTGTTGAAAGTTTTTTTGAGGTTTTTTTTGATATTACATTATATACATAGGTATATAAGTCAGTCTTGGAAATATTGGGTTTGTGTTGTATTGTGTACCTCCCTTGTATACTTATTTTTTAATTAAAAAATCTTTAAAAAACTTATTGAGTTAACCTTTTTTTTTGTACTAGGGTAACAAAAACAGGTCTAATAATTTAGTCTTGGAAATATTGCCTTTGTGTGGTGTATTGTGTATTCCTTTTTATGTTTATTATTAGTTTATAAAATTCTTTTAAAAGTTATTTTGAGTTAATCTTTTTTGGGGATGGTAGGCTCACAAAACAGAGATCTACTAATCAGTCTTGTTAATATTGTGTTTGTGTTGTATCTTGTACCTCCTTTTCATATTTATTGTTTATTTACAAATATATATTAAAAGTGTTTTTTAGTTAATCTTTTTTTTTTTTTGGATACTAGGCTCACAAAAAAGAGGTCTTGTAAGTCAGTCTTGTTAATATTTTGTGTTTTATTGTGTACCTTATTTTATATTTATTATTTATTTATAAAATCTTTTAAAAGTTTTTTTGAGTTAATCTTTTTTTTTTTGATGGTAAAATAACAAAAAGAGTTCTAAAAGTGAGTATCAGAAATATTTTGTTAGTGTTGTACTGTGTCCCACATTTTATAGTTGTTATTTATAACATTTTGTAAAAAAATTTTTTTGAGTTAATATATTTTTGAATAAATGTAATAGAAAATAGTGTCTAGTATGTCAGTCTTCGTAGTATTTTGTTTGTGTTGTATTGTGTACCATCTTTTTATATTATTTATTTATGAAAGTCTTTTAAAAGTTTTTTGAGTTAATCTTATTTCTTTTTTGATAGTAGGATATCAATAAACCGGTCTGATAAGTCAGTCAAGGAAATATTGTGTTTGTGTTGTATTGTGTACCCCTTTTTTATATTCATTATTTATTTATAAAATGTTTTGAAAGTTTTTGGAGTTAATTTTTTTTATAGTAGGATATATAAATAAGTTTAATATGTCAGTCTTGGAAATATTGTGTTTGTGTTGTATTGTGTACGTTCTTTTTATATTTATGTTTATTTTGTATTTATAAAAGTGTTTTAAAAGTTTTTTCAATTAATCTCTTTTTTATAGTAGGCTCACAAAAAACAGGTCTAATATGTCAATGTGAAAATATTGTGTTTGTGTTGTATTGTGTATCCCTTTTTATATTTATTACTTATTGATTACAGAATTTTAAATGTTTCATTTAATTAATCTTTTTTTTTGATAGTTGTGTAACAAAAATAGGTCTGTTAAGTTAGCCTTGGAATATTTTGTGTTGTACTTTGTACCACCTTTTACAGTCATTATTTATAATATTTTGTGCAGCAATTTTTTTGAGTTAATATATTTTTTGGATAAAAGAAGTAGAAAACAATGTCTAGCATATTAGTCTTGGTAATATTTTGTTCGTGTTATATTTTGCAGCCTCTTTTTGTATTTATTATTTATAAAAGTCTTTTAAAAGTTTTTTTTGAGTTAATCTCTTTTTTTTTTTGATAATAATGTAGCAAAAAACAGATCTAATAAGTCAGTCTTGGATATATTGTGTTTGTGCTATATTGTATACCCTTTTTTTATTTATTATTTATTTATAAAAATCTTTTAAACGGTTTTTTTGAGTTAATCCTTTTTTTAAATAGTAGAATAACAGAAAATTGTGTCTAGTAAGTCAGTCTCAATATTTTCTTTGTGTTGTATTTTATACCTCCCTTTCCCATTTATTATTTGTTTACAGAAATCTTTTAATAGGTTTTTTGAGTTAATTATTTTGTTAGTAGGATGAGAAAAAATGGGTCTTATAAGTTTTGGCAATATTGTGTTTTTTCTATATTTTGTACTCCTTTTTATATTTATTATTTATTTATAAAAATCTTTTAAAAGATTTTTTTAGTTAAATTTTTTTTGATAGTAGGATAACCAAAAACACTTCTATTAAGTCACCCTTGGAAATAATTGTGTTTGTGTTGTTTTGTGGACCTCCTTTTTATATTTATCATTTATTTAAAATATCCTTGGAAATATTGTGTTTGTGTTGTATTGTGTTCCACATTTTTATAGTTATTATTTATTTATAGCTTCCTTTCAAAAATTTTTTTTTTGAATCAGTCTATTTTTTTTTGGATAAAAGGGCAACAGAAAACAGTTTTTTAATAACTCAGTCTTGGCTATATTGTGTTTGTTTTTTTATTGTGGACCCCTTTTATATTTATTACTTATTTATAGCATTCTTTAAAAATTTTTTTTGAGTTAATGTATTTTTAGATAAAAGGATAAGAGAAAATGATGTCTAATAAGTTACTCTTGGAAATATTATGTTTGTGTTGTATTGTTTTTCCCGTTTTTATATTCATTATTTATTTATACCATTCTTTAAAAAATTTTTCAGCCAATCTTTTTATTGTTTGGATAAAATGGTAAAAGAAAAGAGTGTCTAATAAGTCATTCCTAGAAATATTGTGTTGGTGTTGTATTGCTTGCCCCCTTTTTATATTTATTATTTCTTTATAACATTCTTTAAAATTTTGTTTTGAGTTAATCTGTTTTTGGGATAAATGGTAACAGAAAACAGTGTCTAATAATTCAGTCTTGGAAATATTGTGAGTGGTATATTGTGTATCCTTTTTATATTCATTATTTATTTAAAACATTCTTTTAAACATTTTTTTGATTAATTTTTTTTTGATAAAATGGCCACAGCAAACTATAATACGTCAGTCTTGGTAATATTGTGTTTGTGTCGCATTGGTTACCCCCTCTTATATTTATTGTTTATTAATATCATTCTTTTAAAGTTAATCTTTTCATTTTTTGGATAAAATGGTAAAAGAAGACAGTGTCTAATAAATCAGTCTTGGAAATATTGTGTTTGTGTTTACCCTCTTTTGATATTTATTATTTATTTGTAAAATTCTTTTCAACTTTTATTTTAATTAATCTTTTTATTTTTGGATAATATGGTAACCAAAAACAGTGTCTAATAAGTCAGTCTTAGAAATATTTTATTTGTATGTGTGTATATTTTATGTTCCTTCTTATACATTTTTTTAAAGAAAAGACTCTTAGTTGCAGAATTGTGTGAATTTCCTTTTTAAAATTTTTGGTAGTATTTTATTTTCTAAATACATATAAAGATAGTTTTCAGCATTTATTTTTGTAAGACATTGTGTTTGTTTTTTTAACCTCCTTTCCTCAGCTATTTTCCCCAGACAGGTTGATATGTGCTGTTCTTTTAAACATATTTTTATATTTGTAATGTTGTGAAAATATGAGAAAAAAATAAGCAACAGACAACAATAAGAAAGATCAAACTAATATACTTTGATCCGCATTCAGTCTCCATAGTTTTCTCATTGACATTTTCCATCTTAAGTCTGTTGGAATTGCCTGGAATCACATCATTGTTGAAAAGAGCCAGTTCCAACAAAGTTGAACATCATGTAGTTGTGTTGGTATATACAATGTTATCTTGGTTCTGCTTATTTAACTCAGCATCAGTTCATGTTAAATATTTCCAAGTGTTTCTGAAATCAGCCTTCTCATCATTTTTAATGGTGTATTTTTTAAAAAAAATACTTATTTTTTAATAATAGTTTTCATTATCAAAATACATGCAAAGATAGTTTTCAGCATTCACTCTTTCAAACCTTTGAGTTCCAAATTTTTCTCCCTTCCTTCTCCTCCACCTCACCTAGCAGTAAGTAATCAACATATGTTAAACAAGTGCAGTTTTTCTAAATACTTTCACATTTATCATGCTGCACAATAAAAATCTGATCAAAAAGGGCAAAAAATGCGAAAGGTAAAAAGCAAGCAAACAGTAACAAAAAAGATAAAAATACTATGTTGTGAATCACACACAGTCCCCACTGTTCTCTCTCTGGGTGAGGATGGCTCTCTCCATCACAAACCCATGGAAGTTGGCCTGAATCACCTCATTGTTGAAAAGAGCCAAGTCCATAGAGTTGATCGTTGATCATCCTATAATCTTGTTGTCATTGTAGTACCTCTGAATTGTTACCTTATGAGTAGCACCAGTAGGTGGTCTGGTTGTGTAAAGCAAAGGATTTGGAGGCAAGAAAGCCTGAGTTCCCATTATGTCTCATTCACCTGTGTCACCCTGAGCAAGTCACTTCAAGTCTCTCAGCTTCAGTTTCTTTATCTGTAAAAGGGGACAATAATAGCACCTACTTCACTGGATTATTACAATGATCAGTGAGTTAGTATATGTTAAGTATTTTGTAAACTTTACAGTGTTATATATGTTAGTCATTATTGTCATGTCAATCAAGCTGCTTTAAGGTTTATAGAACGCTTTGTTATAATCCTGTTAAACAGCCCATTTTCATTATGAGGAAAGTGAGACCCCGAGTCAAACAGCTAGCAAGCTAACCCGGCTCTCCTGACTTTACTCCTGGGCTTTACTTAAACTAACAAATGACCTTTCTTCATGATAGATCTGCAAAGAAGCCTTTAGTTAGTATATTTGCCAAGAGTTGTTCTCCATTTATGGATTTTTGTCCAAATATGGTCTGTAATATTGATGCTGCATAAACAAGTATATAAGAGCTATGTCCCTGCTCTCAAGTTACATGTAATTGTGTTCAGAATGAAATATTCATAAGTGGTACATAAAACTGTCTTTCACTTCTCCAAGGTACTTTCCTCAAAGATTTATTTTTGATTTCTTCAGCATGGTATAGCCTCACCAACACTAGTTGGAAACTTGCTACGTCTTAGCGAATTGCTTTGGCCATTGTTATGGCAGACCTATTAATCATTCTTCATTTAACTAGTCCATGAGCCTCTTCATACTTTATTGGCTGATCCTTGTGCAACAGACATGGAAGCCATTATTTGGCCTTTACTCAAAGCTTAATAAGACATGGAATTTCTTATACTCCACTGGCAGGGCTCTGAGAAATTTGGGGCCACCTCTGTGCCACGATAAGGCATCAGAGTCGAATTTGTTGAAATCTAAAGCATTTCTGTGTATTTTTGTATTATAACTGTCTGTATTGGTATTTTATTTCCACAAGGGCAGGAACTATATCTTAGCTAAACTTTCTATCCCATCTAGTGTTCAACCTGCTCCTTTGCACAGAGAATGTGCTTACTAAATGTTTATAGAAATGATTTACTTTAGAGAAAGCCTAATAATCCAGTGGAAGTAGAATTGACCCATCAGTCAGAGGTTCACTTCCCACCTCTGATGTTTATTATCTTTGTCAAGGTAAGACACATTGTCTCCCTGGGTCTTGATTTCTTCCTCTCTGAAATGAAGGTGTTGGATGAGATAGATGGCCCCTGAGTTTTCCTCCAGTTCTCAATCAGTGACTCAATCAGTCACATCTTTATATGTGACTTTGGGCAAGCGGCTTGTCTCTCTTGGAGACTGGGACCCAGCAGACTTCATAAAAAATTGGAAGTTTAAACTGGGTCTTGAAGATGAGTGAAGACTTGACTTGGAGTGGAGGAAAGAGGAGGCTATTCTGTTTGAAAGAAGGAATGATGTTCAGGGTGAGAATGCAGAGATAGAGGAATGGGTATTCCATGTTCATGGTGTTCAGTCACTTGAGGTTCCAAGTTTGGCAGAAATCTAGAGAACCGTTGAGTGCGCTGGGTACCTGCTCAGTATTTGTACTCATTAGGCCGAGCTGGATTCACACCCACACATGACAGAGCTGTGGAACTGAGCTGGAGAGGACTGCCTGCCACCTTGGGTGCAGTCAATGGTTTGGTTGATTGGTTTTGTTGAACTGCTATTTTTGCCTCTTTATGGTAGAAGGAATGGCTCACTGAACCGGGGAGTGGAGTGGAGTAAAATTCGTATTTAGAGTTAAGTGAGAATAATGTAAGACCTGGAGATATCAATAAAATGAAAAAAAATTAAAGTCAAAATGGCAATTAGTGTTTTTCAAGATGTTTATTGAGCTTTGATAGTAAACAACAAGAAGAACTTATTTTTTTGGCCTGGATGACTGCTTTGAGAACACGAGGCAGGGGTGTGAAAAGTGGGTTATGGTGTTTAAGGATTTGCCAAGAAACCATTTCTGTGGTGATAGCTTCTAAGTTGTAAAAGCTTTTCATTACTGGTGGCCTCATATTTCAAGACCCAGCTCCAGATATTCTCCATATGTCTCTCAGAAGATTTTGAGAACTGCATTAAAATGCCAAGTGAGAGCTTGCTCTGGATATATTTTCTCTTGCCATGAAGCCAGTAATGAATGTAATGAAGCCAGTAAGTATGTGGCCATTCTGCCAAAATCCCATTTTTCTCGCAATGAGATTTTGCAGATGTGCAAGTCTAGGCCGAATGTCATTTTCTAAGGCTCGGAAAGGCTGATAGCAAGGTGATGAGAACCTGCTGCCAATACTGATCAAGAAAGAGACAGACACCAGGTAATGAGAAAGACCCCAAACTGCTCCTTCTTCTGGAGCCCACATTCATTTTTTTTCTGTTTTCAAAATGTAATTTAGCTCCACAGTCCTCCTGACAATTTAAACTTTTCTAACACTTGATGGTCTTATCAAGCTCTTTCTTTATACCAGTCCTGTGAAGTGGGTAGGACAAGTATTAGTATTTCCAGCTGAGGAAATTGAGACTAAAGAGAGAAGCCACCTGTCTAGGGCTGCACAGTAAGTATCACATTTGGGATTCCAGCTTAGGTTTTCTCTGTGACCTTTAGGTGAAACATCTTTTGTGCCATAGTCAGCTGTAGCCTAGAAGATCTGGAAGAAGTTTCTGGCCCAGTAGGCTGATTCATTTTCTGGTCTAGGGTAAATTAGGTCAATGGATTTGTGCCCAGTACTGATCATGGTGTCATTCTAGGCCTCCTGGTAAGAGCCAGGATCATTCCTTGCATCTGAGGTGGGATCCAGGTGTAAGAACAGCCATAGAAGCAAGTATGGGAAGAAGACCCGGTAGGCCTGCTTCTTCTGTGACTGTGGCCTTAGTTTATAGAGCAAAGCTTTTTAAACTGAGGTACACAGTTTTATGTCGCCTTAGGATGACTGAATGTGGGGGTTATGAAATTATGATTTTTTATCAGTCAGCGTTGATTTGTGTATCTGTTTTATATACCTGTATACTTGGGGTTGCATAAAAATTTCTCTGGCCCAAAGGGGTCGTGCCTACAAAAAGTTAAGAAGGTCTGGTCTAGAGGAGCAAAGTTGGGCCCAGGGAAAGGCGCATAGATCCTAGATAAGGGAAGGGCTGTGGTGGCACAAAGCCCCAAATCAAATGATCTCTATTCATGACTCTTCTACTAGGAGATAAAACATATAAACATAAAAAATACAAAGTAGTTTGAAAATGGAGAGAGTGTTCCCAACCTGATGTGGTGATTCCCAACTGTGATTCCCAGAGAAAGGATGAATGGAAGGAAAATGGCTTGTTCCAAGGCTCCTCTCTACTGGTGATTCTCTGATTTTAGTTATGTGGTGAAATTTGGCAGGTGACTGTTCAACTTTAATTATTTTTAAAAATAACGCAGGGAGAAGGGATTCATAGTCACACACTTGATGGCAAGGACCATGTCCTCAGTCATTATTCTAATTTCCTCTTGACCCTGGGCTACATTCAGCCCAGTCAGTCCTCAAGGGCTCGCTGTACTCCAGCCTCCAGCAAGTCCTCTCCATTTACTTCAGCCCACATTTCTTTTGTATTTTCCACAATATAGTATGCCAAATTATTTTAAAGAAATTTTGAGAACAAGTCAGCAGGATAGAATCTAACCTGGGGCAACATTTTCCTTCAGATCTTAAAGCAATGTCTCTTATCCCTTGTTATCTAAACACTTTATAATTACACTGAGGCTGAATGGCTGAATAAATTATGGCATATGAATGTTATGGAATATTATTGCTCTGTAAGAAACGACCAGCAGGATGATTTCAGAGAGGCCCGGAGAGACTTACAGGAACTGATGCTGAGGGAAATGAGCAGAACCAGCAGATCATTGTACAGGGCCACAACGAGACTATAAGATGATCAATTCTGATAGATGTGGCTCTCTTCAACGATGAGATGATTCAAACCAGTTCTACTTGTTCAGTGATGAAGAGAGACATCTACACCCAAAGAGAGGGCTATGGGAACTGAGCATGGACCACAACATGAGCATTCTCACTCACTCTGTTGTTGTTTGCTTGCATTTTGTTTTCTTTTGCAGTTTTTTCTCTTCTTGATCTGATCTTTCTTGTGTAGCAAGATAACTGTATAAATATGTATACATATATTGGATTTAACATATATTTTAACATATTTAATGTATCGGACTGCCTTCCATCTAGGGGAGGGGGTGGGGAGAAGGATGGGAAAATTTGGAACAGAAGGCTTTGCAAGAGTCAAAGTTGAAAAATTACCCATTCTTCTCTAGCAGTTTGGCAAAATTAACTATCATGTCAACTCAGTCTACAATACATTCAGCATTCTGCAGCTATAGTCCCTCACATCTACAAAGACCAAAAGGAGAGGTGTGTTGCTTGAGCTCGTTTTCTGGTCTAAGTTTGATCACTAAAATGACTGAAAATGCACTTCTTAAGTACTTACTAGGAGATAATTACCATGCTAAGTGCAGGGTACCCATGTTCATGTAGACCCCAGTCCTCTCCCTCAGAAAGCCCTTTCCTGCTGATATGCCCCTATATGCAAGCAAAAGAGCCGTCACTCCTGAAGAGCCTGGGCCCTTTGGATTCAAGAAGGTGAGAGAAAATTCAGGTGACCTGGAATCTTGTTAAATAGTTTTGTTGCTCCCAGAAATATGCGACCTTTTAAGCCTTCAGCCATCCCATCTTAAGGTGGTCTGAGCAGACACCGAAGCTGGTGTGCAGGTAGGGGAAAGTGTTTTCCTACACTGGGTACTGCGTGCAGTGTGACTCCCAGAACTCCAGCTTACAGATTTGTCTCAAGTGCTTCCAGTCACCTCCTCTTCTTGATTAAGCCTCAGTCCTCCATGCCATGACCTCACCTCCCAGTCTGACAATAGTAGTGTAGTGTAGGAGTGTAGAGTGTTGCAAAGTAATTAAATTCATATAGGTCTTATCCCATAATGCCTTGCATCCCCTTTTGGCCTAACCACATGTGCTTTCCTAGTATGCATTTCAAATACTAGCTCAAGTCTCCTGGGGCTGTCTAGGCTCTGAGCCCCTTTATTCACACCCTCTAGGTGGTCACCTGCTTTATTTGCCTATCAGGCCCATCAACATTTTCATGACTCTTTTTAAATCCCCAAAGTTACCAAATGCTTTGAAGTCTTCAGTTAGTGTTCCTCTCATGGTCTTTCCACCTGATATACTTAAGCCCTTTACTGGCCCTGCTCCATTAGTTTCATGCTATCTTTTGTTTCTGACCACACACACACATTTAACTCCATTTCACAGCAGGAGTCACTGAAAGCTCCAGTAATGATTAGAGGGAAAATCCTGCAACAAAGAGGATAGCAAGATGATCTGATAGGGGATATCTGAATTGATTGATTTTCTGAATGATTTGTTACTTTAATGAAAGTCAGTGTCTGTCTGTCTGTCTGTCTGTCTCTCTCTCTCTCTCTCTCTCTCTCTTTCTCGCCTCTTTTTCTCTCCCCCATAATTTCATTTGATTCATAAAGAGAAATACTGAAACAGTAATACACACAATCAGTTCCTAACTTCCTGATTTTTTTAATGCTTTTTTTTTAGTTAAAGCTTTTTATTTACAAAACATATGAATGGGTAATTTTTCAACTTTGACTCTTGCAAAGCCTTCTGTTCCAAATTTTCCCATCCTTCTCCCCACCCCCTCCCCTAGATGGAAAGCAGTCCGATACATTAAATATGTTAAAATATATGTTAAATCCAATATACGTATACATATTTATACAGTTATCTTGCTACACAAGAAAGATCAGATCAAGAAGAGAAAAAAACTGCAAAAGAAAACAAAATGCAAGCAAACAACAACAGAGTGAGTGAGAATGCTCATGTTGTGGTCCATGCTCAGTTCCCATAGCCCTCTCTTTGGGTGTAGATGTCTCTCTTCATCACTGAACAAGTAGAACTGGTTTGAATCATCTCATCATTGAGGAGAGCCGCATCTATCAGAATTGATCATCTTATAGTCTCGTTGTGGCCCTATACAATGATCTCCTGGTTCTGCTCATTTCCCTCAGCATCAGTTCCTGTAAGTCTCTCCGGGCCTCTCTGAAATCATCCTGCTGGTCGTTTCTTACAGAGCAATAATATTCCATAACATTCATATGCCATAATTTATTCAGCCATTCAGCCTCAGTGTAATTATAAAGTGTTTAGATAACAAGGGATAAGAGACATTGCCTTAAGATCTGAAGGAAAATGTTGCCCCAGGTTAGATTCTATCCTGCTGACTTGTTCTCAAAATTTCTTTAAAATAATTTGGCATACGATATTGTGGAAAATACATAAGAAATGTGGGCTGAAGTAAATGGAGAGGACTTGCTGCAGGCTGGGGTACAGCGGGCCCTTGAGGACTGACTGGGCTGAATGTAGCTCAGGGTCAAGAGGAAATTAGAATAATGACTGAGGACATGGTCCTTGCCATGAAGTGTGTGACTATGAATCCTTTCTCCCTGTTCCTTCCTGCCACACCTCCCCCCAAAAAAGCAGAAGCATTTGATATGAGAGAAGAGGTGGAAAGAGTAACTGGTTTTGCTGTCAGATATCCTGAGTTTGAATTCTGACTCTCTTACCTGCTTGCTTTGTGACTTTCAGCAGCTCAGCTAATTACGTTGGACCTCACATGGGTTTGCAGAAGATTTAGAAAAGGGGAAAATAACAGAAATTGGGGTTTTCTGTCCTCCCCCACCTTTTTCTTTATAAGAAGCTCTCAGCTTTTAGTCACTTGACTTGAGGAACCAGCAGGGGAAAGGGGGGTTTAATTATGCAAATATAAAATTGTCATCAGGGGAGGAAAAAACAACAACAAAAAACCAAGTCATGTAGGTAGCTTTGATGTAAGCTCAAACTGCTTTGCAATATTTACTGCTTGTCACCAAATTAAATTTCAGCTTATATTTAGTAAGAGGATTACAACATTTAAACAAATAATAACTTTACAGAGCAAAACCTAATTATATTTGTTTAGCCTGGTGCTTTGGATCACTCACAGGAAAGAGGTTTGGAACTGCCAGTATCAAGTGCTCAGTATTCATTATATCCCATACTGTTATTTGCTAACAGAGGCTCCGTTTTTGCTCCCACTGCCTGCTAAAGTCAAACTAGACTGGGCTGCATCTGCTAAGTCGTTCTTTCTGCAGCTTAGCAAGATTCACAGGTCAACCTGCTGTGCTTGCTGGGATGACTTAAAAAAAACAACAAACCCAAACAATAACAACAGTAGAAAATACCATGAGAATAACTCCGAGATTCTTGGGAATTTGAGATACCTTACATCTTAATTCTTTGTGACAATTACCTGCTCCTTTAATCATTTAAAAAAGTGCTGCAGTATAAACTTGGGACATCGGTGCCTTTGCAGGGAAAAGACTTTCTAGTGAAAGACTGCATAATCACTAGGAAGCTACATGCTCCATGTAAGGCTACAAAATATTTCAAAGGCTCGAAAATGTATTACGATGTCATCACTGGTGGGTGAATGTATATTGACAATGACAGTGGTTAAGGAGTTGGGGGATGTGTGTGGGCATAAATCTTGTGTCACTTCCTTCTCAGACTAGATGGTCCCTAAGTCTTACCACTAAATCCCATGATCTGCACATAGGTGTGCAGGATCATTTTGTATGATCCTGGAGCCTTAACCCTCTCAAATAGCTTCTATCAGAACCTGCTATCTGCAGGTAGAAAAAGTACAGCCCAGAAAAATGAACTGACTTGTTTGTGATCATGAAGCTGGGAAGTGTCAAAGGTGAGATTTGAATACAGGTCTTTGTGACTCTGAGATCAGTCCTCTATCCATGATGTCACACTGCAAAAGTCTAACAACAGCTTTGTCAGGCTCACCTACTGAATGCTGGCCACATCCTGTGAGGAAGACAGCTAGGAGGCTCCAATTTGATTAGACAGAGCACTGTAGTCAGGAAACCTGAATTTGAGGCCTGTCTCCAAACTTCCTCATGCCCTTTAGCAGCGATCATCCCAAGATGCATCATTTACTGAGTGAAAAAATAATGAAATATGTGTAATACCTTGTCCAGAAGCAAATTTGGGTGAGAAGGGCAGAGTCTGCTCAATAAGGCCTTTGAAAGAAGCAGGTAAGAGCATCCAAGCTGATCACTAATTCCATTGAAGGTGTTCACTTTAAGTGGTCAGACCATGCACTCCTTAGCCATGTCATGTTCTAGCCATACCACAGTGTTTTCTGTTTGTTTATTTCATTGTGCCCTCTCCTAAATCTATTTATTCATTCAGGCTGCTTTACCCACCTGCAATGTACCCTCTCCAATTGTCTCCTTGTAAACTTCTTCTTTCCAGGTCCAGTTAAGCAGTCCCCTTCTGCGTGAGGCCTTTCCTAATACCCCCAACTGGGAGGGATAGTTCCTTCTTCCTAATTCTTATAGTCTGTTGTCTTGATTTCTTCTCTGGATAGAATAGTATGCTTCTTGAGCACAGAGACTGTTATTTTTTCACCTCTTTATTTTAAGTGCTTCTTTCCTTGGTACAAAGTAAACATTTAACAAATGTTTGATAGCCAAACAACAAACATATTTCTCTTACTATTAAGTAATGTAGAGTAACTTTTCTTTTTTTGTTGTTTTCCCCCTAACCTGTTTTATTTATTTTACTAAATATTTTTCAATTACATATAAAAAAGTAACATTTAAAAATTTGAGTTTCCCGTTCTCTTCTTCCCTCCCAGCCCTTTCCACTTCTTATGAAGACAAAGACTTTGATATAGATTATACATGTAAAGTCATGCAGAATCTATTTCGATATCAGGCATGTTGCAAAAGAAAAGCACAAACAAAAAAACCCCAAGAAAAATAAAGTAAAAAAGTATACTTCCATCTGCATTCGTACTCCATCAGTTACTTCTTTGGTGGTAGATAGCATTTTTCATCATAAGTCCTTTGGAATTGTCTTAGGTCATTGTAACATTGAGAATAACTAAATTGTTTACATTTGATCTTAGTACAACATTCCTGTTACTGTGTATGATGTTTTCCTGGTTCTATTCACTTCATTTTGCATCATATTTGCATTTATATATATTTAAAACTCTTGCCAGGTTTTTCTGAAACCTTCCTGCTTATCATTTCTTACAGCATAACAGTATTCAACCACAATCATATGCTGAAACTTGTTCAGCCATTCCCCAAGTGATGGACATCCCCTCAATTTCCAGGGTTTTATTGCCACTAGAAAAAGTTGCTATAAATGTTTTTTTCTACATATAGGTCATTTTCCTTTTTTCGATCTCTTTGGTATACTAATGTAGGAGTGGTATTGCAGGGTCAAAGAGTATATACAGTTTTATATCCCTGAGGGCATATTGTTAAATTGGTGTCCAGAATGATTGGATCTATTCACAACTTCACCAGCAGAGCATTAGCATCCCATTTTTTCTACATCCCTTTCAACAGTTATTATTTTCTTTTTCTTTCAAGTTAGTCAGTCTGATAAGTGTGAAGTGATAACTCAGAGTTGTTTTAATTTCCATTTCTCTAATCAGTGATTTTCTAGAGCATTTTTTCCATGTAACTATAGATAGGTTTGATTTCTTCTTCTGAAAATTGCCTGTTCACAACCTTTGACCATTTATCAGTTAGGGAATGACTGGTATTCTCATAAATTTAACTCCATTCTGTATATTTGAGAAATGAGGCACTTATCAGAGAAACTTGCTGTGAAAATTTCCTCCCAGCTTTTGGCTTTCTTTCTGATCCAAGTTGCATTGATTTTGTTTATGCGTTTTTTTTTTAATTTAGTGTAATCAAATTATCCATTTTATATCCTGTAATGCTCTCTTTGTCTTGTTTGATCATAAATTCTTTCATTATCCATAAATTTGACTGGTAAAATTTTCCATGCTCCCTTACTTTGCTTATGATATTATCCTTTATATCTAAATCTTGTACCCATTTTGAGTGTACAGACACACACAATTATACACACACACACACACACACACACACACACATAGTATAAATGTTGGTCTTAACTAGTTGCTGCCAAACTGCTTTCCAGTTTTCCCAGTAATTTTTGTGAAATAGTGGGTTCTTATCAAATTTTCTTTAAATCTTTTAAAATATATGATCTCAGTTGATTCTTTCAACAACCCTGTGACGTAAGCGCTACAAACATTATTATCCCTATTTTCTGAGTAAGAAAACAAGCTCAAAGAGGGCAAGTAATTTTCTGCTGATCATACTGCTAAGAAGCTATCAGAATTATGGTTTTCTCTCAGAACTTAGCTTTAGTGCATGCATAGAAGAGTATATAGAGATCAGTGTAAACTCATTCTTACTTCAAGAAAAGTCAAATTAAGCCACAGATTCTTTCCTTAGTCTTCTTTGTATATGAAGGCACATATATGTGTAATGAATAATTCTTATTTTAGTATTATTAATTATTTTACTTTAGGATTTATGAATAGCTATTACTAAATATTTTAGTTTAGACCCCTGGACATAATAATTATAAAAGGAAAATTCTGAAAGAAAGAAAAATGCCAAAAATATATTCAAATTTAATTTCTCCAGAATACTAATACTAAGACTTTCTTTTGTATTCTTCTAGGTCCCAAAGGAACAAGAGAGTCTTAATGCATGAAACACACAAGCAGGTGGTACGTCAGGCAAGTGGTCTACTTCAAGAAGTGGGAAACAGACAGCAGAGGTAAGTAGATGTCAGCAGATGGCTTTAGTATGTATGGGAAAGTGGGGCCTTTAGAGGCAGGCCACTGGGAAAGTTGAGAAAAGTAGCCTTCTTCAAAAATCCATTTGTATGAAAACTTAAACTCTTGAAGAGAGGCAAGTATTTTCAGAAAGCTTTTGTCCTTGATCTGCTACCCTCTTAGTGTGAAAAGTCAGACACAGTGGAAATGGCTCAAGGAGCTTTTTTGCATTCATTCATCGTACATTGATTGCTCTTCACAGAACTTTAAAATTGGAATATTTGATGCAGTTAAAGAAAATATAACATACAAGCGCTCAAGGAACTTTTACTTGGGAGATAAAATGTAAGATGGAGGGTATAGGGAGCAAAGAGAATGTCACAGACAAGTATCTTCTGAAATGGCGAGTGAAAAGGGGAATGGCTGATGCTTTTATTTCTAGATGACCTGTGGACTCTAGATAAACTTGCATATACCATATACAGGCATTTGAATTTACTGCCCAAGTAAGAATTCCAGATGCTGAGGTATACTTGGTTAAGTCTTCCAAAGTTTCCTATTAATCCATGGTGATTGAGAGTTAGGACAGTTTAGTGGGAAAAGCCCTGGCTTTGTGGTTAGGGACCTGAGTTCATGACTTGGAGTATAATATTTGTAATACTTCTCTCATATAGGGTTGTCAAAAGGATCAAACGAGTTATGTAATTAAAGTGATTTTTTTTTAAATCTGAGAACTCACTATGTGACTATAAGCAATTTAATTCTCATCTTCTGAACCTTAGATTCTTCATCTGCAACAATCTGATACTTCATATCTTACAGGGCTTAATTAAAAAAGTTGTTTTCTGAAACTGAAACTCTCTAGGGATCTGTATATGGGTGACTGGATATGTTTGCATGAGAGACAGTGTAGATTAGTCAGCCCACTGAGAAGATCTGCCGGCCCATAGTGAAAGAAGTGCAGGCTTCCTTTTGGGCTCTGATGATTCCTACTGTGAATATTCCTCTTTAGGCTTCAAATTGGACTTGAAGTTGGAACTGAGACCCTGCTCCACACCTGGGATCTGTGCCACAACACTCCTGTTTACTTCTGATCTTATTCTTTCTTGATAGCCAGTGCCCAGGACTAAATGTCTCCTTACTCCAGTAGAGCTCCTCTGAGTGGAGGAGATTGTCCACTGTGGATCTGTGACCTAGATTGGATAGTGAGGCCCAAAGCTGTCTCCGGCACCTGTTCCCACATGCCATCTTTGAGCTCTTCTTGCCCTAGTGTGTAACCTCTCCCTGCTCTGGAGTCTTCCTTGAGGAAAACTCTTGCTAGGCCCCTCTCCCCTTTATCTACAGACTTCTCTGCTTCGACCTAGACTGGAAAAATGACACACTCTCTTTTTTTCTTGGATTTTTTCCCCATCCAAATGGGGTCTGATGCATTTTCTTAGATTTCATTCCTGGAGTTTTGTGAGACACTTGATGTACTACTTGCTGCTACTCTGCCATCTTGGGCTATTTAATTCCTGAAGATATCCTTCTTTTCTGACAAAAAAAAGCCCAAGAAAAGTAGGGGAAAATAATTGAGCAAATCCAAACAGCGTATGAGTTCTGCCTTCTAGCAGATATGGTATTTCTTATCTTGCACCTGAGTTCTTCATCCCTGCAAATTTTAGAGAAAGGTGGGTTTTCATCACTTTCCCAGGGCCAAGGAGGTTGGGGATGGAAGGTGGAGCAGTGAGCTTGGAATTCCCAGAGCTCAGGATCTGGTTTTCCTGTCCTCATTCTCCTTGACTTCTCTGCAGCTTTTGACACTGATGAATTGCAGGATACTCTCTCTTCCTTTGGCTTCAGAGCCATCACACTCTTCTGGTTCTTCCTAGTCTCCTTTGCTGGCTGCTTGCCACGTTCCTAAGCTTCTCGTGTCGGCATCGCTCAAGGTTATGTCCCCTTCTCTCTTTCTGTTTCTGTGCCTCTTGCTTTTCCAGCCTGTCTCTATGTGAAAGATGTCCAAATCCATATCTCAGGGACTGATGACTCTTTTGAGTTCTGTACCTGCAGCTCCAGCAGTCTATATGGGAATTTCCCTTAATCAATGTATCCTAGACTGAACTTAGTCTCTTTTTTCCTAAACCCAATCCTCTTTCTGTCTCTATTAATTCTGTTTATGAAATCACCATTCACCCGGTCTCCTATGTTCATCTTTTTTTCTCTCACTCACTTTTTTTTACATACAGTAGGTCAAGCCATCTAGATTTTTAAAAGGCCTACTATGTGCCAGATATTGTCTTAAGTTCTAGGGGTATTAAGAAAAGCAAAGACCATTCCTTATTGTCAGATAGTTCACAGTGTGATAAGAGAGATGGCATGCAAAGAACTGTATCTGTATTAGCGGGATATTCTGGGTAAGTTAAGGGTGGTCTCTGAGGAAAGGTATTAAAAAGCACTAGGGAAGTCTTGCAGAAGAAAGAACTTGCTCTCATACTAGAAGGCAGCCATGGAAAATAGAAAGAGAAGATGAGGATGAGTATTCTAGGCAGAGGGGACAACACTGGATGTGTTGTGAAAGTCACTGGATGTGCGTGAAAAACAATCAAGAGGTCGGTGTCAGGGGATCAGAGTAGGGAGAAGGGGTAAGAAGACAGAGAGATGGGAAGAAGTCAGGTTACCATGGGCTTTGAAAGCCAAACAAAGGACCATACATTTATTTTTGGAAGTGATAGACAAGCTCTGGAGTTTACTGACTAAGGGCATGATATAGTTGGACTTGAATTTTAGGAAGGTAAACTTGGCAGTTGAGTGGGAGTGGGGGGGGAGACTTGAGGCAGGGAAACCGAACAGCAGCTGTTGCCGACACCCTGCTGGGAAGGGGATGTGCCTGAGTGGTGGCAATATGAGAACCTAAAAACTGGTGTATGGGAGAGATGGGCTACCGGCAGAATTGGTGACACTTGGCAAATGATTGAAAATAGAAGATAAACCTGGAGATTGTGATCCCGGGTCCCTGGGAGGGTAGTTTGATAGTGAGCTTGATAGTGAGAGGGAAGTTAGGAAGATAGGATGTTTTAGAGGAAAAGATACAAGTTGCCTTCTTACATGGTCCATGTAAGCTCTTTTCGTCCCTTCAATTATTTTTCTTCCTCTCAGATCATAAAATAGAGAGGCCGTATGTTCTTGTGAATATGATTCTTTTGATCATGGCAGCAGATTCTGTCAGGGTCATTTTGTAGCTCTGTAAACTTAGGTAAACATCTTGCCTTCTCTGAACTTCAGTTTCTTCATCTGTAAGAAGAATATAATAATACTTGTGACTTATACATTGTGAGATTTTTTGTGGGAAAAATGCTTTTGAAACTTTAGAACATTTGGAGAGAGCCATCTGCATCCAGAGAGAGGACTGGAGACTGTGGAACACAACATAATATTTTCACTTTTATTGTTGTTGTTTGCTTGCATTTTATTTTCATTCTCTTTTTTCCCTTTTTGATCTGATTTTTCTTGTGCAGCAAGATACTTGTAGAAACACGTATAGAAGAACTGCATGTGTTTAACCTGTATCGGATTACTTGCTGTCTAGGGGAGGGGATTGGGGGAAGGAAGGGAGGAAAAAAATGGAACACAAGGTTTGACAAGCCTGGATGTTGACAACTATCTGTTTAAATGTTTTGAAAATGAAAAGCTTTATTAAAAAAAAGAAACTTTAGATCACTATAGAAATAGCAATTGTTTTTATGATCTAGTCTGGTGCTGTCATTTATAGATGAAGAAAAGGAAAGTCCAGAGAGTGTCTTGCCATCTATGTGGTTTAGTTTGGAGCTGACTTGCTAATTCTTTGACTTTTTTCTTGGTGACTGTCTTAGTCTTTCCCACCTTCCCACTTGGAACATCCACAGCATGTGGCTTTTTAACCTCAGATTGACTCTTAGCGACAAACTGGACTTCCTAGGACAAAAGGTGTTATGCTTTTTGGGAGGGCCATAATGCTGCATATGTTTGAGCACACCACACCATACCATACTTAATCAAATGTGTGACTAACTACGTGCTTAATAGGAATTCTTCCATATTTTCCCAGATAAGTTATGCCCAGATAGATTGTGAGCTGCCAAATTCCTTGTAAAAACAAATTGTCCAAGTTGATGGGAAATAAGCATCAGAGCTAGTGGGAAAGAGGAAAGAGTGCTGAAGTTGGGGTTACAGAGCTCAGGTCCATGCCCCATCTCCAAGGCTCATTCTCCCACTGAACATCTGTAAGTCCAAGGTTCCTCCCCTGAAAACAAAAACAAAAAAACTACAACCAAAAACAAATTACCCCCCCCACCCCAACAACAACCAAAACAAGCAAACAAACAAAAACCCTCTCTGAGTCTCAGTAGACGCCTTTGATGTCTCTTTCAGCTTCAGTCTGAGCAAGTTCCTCCCTCTCCTGGACCTCAGTTTTCTCCTCTATAAAATGAGTAGTTTTTAAGGACCCTTTCCAGTCTAGAGATCTAAAACTCTGTATGTGATTTTGGGGAAGTCTCTTCATTTTCCTCAGTTCCCTCCCTTGTAAAATGGGGATGAAAGTGGATGAGATGGCTGGAGCTCCCTTTCAGCCCTAAAGCCTGTGGTTCTGGATGGCATTCCTCCTCCCTTCTTCTCACAGTCATCCTGTTTCTGCAGAATTCAGCCAAAGATGATCTTGTAGATTGGTAGATCTGATTTGAAAGGTAAGGAAAGTGAATCCTAGAGCTAGGGAAGGACTTTCCTTGGGCCTCACCACTTGGATGATAATCTGGCTCCCTTGATTCCAAATCAAGAGTTGTTTTGCCTATGATGTATGGGGGAAGAGTCAGTGGCAATAGAAATGTAGAGTCAGTTCCTCTCAGGAGAGCAGAATTTAAAGTCTGTCAGAATGGTGAGTAGTTGAGTCTCACATAACCACTATTAGAGGATTTGCCAGTGTCCTTAATTGGGAAAGCCAAATAGAACAACCCTACCCCCCAGCACTCAGCCAGAGGGAGGAAGGGAAGGGGATGCCTAGATATTTGGCTAACCGCACAATATTTGTTAATAAGGAAAGTTCTAACGTGTTCTTTAGTGGCCGCTCTCAGCAAAACTTTGATCTCTTTCCCCGATGGATAAGCACTCTTGAGGGAGATGGATATCACTAGAGTCATATTGCGCTTTCGGTTAATGAGATGTGGCTCCTATTTGTTCGAGTTTTATGGTAATGAAGCTTATAATTTACTGACAAACTGGCTGGCTTTCAAAACATTCCCTTATTGCAGTGACATTTTTTATTTTCCTCAGAAGCACTGATGCACCCATTTGGGTGGTGATGATGGCAGATGTGCCCCTTCACCAAAAGGCAGCCAGAATGGAGGGGAAAGGGCAGAAAGGAAAAGAACTGGAGGGGGTACTGAGCTGGGGGGGAGGGCTTTGGGGTTTGCTATTGGAGGGGAAAGCCAGAAACAAATGACTAAATGGCTCAGCTTATTTGAAACATCCTGGAACTCATTAAGTGTGTTATCTGAAATATCAAATATTCATCACGAAAATGTGGTCCCAGATGGGCCAGGCCCCACATCCATTTCCTCGTGTGAGTACCATGGGGCCATTTGTCAGTTGTCAGTTCAGTTTCAATAATGGTAACTCTTGTCTCTATAGCACTTTTAGGTCCACAAAGTGCTTTTCTCATGATAGTTGAGTGAAGTAGAGAATTCTAAGGATTATTATCTCCTAGCTACTTCCAAAGGGGAAAAAAGCACCAAAAAGCAGACCTCAAGAGGCTGCTGGGAAAGTAGAAAACAGATGGGCATGGGAGTGGACAGGGGGGAACTACCTTGGGGAAGTAATAGATGAAAGTAAATCATCTGATCCCTTCTTCTTTGAGCTAAATTGTCAGGATGCTTAGGTACCAAACTGTTGTTTCTTCTGTGGAAGGATTGCAACTGTTTTCTACACCCTTTAATTTCACAGGCCGAGTCAGTCTTCCATATTTGGAAGGAAATCCTGCATATTTGCAGGAACTAGAGGGCTTTTAATGAAAAGCTAGTGTTCCAGAATAATATTTGTGAAATAATCAGTTTTCAGATTGACTAGCAGATTCTTTGTTTCATTTAGTTCATGGAAAGGACATGCCATATTAGACATAGGGACAGTTTCTCTCTCGATTGATAGAGCATATTGCTTCATTGCATAAACAGAGCTCTCTGATGATACCAAATATGTTGCCCTGAAGAGCTGCCCAGTCCAGACGTCCACACATTCTCCATTCTTTGTCTCAAAGTGAAAGTGATAGAGGCCCTCCCTGATTGAATGTCCCACTAGACCCGGACAACAATCTTGTGGGAAAAACAGTGCATTTGGAGCCAGAAGGCCTAAGTTCAAACTCCATTTTCATTGTATATTGCCTCCCTCTAGGCTGAGGGGGCAAGTCCCTTTTAGGCTGAAATCTGTAATGTTTATATATTCAGTCGGTGGTAATTCGATTTCAAAAGTTATTAAGTGCCTACTTGTATGTGCTGTTTTTGATGAAAAAAGGACAAAAAAGGAATCAATTTCTGTCCCTTAAGAAGCTTATTTTCTACTGGGGATAATGTCATGTATACAGCTAAGTAAATAGTCAGGTGGCAGTGGGGGTGAAGGTGGTCCTGTTATTGACAGAGTTAGAAAAAGCCTCTTGTAGGATGTAGTTTTGGGGTTGATACTTGAAAGGAATTGTGGATTCCAAAAGGCAGGAGAATAACCGCTTATTAAAAGGTAGGAGATGGAATTGTGGGAGCCATGAACAGCGAGGGTGGGAGGGGGACTAGTATGGCCATGTGTCAGGAGGGTAATAGTAGAGTTCTGGGGAGGGGAGTGAAATGGATTAGATTCATACTGTTAATGGGGTTTAAATGCCAGAGAGAGAGATTTGGATTTGCTCCTAAAGGCAGTAGGGAGCTTCTGAAGCTTTTTGAGCAAGAAGGTACCATGGTCGGCTTTAGGATAATCAGTTGGTGAGCTGTGAGCACTGTAGCTTGTGGAGAGGAGAGACTGGAAGCAAAGAGACTTATTAGGAAGCTCTTGAAACAGTTCTAGTGAAAGGGCATGAGGACCTGAGCCAGGGTGATGGGTGGGAGACAGGAGAGGAAGGGATGGATGCAGTAGAGAGGGAAGAACTTCAATAAGAACAGGGTTTAATGAAGATAAAACTGGCACAGTGTGGATGTTCCACTAGATGATGGAAGTAGTAGAGGTCCAGTGACCACCTGGGCAGGTATTAATAAAGAATGCAAAGAGACACAGGAAGTCATGTTTGGGGAGTTTGGCCCACTGCCACCTCCCAATAAATCCTGTAAAGCCCTGGGATTTTGTAGGTCATGAAGAGATCTAGCACAGAGTGGTCAATTTAATTTTCACACGTCCTAGTGGCAACTATTTCCTTTCTTTTTCATCCTGTCAAGTTCCACAAAACAAAGGCTATTATGAGATTTTAGACAAGATGATTCACGTGTGTGACTGCTCTGAGAAAAAGATAAAGTTGTCCTGTCCCATTCAAACCTTAAGTTTCTTTTTTGGGCTGGAGTTTCAGATCAGAAAAGAGCTTTGATGTTAAGCTCTTAATGAGTCATATTCAGGAGGCAGCTATTAAGAGGTAATTACTGAGTAATAGGTAACCGGGAAATGTTCCGATGTTCACAAATATTTAAAATGAGGCTACGCATCTCGGAAATTAGGATTGTAACCCAGACATTGATGTGGAAGCAGGAAGCCTAATCATGCAATGTGCAATCTCAGGCATTGTTATTCTTTTTATTAGAAAAAAAAATGCTATTTTGAATTCCCATTATAATTATAGATGAGCTGCAAAAGAGCATTCTAATTAGAAGCTAATGTCTACACGACCATTGGCACTCTAATGTGAAAAGGAATTTTCATTCATTAGCTCTTCTCCCTTCCCCCTTTTTCAACTGGGAAGCTAAAAGGCACGACACTAAAAGGCACAATTGTGCACCAACAAGTAGTTTGACCTTAAATTTCATTTCCTCATTTTTTTTTATTTCTGGAAGGGGGATACAGAACAAACAAAATAACCAACCTGATTCCTGGCTCCAAACCCAGCTTTGCTTTTTTGGGTCCTTTTTGCCCCCCAACCCCTTTTTTTTAAAGAAATCCAGAGAGTGGTAGAGTTAAGAACACTAAAATCCTGTGTGTGTTCAGTCTTCCTGTTCCTCATCTTGGAAGCTGCTAATTACTGTTTAGGGCAGCTAGGTAGTACAGCATGTAAGAGTGTTGGGCTCAGAGCCAGTGAGCCAACTTATCGAGTTCAAATCTGGCCTTAGACAATGTAGTAGTTGTGTGACGCTGGGCAAGTCATGTTATGGGATCCTGTTTTTTATTCCACTCTGCTATTTGCTTCTGTTTTGTGGGAGAGTTCATCCCATTCACATTCAAAATTATGATAACCAGCTCTGTATTTCCCTGTATCCTATTTTCTCCTTGGTATATACTACCCTATCATTAGTAGTGTCTTTTTAACACACCCCAATCATTACCTTTTCTTCTATTTTCTTCTATCTATTTTTCTTCTATCACCCTTTTACTCCTCTTTCTTTTTCCCCTAGTATTTCTGCTCCCCTTTCTATCCTGCTCCTCACTTTACTTTTCTCTTTCTCTTCCAATTTCTTTACAGGGAAAGATAACATTTTTCACCTAATTGAATGATTGAATTATTTACTCTTAGAGCCAAAACTGATGACAATGCTCATCCACCTCCTTTCTTTCCCTCCCTTTCTGTCCCTCCTCCTGTCCTCTAATTGTCCCATTATACCTTCCCTTTCCTCTTTTTGAAGTACAGACCTTTTTCTACCCATCACATCAGAGTCCATTCACAACCCAATCCTCAGTCCATGTGATACCTCCCCTACCCATTGTGTGCCCTAGTGACAGATACAGTTTGCAAGAGTTAATTTTCCCATCTAGGGATGTAAACAGTTGAACCTTTCAATAATGTATACTTTCCCCTATTTACCTTTCTGTGCTTCTCTTGAATCCTATGTTTGTAGATCAAATTTTCTGTTTAGTTCTGTTTTTTTTTTTCTCAATAGAAATGATTGAAAATCTCTGACTTCATTGAAGATCCATCATCTCCCCTGAAAGATGATACTGAGTCTTGCTGGATAGTTAATTCTTGGTAATAACCCCAGGTTCTTTGCTTTATGGAATATGGTATTCCAGGCCCTCCGATCCTTTATTGCAGAAGCTGCCAGATCCTGGGTAATCCTGACTGTTGCTCCTTGATATTTGAATTTCTTTTTCTGGTACCTTGTAGTATTTTTTCCTTTGATAATGCAGTTCTGGAGTTTCACAATAATGCTCCTTGGAGTTTTCCTTGTGGGATCTCTTTCCACAGGTATCAGTTGATTCTTTCAATGAGTATTTCCCCTTCTGTTTCTAGAATATTGGGGCCATTTTCCATTACAATCTCTTGAAGAATGCTCTTTTTTAGTCATGGCCTTCAGGTAGGCCAATAATTGTTAAATTATTTCTTCTGGATCTATTTTCTAGGTCGGTTATTTTTCCAATGAGGCATTTCACATTTTCTTCCATTTTTTCATTCTTTTTTAATTTGTTTGATTGATTCTTGCTGTCTCACAGAGTCATTAGCTTCCATTTGCCCTGTTCCAGTTTTTAATATGTGATATTCTTCAGTTATCTTTTGTATCTCTTTTTCCATTTGATTAATTCTATCTTTGAAGGTGTTGTTTTCTGTAGTGGATTTTTTTTTTCATTTGGCCAATTGTATTTTTTAAGGAGTTGTTTTCTTCAGTCAGTTTTTTTCCTTCCTTTTCCAAGCTGTTGACTCTTTCATGCATATCTCTCATTTCCTTTCTCATTTTTCTTCTACTTCTCTTATTTGCCTTTTAAAGTCTTTTATGAGTGCTTCCAAGAAGGCTTTTTGGACTTGAGACCAATTTAGATCACTCTTTGAGATTTCTTCTCTGGACATTTTGTCCTCCTCTGAGCTGATGTTTTGATCTTCCCTGTCACCTTAGTAGGTTTCTATGGTCATGATTCTTTTTTTGTTTCTTGCTTCTTTTCTTTCCTTTTCTTTTGTTATTTCCTCTTTTTTTTACTTTTATGGTCAAGCTCTGCTCCTAAGGTAAAGAGGACACTATCCCAAGCTTCCTCTGAGTCTGTAGCCTATACAGGACTCTGGAGGGAAAGGGGAGGAGGGCTCTATCTATCAGTTGTTTATGGGCTACTCTGAATTCTTTGTTTGGGTTTTCTGGGGAGTAAAGTGAAAGCATGTATTTTACCTGATGTATGCATGGCCACCGTGACAACTTACATATTTTTAACTTTTATTTCCTCCCAGTACTTTGCACAGTGCCTGACATATAGTCAACACTTAATAAATGCTTGTTTATTAACTGAGATACAACTTATATTTCAAGATGCAAGGTATGTTTATTCTGAAATTTCTAGAACAAATTCTGGATGAGGGCAAAATGAGAGAAAAATATGTGATTGATTCATTGAGGCATTCTTCTTGATGGGACTGATTCTCTTCATGTCCAGAGCTTACCTTGCTATTTAGAAGGACCCATCCTGTTCCCCCTTATCCAGTGTAGTTGTACTACACTTTTAAGTTTATAAACTACATTAGCTTCAGTATTATTAATTAGCCATCTCATGTTAATTCTTCCTCTTTACTTCCCAGAATTACAGAATCCCAGATTTAGAAGGAGCCTCAAAGACAATATAGTCCCAAACACTGGTCCTCTATGCCACATACTCAGCATGTGGCCGTCTTTTCTTTGTGTCAATGTCTCTATTGAGGAGGAACCCTGTGGGGCAGTCAGTTTGGCTTGGGGTAGCTCTGATTTCTAGGAAGTTTATTTGTTTTTACTATTAAGGCTAAAGTTTCCTTTTACAGCTTTTACCCATTGTTCCTAGTTCTTTCCTCTGTGGCCATTTTGTTCATATACCACAACTTATTCAGCCATTTTCTATCTGATGGGCATTGACTTAGTTCCTTGTCACTACAAACAGGTCTGCTACAAATAGTTTTGCACGTATGAGTCTTTTTCTCTCCTTTATGATCTCTTTGGGATATAGGCCCTGTAGAGTTGCCCTTTGAGCATCATTCCAAATTGCTTTCCAGAATGGTTGAATCAGTTCACAACTCCACCAGCAATGTATTAGTATCCTATTTTTCCCACATTCCCTCCAATATTTGTCATTAATTTTTCCTGTCATCTTAGCCAATCTGAGAGGTATGTAGTGGTACCTCAGAGTTGTCTTAATTTGCATTTTTCTGATCAATAGTGATTTTGGGTACTCTTTCATATGACTAGAAATGGTTTCAGTTTCTTCATCTGAAAATTGGCTTTTCTATTTTTTGTCAATTGGAGAATTACTTGAATTCATGTATATTTTAGAAATGAGATATTTATCAGAATCCTTGGATGTTAAAATTTTTTCCTCAGTTTTCTGCTTCCCTTCTAATCTTGGATGCATTGGTTTTGTTTGTACAAAAACTTTAAAACTCAGTATAATCAAAATTATCCATTTTGTATCTCATAATGTTCTCTAGTTTTGTTTTGTTTTTTTTTTTGGTCAATAATTCCTTTCTTCTCCACAGATCTAAGGGTAGACTATCCCTTGTTCTTCTGATTTGCTTATAGTCTCACCCTTTATGTCTAAATCATGAACTCATTTCAACCTTATTTTGGTATAGGAAAGGCAAGTATTTTCAAATGAAGAGGGTCTCTCTTGTGTCTACTAGTACATCAAGGGTCTGCTTTATGCCCCATAGTCTAATTCTAGACTCATCAGAAGAGGAGTTCAGGTTAGGACGTGAGGAAAATAGAAATTTTTATCTGCCCACTCTTCATGCCCTTTTCCAGGGAAAGGCAGGGATTTTCAAGTGAAGAAAGTCTCTTTGAGGCCCAATAGTGTCATGAGAGTCTGGTTTATGCCTTATAGATATATTTTAGATTTGTTAGAAAAGGAAAAGTCAGCAGGAGAAGATAGAGTTTGTCAAATAATACTTGGCCACTCGATGGGACCTCATTTGGTGGCCTAGGAAAAGGCAGGGATTGTCAAATGAAAAAAAAATTCTTCTGGGTCTAATAGTATCCTGGATCTTCTTTATTCTTATATCTCCTAAAAAGAGGATGACTGGACCTGATGGATTTTTCAGAAGGCCTGGCTACTTACAGTAATTTCTCAATTTCTGAATCATAATTATTTGCTAGAGATTACAAGAATGCTCAAGCAGATCACTTTAGTGAAGTTTCTGGATGCATTGTTCACTTGTATTTTATGGCATGTTGTCTGAGCTTTCCTTTTTAAGCTTGGGCTGAGAAGGGTATAATTAATTGTAAGGGCTGTGGCTACCCAAAGAGAATCCCTGCTGCCATGAGATTTTACATCTAATAGGCTTCTACTGACACTGTGGCAGGTGATGTGACTTTGCAACTAAGCCTTTGCAAGGCACCCATAAAACAGTCTCCTTCTTCTGACCTTCTGTCCCTCTCTCCCTTTTTTCAATAGCATTTAATTCTCTAAATTGGTTTACTTTAGGCTTTATAAATATATATATATATATATCTTTATATATACACATACACACACACAGCTATATATATGTATGTGTGTGTATACCTACATATCTATCTATCTATATCTATATCTATATGTATGTGTATATATATGTATATATAATACATATACATACATATATATATATGTATATATATATATATATATATATATATATATATATATATATATATGGCAGTGTGATATAATAGAAAGAATTGAAGTCATAGGCTGAAAAGTCATATGTGTATTTCTTGGCTTTTCCACTTGTTTCTGGTGAGCTTTTTGTCCTGAGGCTGGTTTAAGAGCCAACTGACTACTATTGGGTTGCAAAAGGATATTGATGCAAGCTGTAAAGATGGAGTGTGTGTGTATTTACAAAGGGTACAGTGAGGATATAAGAAAACTTTTTAATTGTAATTAGGAACTTAGCACCCTCTAGGACAAACATCTCCCAATTATCTCATTTTGTGCTTCATCCATTATGCAAGTCTGTCAAAAGAGCTCTCTATTCCTCTAAGGCAATTGATTAACATTGACCAGTTTTTCCTCACTTTCAGTTCAAAGTAATGGAGCGAGATTAACAACACAATTATTTGCAGTGGGTTGAGTCTGTTATTTAATTAAAATAAAATAAAGCTGTCCATGAAAAGCCACTTGTTTGCACAAACTCCATAGAGGAGAACTGATTGGGGCATTTTGCTTTATGTACCAGCAATTTTGTCCCCTTTCTCCCCCTGAGATCCCATTGTTCCCTCTGCCAGATGCTAGGGCTTGTTCATCTGGAGACAAGGAAGATCATATGACTTTTGCTCAGTAAACTTTGTGTAAGGGAGAGTATTTGCTAATTTGACATGGAGGCAAAAGCTCCAAAAAGTGTCCCAAATGATTGTAGTGTGAGTCTATGGGAGTCTCTCCTTTTTTTTTTTTCTTTAGTCATTATGTGATTTATTACATTCTGTATCTGTTATGGAGAAAATGTGGTTGAATGGGGGTGAGATAAGGGAAAAATCGGAATAAAGGAATCATGAAGAAATAGTCTGTGAATACAACTTCCATTGCCATTCTGTCGTGTAGTCAGGGGAATATTTCTAGGGAGGCCCTGTCCCCCAAACTAGAACATCTGTCATAGTGATGCCTTTTGGTCTGTGGCTGTTGATCCCATATGTGGATCAAAAAGTGGGCTTCTCCTTTCCAAGAGAGGAGAAACCTGGGAGAGAAGGCTGTTTTCCAGAAGAGAAACCTGCACTTCGCTGGCTCTAGAGATGCAACCCTGTGTGGGAGTACTAGGACACTGGGGCTGTTGGTGGGAATGAATGCTCTGCCCTGCCTGCCATTGGTTGACAAATTAAGCAATTGATACATTTTTAATGATCACCCCTTAGAGATTTTCAAAAAGGGCTGGAGCTTTAAGCATGGAGAACCTCTGAAGCAGGACTTTGTATGACTTTTTGTCAGATTGATATGTTTGCCTGAGGCAGTGCTACTGGCCAGAAAACAATTTGACTATGTTAAAATCCAAGGCAGATGGGTTTCAGAAAGTCCAGAGGGAACGATTTATAGGGAGCTTTCTAGCAAACTCAATCTGATGGTTACTTAGAGGGCTGTGGATTATTTAGCCATGATACCTTATTAATAGAATGAATATCTATTTGAAATGCATTCATATGACATGATGGCTCTGAAAGAATTAGGCTGGCTGGCCTCTGTCCTGAGGAAGGGATACACTTTTCAGGGGAAAATTGTATGGCAAAGTTTACTTGTTACCTGGATTTATAAGGTATGTGAACGGGGAGTGTGTATTCCCCCAACGGGCAAATGCCACTTTATGGATTCAACAAGGATTGTCTCATAAACTTCCTCGAGAGCCTTGGGGCCCATGAAAACGATGTGGAGAAAGGGGAGAAAGAGTCCAGGGTGGGAGTAAGGAGGCCTCTGAATCACACTCCAGTGATTGTCTTACAGTGGAGCTACTCCCTTGGTATAACAGAAAAACTAGTACATATCTCAGGAAACACAAGAGAAAAGATAGGGCTTGGTGGCAAGGGATGCCGTTCTTGTCAAAAGGCTAGTTTCTTTTTGTTGCTGCTGTTGGTTTTGTACTAAACTGAGTAATTTACCAACAAGGACAGTCAAATAAGGGAATACAACGCTTTTAAAATCAAACACAATTTTAAAAATCACATGCATAAATCAATCTCTGATTGGCCCTTTATATAAGAATGCATCTATGTATATGTATAAATGTGTGTGTATATACATAGATATTATTTATCTATGTATATACATATATGCAGATATAAATGTTAACAAAATTGGAGCAAAAACATCCAGTTTGCTTCTGTGTCTTCGTGGGAGTTATTTTTCTTTCCTTTTTGGGGAGGGGCCTGAGGAGCAGAATTTGATGCTCTCATTAGGAGACAGTGTGGTATAGCAAAGAGCTTTGCATTTGGAATCAAAGAAATGGGTTCGAATTTCAGCTCTGCTCTTGATCATTATCCATGGGTATTTAGACATATCTGTGCTTTCCTTTCCTCTTTGGATTATAAAATCCCTACAGTCCCTTGCAGTTCAAAATTGCTAAATGATTATATTACTATGATACTATCCTTACCTAGTTTTGGTCATTATGTTTTTCCAACATTAGTCGTTATCTACCTCTAGTCTTCATCCCTTGATGTGTCTATACATGTTTTTTTTGTATTTTTCATGTGGTCATTTCTTATGGCAAAATCTAGTTTCATTACTCATATTCCACAGTTCAGTCACTCTTAAGTTCTTCATTTAGACTGTTTCCAGTTTTTAACTATTATGAATACATACTGT
Source organism: Antechinus flavipes (assembly GCF_016432865.1). Taxonomy (NCBI): domain Eukaryota; kingdom Metazoa; phylum Chordata; class Mammalia; order Dasyuromorphia; family Dasyuridae; genus Antechinus; species Antechinus flavipes. The sequence goes on from NC_067404.1 coordinate 48,378,529, forward strand.
TATTTTGTTACATTATACATATATGCACGCACAAACACAAGAGGATTCAAAATATATCAAAATAAATTTCCATTTCAAGAAAGCATACATAATAATATACTACACTGTATTAAAAACTGTCTGTATTTTATTGTACGTTTTCTTCTATTCTCTGCTATGCACTTTTTATTTTATTTTCCCTCTTCTTTCTCCTCCTCCTCCTCCCTACCTCTTTCAAGCAAGCATATTAAGCATACACACACACACACACACACACACACACACACAAACATTTATGTATACATATATATATATATATATATATGTGTGTGTGTGTGTGTGTGTATACTTATATACAAACATACATTAACTTAGGGTTCTAATCAGGGATTGCGATTGGTAAAATTCTGACATTAATCAAATAGGCATTAGGTCATTAAGTAAATGCTGAAACACAGGAACCATTAAACATATCCTGTACTGATCACAATGTAATAGAAATTACAATCAGTATAGGATCTTGGAAGAAAGGATTCAATATGATTAAACTATTTATTCTAAAGAATTTGGGGAGGGGTCAAAGAACAATTCATTGAAATCATCAGAGAAAATAAGGACAATGGGATGAAATCAAAATAGTTTTTCCGGGGAAAATTTACAATTCTGTTTAGTTATAGTAACAAATGAAAGAAAGAACAGATAGATGAATTGGACATGCAGATTAAATAGAAATGCAACAATTTCAAAATACCATCTAAAACAAAAAAATAGGAATTCAGAAAATCAAAGATATTATTTACAAAGTTCAAGGCAAAATGAAAATGTTGAGCCGATAAGAGTGAGATTACCAAATGGTTTATTTTAACTTTTTTTTTTAATCTAATTAAGAAAATGGAAAAAACAAAGTGTTGATGTGAAAAATAAAAAGAAGAATTTGCAACAATTGAGGAAAAGAAGAAAGTGCAGGAAATTATTTTGCCCAAGTATATGATAGAAAAATTGGTATTAAATGAGAGTGGTGAATATTTACAAAATAAAAAATGACAAGATCAACAGATAAAAATAGAGACTTTTAATAATTAAATCCTAAAAAAGGAAATAAGTCTAATAACAGAACTTCCCAAGGGGGCAAGGAACTCAGGACCAACAGGATTTACAAGTGAATTCTGTCAAAGAAACAATTCAACATTAATTTTGCTTATAAAAATAGAATTTGAAGCCATCTCTTCTTTTCGTATCTGTAATACAATAATGGTCTTGATACTACACTAGAGAGATGGAGAAGAGAGAAAGAAAAAACTATGGACAAATTTCCCTAATTAATATCAACATAAAAATATTAGCAAAATGTCTTTATAACATTTTAAAAAGAATACGTTGTGACATAATATTAAATATTTTGTTAGCCAAAGTTTCATGATTATATCATTAAATACAAAAACATTTTAAGAACATAAAACATTCATTTGTGTTACAAGTGCTAAAAAAAATCAGAGAAATAAATAGCTATTCCCTTGTTATGGTAAATATCTGTCTGCAAAAAAAGGTAGTATTATTTATGAGAGAAATGTTTGAGATCTAATCAGATCAGGGTTAAAACTTTTGCAGTAAGACAAGCAAAATCGAGGCTAAAAACAAAGACAAAGAGGAAAGAAAATGTGCTGTAAGATAACTGTATAAATAGGTATACATATATTGGATTTAACATCTATTTTACCATATTTAACATGTATTGGACTACCTGCCATCTAGGGGAGAGGGTAAGGGAAAGGAGGGAAAAATTTGGAATAGAACATTTCACAAGGGTGAGTGTTGAAAAATTACCCATGCATATGGTTTATGAATAAAAAGCTTTAATAATAAAAAAAGAAACTTTCAGCAAATGAAAAAAAAAAAGAAGAAAGAAAATCATCACTTTTTGCAGATGTTATAGTGATCTACCTAAAGAATTTTCAAACCAATTTATATGCCTTGCCCCCTCCTGTTTTCTCTTTCCCACCTAGGACTTGAATGCCCAATTTTGTGACCTGAGTGATAGCGCTAGTGATTGACTGATAAACTTTCACTTTATGTCATTCTGGTCTCAGAACCTGCACACTCCTGTTTTTTTTTTTTTTGTTTTGTTTTGTTTTGTTTTGTTTTTACTGCTCTCCATGCCACACAGTTGTAGATGTCATTTCTCTCCATATCCTGAATCTAGTTATATGTGCTGTTATTCCTTATTAGAATATGATTACTTTGAGAATTAGTATTTTCTTACTTGCTTTTACTTACATCCCCAGTGCTTAGCACAGTGCTTGGATTATAGTAAGTACTCAATAAATGCTTTTAATTCGTGGACTTGCCAAAACCCAAATTGAAACACTAACTTACAGTAAAGTAGCAGAATCCAGAATTAAACGACAAGACTCACTAGTCTTTCTTTATATTACTAAAAAGCCCAGAATGAAAAGATAGAAATAGAAATTCCATTTCAAGTAATTACAGAAAGTATAAAATATTTGGGAGTTCACTGACCTAGAGAACAAAAAACTAAAAGAAAAACAATTATAAAATATTCTTTATAGAAATAGCCTTAAATAATTGGAGTGATGTTAATTACTTATGGGTATACCATAACAGTAAAATGAAATCTAAATGAACTTACTTATTCTGAGCCATTCAAATAAAGCTATCAAAGAATTGAGAGTTCAAAAAAATAGTAACACAAGTCTTCTGGAGGAAATATAAAAAACATAGGAAGGCAAGGGACTAGAAAATACCAGATCTCACACTGTACTACAAAACATTTCAAATAAAAACTCTATGGTAGTGATTAACTTTTTAAAATTTTGATTAGTGGAAAATTTTAGGTCAACAATGCAGAGAAGCAAACAAAAGTAGTAACTTAATGTTTGGTAAACCCAAAGACATTTAATTGCTGAAGTAAGGGCTGTTTTGTAGGAAATTCTAGGAAACCTTGAAATCAGTGTGCAAAAATTAGGTCTAGATCCACATCTCACACCATATACCTCAGTAAGGTTCAAAGGGCTATGAGATGTAGAGATAAAAGTCACATCATGAATAAATTAGATGAGCAGTTTTACATTCTTTTACAAGGAAAAATCTTGATTAAATGAGATGGAGAAATTAATAAAAAACAAAATGCTCAGTTTTCTTTACATACAATCAAAAAATTCTTGCAGATAGTGTTGTTAAAAATTTTGTTCATTGATCCATTCATTTATTTTTAATATACATTGCTTTATGAATCAAGTTGGGAGAGAAAAATCAGAACAAAAGGGAAAAATCATGCAAAAAAAATAAACAAAGTATGTGTTGATTTACCTTCAGTCTCCATAGTTCTTTTCTGGATGCAGATGGAGTTTTCTGTCCAAAGTCTTTTGAGATTGTTTTGGATCACTGAACCACCGTGAAGAACCAAGTCTTTCATAGTTGTTGATCACACTTTCTTGCTGTTATTGTATACAATGTTTTCCTGGCTCTGGTTGTTTTGCTCAGCATCAGTTCATGTAAGTCTTTCCAGGCATTTCTCAAGTCAGCTTCTTTATCTTTTTTTTTTTAATAAAACAATAATATTCCATTACCTTCATGTACCACAGCTTGTTCAGCCATTCCCCAATTGATGGGAATCTACTCCTTTTCCAATTCTTTGCTACCACAAAAATTGCTGCTACAAACATTTATGTACATGTGCGTTCTTTTCCCTCCTTTATGACTTCTTTGGGATACAGACCCAGTAATGACACTGGTGGGTCAAAGGGTATGCACAGTTTGATAGCCTTTTGGTCATAATTCCAGATTACTCTCCAAAATGGTTGGATCATTTCACAACTCCACCAACAATGTATTAGTGTCCCAGTTTTCCCACATCCCCTCCATCATTTATCATTATCTTTTCCGGTCATCTTAGCCAATCTGAGCGTGTGAGGTGGTACCTCAGAATTGTTTTAAATTCACATTTCTCTAATCAATAGTGAGTTAGAGCATTTTTTTCATGTGACTATATATGGCTTTAATTTCATCATCTGAAAATTGTCTGTTCATATTCTTTCACCATTTATCAATTGGTATTCTTATACATTTGACACAGTTCTTTATATGTTTTAGAAATGAGACCTTTATCAGAAACACTGGCTGTAAAGATTTTTTCCCCAACTTCGTACTTCCTTTTTAATCTTGTTTCTCTTGTTTTTGTTCATGCAAAACCTTTTGAATTTAATGTAATCAAAGTTGTCCATTTTGTATTTCATAATGTTCTCCACTTCTTCTTTGGACATAAGTTTTTCCCTTCTCCAAAGATCTGATAGATAAATTATCTGTTGCTTTCCTAATTTGCTTATGGTATCATACTTTATGCCCAAATCATGTATCCATTTTGACCTTATTTTGGTACAGGGTGTAAGATGTAGATCTGTGTTGAGTTTCGGACATTATTTTCCAATTTTCACAGCAATTTTTGTCAAATAGTGAGTTCTTATCCCAGAAGTTGGGGTTTGGGGATGTTGTTAAAATTAGAAGGGAAATAGCTCTCAGGAACTTTTTCTTTTTTTGCAATAAGTTTCTGTAATAAAGGTTTAGCGTACAAGATTTATAGGGAACTATTGCAAATATATATGAACAAGAGGCATTCTGCAGTAGATAAATGGTTAAAAGATAGGAACAAACAGTACTCAAAGGAAGAAATTTGGGATATGGGAAAATGCCTTAAATAACAAAGAATAAGCTAAATGTAAATTAGAATAACTCTTAGGTTCTACCTCATAACCATCAGATTGACAAAAAAAGAAAATGCCACTTGTTACAGGGGATGTGGGAAGGCAGCTACATGAATGAACTGATGGTGAAGTTGTGAACCTGAACTGTTTCATGATGGAAAGCTATTTTCAAATTATACCCAAAAAGGCACCAAACTGTATAATCTTTGACGCAGTGGTACCACCACTATATACATGTCCCAAAGAGACAGTAGAAAAGGACATAAATGTATGTATGTATATCTATATATACATATATATATATATATGTGTACACATAAGTGTATATGTATATATAGACATACATATATATACACACTCACGCACATACATATATTAAAGATTTATAGATATATGTAAATATATACATATACAGTTTTGTGGGGTAGGGGGAATAGAAGACAGAGAGTAATTAAAAAATAAATTGTGATGGTAGTGATGTTTAAAAAAAAGAAGAGGGTTGTTGGGGCCTTTTTTAACGCACAAAGAAGAACAGGAGACTGGTGACCTTTGACCAGGTTCCGCCATTACTTCCACTGAAATCTAATTTCTGTACATAGTTAAGGGCATAGTAAACTTTTAAGTGGGTGGGAACATAGCTATAACATACAGAAAGGAGTTGGGTAAACAAAATTATAAAATATCAAACAGACATTAGCCTGAGTAGTTTGAAATGAACTAGTGAACAGCTGGTGATATGAGACTGGCTCTCAGAAGTGAGGTGAATCTATATATCTGGGCAGCATCTGCATAATAATGATATTTAATAAGCTTCCTCACAAAACCTAAAGTATTATCCTTTTATCCCAAGAATCAAATGAGGCCTTGAATGCTGTCTACCATTATTATTACTGAGAGTCGTGTCCCTTCTGAGCTACCTACATTCTGTTGGGCCTGTCTATGGGATATCCCAAGTCTCAAAAGCCATTCATTTTAGCAGGATCCATTTGGTTCCTGCACCTTCCAGTACTAGTTCCTGTCTATCCTGAGAGTTTTCACACAAGAGACTTGTCAAAAATAAATCTGGCACATTTTCAATGGACGTGTACTATGTACAAAGCCCTACACTGGGTACTGGGGATACAAAGAATGGAGTTGAGTCCCTGTCCTTGAGAAACTCATTGTCTCCTGCGATGGTTAAGACACATACAAGTAACTAATACTACATTGACTATGGATCATAGGGGAAACTTAAAATCATAATACTATATAAGATATTAGGAGGGAAAAGAGCTGCAGTTTGGGAGACATAAGAGAAGATTTCTTGGAGCAGAAAACATTGGGACTGGGCCTTGAAGGATGAATAGGTTTTTAATGAACAGAAATGGGGAGGCAGAGCAGGTGAAGGTGACAAATTCAGTCACTAAGGAGTAATAGAGTTTGGTAAGAATGAGAGTATGTGTGTTTTAATGTTGCCCCCAGTGCTGTCTTCTTTAACTGCGAGTGAAGAAGTTGGCTGAGCTGTACCTTAACGTTGAAGGAGGGAAAGCCCAATGATGGGTCTAGAGTGATTCTAAAGTAGTCAATTACTCTTTGGCACTGGTGGGCTATAGCATTAACTATAACCCTGGAGGGCCAATGGAACTGCTCTTTCAGGGACCAATATCAAATGAAGGGTCAGCTTTGAATTCTGAGCGTCCTATAGATCTGATTATAGTTCCATGGCTATCCAATCACCTATCTCCTCCATTGCTGAGCAAGAACATTCAAAGAAGCCAATAGCCATAAAGACTGTTAAGAGTAGTGTCAGAATTTGGGATTGGAGTGGTACAATGGATTGATCACTGGATTTAAAGCCAGGAGTTTAGAGCGCATATTCTGAGTTCTCATTCTTACTAGCTTTATGGCATTGAGGTAGTAATTTTCCTCTTAGCCTTAGTTTTTTTTAAAATATTTTTTATTATAGCTTTTTATTTATAAGATATAAGCATAGGTAATTTTTTAGCATTGATCCTTGCAAAATCTCCTGTTCCAACTTTTCCCTGCTTTCCCCCCTTACCCCCTCCAACAGATGACAGGTACACCAATACATGTTAAATATGTTAAAGTATCTATTAAATACTATATTATATATAATATATACATACATATATGTGTATATATATATATGTATACACACACACACACACACACACACATATATATATACACATATCCATATAGTTATTTTGCTGCACAAGAAAAATTGGACTTAGAAATAAGGTAAAAATAACCTGAGAAGGAAAACAAAAATGCAAGTGGACAAAAACAAAGGGAGTGGAAATGCTATGTTGTGGTCACACTCATTTCCCAGAGTTCTTTTGCTGGGTGTAGCTGGTTCTCTTCATTATTGAACAAAGGGAACTGATTTGGTCCATCTCATTGTTGAAGAGAGCCATGTTCATCAGAATTTATCATCATAAAAATTGTTGTTGCTGTCTATGATGATCTCCTGGTCCTGCTCATTTCATTCAGCATCAGTTCATGTAAGTCTCTCCAGACCTTTCTGAAATCCTCTTCTGGTCATTTCTTACAGAACAATAATATTCCATAACATTCATATACCACAATTTACCCAACCATTCTCCAATTGATGGGCATCCATTCATTTTCCAGCTTGTAGCCACTACAAAAAGACTGCTACAAACATTCTTGCATATACAGGTCCCTTTCCCTTCTTTAGTATCTCTTTGGGGTATAAGCCCAGTAGAAACACTGGGTATGCACAGTTTGATAACTTTTTGAGCATAGTTCCAAATGGCTCTCCAGAATGGCTGGATGTATTCACAATTCCCCCAACAATGTATCAGTGTCCCTGTTTTTCCCGCATCCTCTCCAACATTCAGCATTACCTTTCCCTGTCATCTTAGACAATCTGACAGGTGTGTAGTGGTATCTCAGAGTTGTCTTAATTTGCATTTCTCTGATTAATAATGACTTGGAGCATCTTTTCATATGGCTAGAAATACTTTCAATTTCTTCATCCAAAAATTGTCTGTTCATATCCTTTGACCATTTATCAATTGGAGAATGGCTTGATTTCTTAGAGTCAATTCTCTATATATTTTGGAAATGAGGCCTTTATCAGAACCTTTGACTGTAAAAATGTTTTCTCAGTTTATTGCTTCCCTTCTAATTTTGTCCCCATTAGTTTTATTTGTACAAAAGCTTTTAATTTGATATAATCAAAATTTTCAATTTTGTGATCAGTAATGGTCTCTAGTTCATCTTTGGTCACAAATTCCTTCCTCCTGTCTAGGTCTGAGAGGTAAACCATCCTATGTTCTTCTAATTTATTTATAATCTCATTCTTTATGCCTAGATCATGGACCCATTTTGGCCTTATCTTGTTGTATGGTGTTAAGTGTGGGTCAATGTGTAGTTTCTGCCTTGCTAATTTCCTGCTGTACAAGAAGTGTGACTGCCCTGGGCAGATCCACCTAATATTCAGAAGTGTGACTGCATGGGTAGACCCCCTGTTGTGCAGAAGTGTGACTAACTGGGCAAGCTCACCCAATATTCAGAAGTATGTGTGTCCGGGCAGACTCCCGCTGTACAGAAGTATGACTCCCCTGAGCAGACCCATCAACTGTCCAGAAGTGTGACTGCCCTGGGCAGGCCCACCTAATATTCAGAAGTGTGACTGCATGGGTAGAATCGCCACTGTGTAAAAGTGTGAATACTTTGGGCAGATCCCCGCTGTGCAGAAGTGAGACAGCCTAAGTACACCTCCTGCTGTGCAGAAGTGTGACTGCATGGGTAGACCCCATGTTGTGCAGAAGTGGGACTGCCCTGGGTAGACCCCTGCTATGCAGAAGTATGACTGGCTGGGCAGACCCCCGCTGTGCATAAGCATGACTTCCCTGGGCAGGCCCACCCAATATTCAGAAGTATGACTATATGGGTAGACCCCCTGCTGTGCAGAAATGTGACTCTTGGGCAGACTCCCTTTAGTGCAGAAGTGTGACTGTCCTGGGCAGAGTCTTGCTGTGCCAAAGTGTGATTTCCCTAGGCAGAGAACCCCCACTGTGCAGAAGTGTGACTTCTTTGGGCTGAAACCCCGCTTTGCCAAACAACAGCTGCTTTGGGACAAGCTGGCCTTAGTTTTGCTATCTGTGAAGTGGGAATAGTAGTTCTTATACAGTTGTCCTGTGTATTTTACAGTTATCTTGAAGGAAACACTTTGGGAATTTTCAAGTACAGTTTGAAAAGGACTCGTAAAGCTGTTGAAAAGTTTTGACTGCCCTCGGGACCTTTCTACTGACCATAGTTCTAAATGGTAGCCCTCAGTTAGGGCTACCTCAGGGCAAGTCCAGCTGTAAAGCTGTAAAACAAACTATGCTATTAAAACCCTAGTTTCTCATACATCAGCAGTTTGCCTGATCCCTAAGTTCTTCTAGAGATTGAAATACTTCCCTTCAACTGGAATCACCATGATTAGAACTCCATTTGCTTCTAGTCCTTTGGCTCCACAATCCCTAATCTCTTCCCTCAACTACACACTGACTAGTAAGATCAAAGAAAGATGGACCAGTATGATGGAGTGATGGCTTGTTCGCTCTAGTCTCATGTGGTAGTGAGCCATTAAATGTGGGGACTCCTAGCTAGAGGGAAATAAGTCAGGTATTATGTGGTTTCCTTCTTTTCTAATTTTCTTTTGGTTACCTTCGAGTTTCTAGCTATTTCCTTCCCTTCCCTTTCAATTCCTCACTGGAGAAGAGCAATATTTGACATAGATAAAAATGTAAAACTAGATAATATTTCTATGTATCAGGTCTTTCTATGGTGGTGGATAGTATCTTCTTTCATGGGTCCTTTTCAGTTGGTTTGAATATTCATATAACTCAGAATAGCTCAAGCAGTAACCATTAGTCTTTCTTTCTTTTTTCTTTCTTTCTTTCTTTCTTTCTTTCTTTTTTTTTTTGCTGAGACAATTGGTATTAAGTGACTTGCCCAGGGTCACACAACCAGGAAGTATTAAGTGTTTGAGGCCAGATTTGAACTCAGGTCCTCCTGACTTCAGAGCTAGTGCTCTATCCACTGCACCATCTAGATGCCCCTCATCATTAGTATTTGAACAGTATTGCTGTTACATTGTACAATGTTCTCTGGGCTTTCCTTGTTCATTTTTTTCATGCAAGATCTCTCCATGCTTTTCTAATCCACCTGCCCATTATTTCTTATAGCACAGTTGTATTCTATCAAAATCATATATCACAAGTTACTGATCCATTCCCCAATTGATGGACATTTCCTCAGTTTCCACTTCCTTGTCACTACAAAGAGAGTTAGTATAATAAGTATTTTTAGAATATATATATATATGTATATGTATATGTGCATATACATATATATGTGTGTATATGTATATATATACATACACATATACACACATATGTGTGTGTGTGTGTGTGTGTGTGTGTGTCTATGTATAATTTTCCTTTTCCCCTGATCACCTTGGAAGGCAGATCTAATAATAGTATTGCTGGGTCTGTGTAGTTTTATAACTCCAGATTGCTCTTCAAAATAGTTGCATCAGTTTACAGTTCCACCAATAATGTATTAAAGTTCCAATTTTTCTAAATTCCCTCCAATATTTGTCATTCTCCCATAATTTTAGCCAATCTGATAATTGTGAGTTGGCATCTCAACATTGTTTTAATTTTCATGTCTCTAATAAGTAATTATTTAAAGCATTTTTATATGTCTATGTATAGCTTTAATTTCTTCCTCCAAAAACTTTCTATGCATATACTTTGACCATTTTGAGGAATGACTCATATTCTTATAAATTTGACAAAGTTCTTTATATGTTGGGATATGAAGTTTTTATCCTAGAAATTAGCTATGATATTCTTTCTAATTTTATGTTTTCCTTCAAATCTTGACCATGCTGTTTTTATTTGTACAAACCCCTTTTAATGTAATATAATCTAAACTATTTGTTTTACATTTCACAATGCTTTTAAAAAGGCTGAACTCTCACCTGTGGCTCTTCCTTATTCATGAATTCTCCTGTCCAGAAATCTGATAGATAACATATTCCATGTTCTTTTAATTTACTCAGATCTCCTTTTATGTTCCAGGTCATGCATCTATTTTGATCGGGAATTATGTTTTTTTAATATATGTGTCTGCTTGTCCATTCGTTGTTAATGGTGGCTGGATTGTATGTAGTATTAGAGAAATCACTATTGATGCTCATTGGGGATTTTGGAGAATTGACAGAAGAAAACTAAACATTTGATTTGGCTGTACACAGTGATGCTGAGTTCAGTCATTTACATGAATTGCTTAGTTATTGATGCCTATCTACCATGTGGTCTAATAAGAACCATGCATCTCATTACACATGTGTCAGGTTAACTCGGTTTTATATTCTGGGTAATTATCATTATCTAGTATTTGTGTAAGAATGGGACTTTCTGCTTAGGCAACAATCACCCTCTGTTTGCCAGAGTTGGAGAATCCTTTTCATACATGGAGAATGAAGGGAACAAAAGAGAATTTTCATGACTTGAATTTATTGGAAGTTTGTCAGAGTTGTATGGGTGTTGTTCCACTCAATTTTAAAAGACAAAAAATGTATGCAAAGCGGGCAGAGAGCTTTGCTGCTATTGGTGGAAAGATATGGGGTTGTAGTGCTATGTTTCTCATGTTGCTTAAAGCTGTTTTACATCTTATATGGGAAATTTTTTAGTGAGAAAAAATATTTGCACAAATGGCTATGAGAATATCATTAATTGCAGGGTTTCTTTGTAATAAAAAGAAAATAGGTATGCAGTTATTCTCTAAAGTGACTAAAATGGAGTAGCCATCTCTGTTTCCATCACTCGATCAAAATTGGCATTGCCAAAGAATGTGAATTTTACATTTACTGAAATCATACATCAAAGGCATTCAGGATGTGGTCCATGCTCCCACATGCAGCCTACTCCCAAGTGCTGTCTGAAACACACTCAAACTTAATTGGGATATAAATAATGAACAATCAAAATTAGATAATGTTACATTTTCTAAGAAAGTCAGTGTGTGGCCAGCAGAACTCTTTATTTGCTGATTTGTGACTGATTTGTGTTTGTATTTGACTTCAATGCTCATGTAGGATTCTGGGAAGAGGGTGGAGTAGATTAGAAAATTCCAAGCTATTCACATGTCCCCTACAAACAAAACAAAATTACATCTCATGGCAAATGTAAACCACAGATATAACTTGGGGCCAGCAGCCTGACCTATAGGAACTTTCACCTCATGGATAGCCTCAGCAGGTGGTCTGAGTCCAGGAAGACTGAGGGGACCTCTGATGATCAGGAACACCAGCCCAGCTGTGCTGCACAAAAGGGCCAAGAAGGAACCAGCACACTGGTGAGTTGTCGAGGCAGTGGGGCAGGAATACTGCTGGTTGAAGATACTTACAGGAAAGTGGAGCCTTTTGGGTTCTAGGTTAGAAGGGAGAGTTGAAGTGAAGCCAGAGGGACCTTCCCATTCCTATCTCATGATTAGAGGCATTTCCATTAATAAGTTCTCATTAAAATAAGAGAAGAAAAAAGAGAAAGAACCCACCCATAAAAAAGTTACTGTGGAAATAGGGAAGATGGGGATTCATCTTCAGATGAGAAGATTGAAGGGAAAAAAGTAACATTAAATGGCTACCTTCCCAGAAAGATGTTATCTTAAGAACTCAGAAAAGACTTTAAAAATCAAATGAGAGAGATTTTGGGAAAAAATAAGAACCATCCAAGAAAAGCAAGAAGAATGTGAAAAGAAAGTCAGCCAACTAGGAAAGGAGATCCAGAATCTCAAAGAAGAAAATAATTCTTTGAAAATTACAACTGGGTGAGGGAAGCCAATGAAGCTATAAGAAACCAAAAAACCAAAGCAAACCAAAATATAAGAATGAAAAATTAGAAGAGAATGTGAAATATAGGAAAAACAACAGATCTAAAGAACAGATCAAGAAGAGAAAACATAAAAATAGACTACCAGAAACTTATGACCAAAACTCCCCCCAAACCTTGACACAATAATGCAAGAAATTATCAAAGAAAATTGTCCTGAAGTGATAGAAAAGAGATGAAAATAGAAATAGAAAAAACCCACCCACCACTACCTCAAAGAGATCCTACAAGGAACATAGGAATATTGCTAAATTTCAGAACCCCCAGATCAAAGAGAAAGTTTTACAAGAAGCAAACAAAAGAAACACTTCAAATATTATGGAACCAGAGTTAGAATTATAAAGGATTTAACAGCAGCTGCAAAAAGACCACAGGTCCTGTAAATACTATATATCAACAATCAAAAAAATTAGGCCTATGGACAAAATGTCATGTCCAGCAAAATTAAACATAATTTTGAATGAAAAAAGCATGTACATTAAGTCAACTCAAAGATTATTTGGATTTTGTATCAACCACAAAATAATAAGTGTGTGTATGCATGTAGGAATATGTGTTTGTACATATAGATAAGTGTGTGGGTTTATATATGTATATGTATACCTACGTATTACACACGTACATATCTGCTTACCTGCTTTGGGGAGGTGGGAGGAATGAAAGAGAAAAAAAGAATGAAGTAAAAAGTAACAGTAGAGACCAAAAGAAGAAGCTATAAAGAAGCAACAAAAAGATGGACAGTCGTGAATATAATCTCTTATTATTTTATATGTTTTCTTGAAATGGAAATCTTGTTATATATTTTGAATCCTCACTGATGTTCTGCTGTGTACATACAGTGTTTTTTTTTCATTTCTTTCTTTTTCTATTTGTTTCTTTTTATTTTAATTAAACAAAAATAAAACAACTCCTTAAAAAATTGAATTGGCCAAGTGGAAAAGAAGGTACAAAAGCTAATTGAGGAAAATAATTCCTTGACTTCAAGGAGGACTGGCATTTCTAGGGTGAAGCCATGCTGAGCCCTTTTCAGGTCTATTCATCTTCCTTTGGTGTCCACTTGCCAGTGAAATCTCACCTGTGGCTCTGTAAACTTGTAGCATGTGCATTGGCCACATGCTGGTAAAACCATCTTGACATATGTTCTAAACTAGAGAGTAACCAATGGGCTTCAAACCCATTAGTAGATTAAGGGGATGTCTACCCTAAGCATGTTAAGACTTACTCTGGCAGAGTGGGCAGATGAGAACAGTTTGTTCCAGTGGCCATGAAGACAGCTGAAGCAGACTCTAGAACCCTTAGAGCTTGGTCAGACATTGAAAATGCCAAGACCATCCATTGTCTCCTGGGCCATCGCCCATCATCTTGACTTTTGACTTAATACTGGATTTTGATGATTGGGAGAAAGAATGAGGCTGACAACTTTGTATAAATCTACCTCACTTAAATCCAATCCATATACAAATCAAGACATGACCCTATTATGTTAATGGTCTTCAAAAATGCAGAACAAACAACAATAGTGTAATGATTGTGCTTTGCTAGTTTCCTTCTAGTTTACAGGCTAAGAAAATTATGACACCAAGGGAACCCATATGGAAAAGGTTCAGCAGATGTTTTTTCATTTATTCAGCCCTAAACAAATAGGGTGCCCAATTCAGCCCAGACCAGCTCCCCCTTTTCCATTTATTGTTTGATTAAGCCATGTTAATAGTCTAATATTAGTTGATTGTAGACAGAATCATCATTTAAATATAATCTGGAGAAGCAGTTATGTAGTGCTTAAAGATTTGCATAGCATTTTAGAAATAATGTTTTATCCTTACAGAAGTCCTGGGAGATAGGTGCTACTTTTATTTTACAGAGGCAGAAACTGAGGCACGTATGTTATATCATTTTTCCAGGGTCACACTTTTAGGAAGTATCCAAGGCTGGATTTTACTCTAATCTTCCAGATTCTTTGTCCAGTACTCTATACATTGAAACTACTAGCATCCAGACTGGCAGGATACATCAGGTACAATATCATTCAGCTCCTTGAATAAGCATATCCCTTGTGATAAAGAATAAAGAAGAAGGGGGGAAATTGAGTCAAACTAACACACTCAAAGATCTGACGTTATATGCACACAAAAATGACTCCACACACACACACACACACACACACACACACACACACACTCTCATACTCACACATACCCACATAGCAACAAAGAAAACTTGGGAAGAATATTCTCTTCTCTTTTCTTTGAAGTTGAGCCTTGGATATTACGATTTCACAACATTCACTATCAGTGACTTTGTTTTTATTATTCTTTTAATTTATATTGTTTTACTAAGGATTATACCATTCAAAACAATAGATTGTTTTCCTTGTACTTCATTTTGTACCAGTTTATATGTTTTCCCTTATTTTTTAATTTCTATTCTATTCATAGTTTCTTACAAAAGAATGATACCCAATTATATTCGTGCATTATAGGTTCTTTATTTTTCAAATGATGGCCATTTAGAGTGAAAATTATAGAATCTTAGATATAAAGCTGGAAGGGATCTCAGAGGCCATTTTTCTTTTTTGTTTCATGTTCCTACAAAAAGTCCTACAGTAACTTTTGGTTTCTAGAGGGCCTTTGTTTTTGTTATTAACCTCTTTGCATTATATGCCTAGTGGGATCTTCTTCATTCTCTTTACAGATTGTTTTTCTGGGATACTTGGTCAGTTTAGAACTTTCTCGAAATGCATTAATAATGTGTATTTTAACAAGACCTCTTCAACACTGATCCTTCTTGATGCTTGTCGTTCTCAAATCAATTTGTTGGGTGAGAGGTAAAACCTCAGGGGCATTTTGATTTGTCTTTTTTTATATGTAGTAATCTCAACCATTCTTGTCTATGGTTGTTAATCGCCTTTGGTTCCCATCTTGGGAACTTTTGTCCATATTCTCTGATGATTTATCCAGTGGGGAATGCTTCTGGTCTCCTGTATTCCTGTTGATCATATATATTGGATATCAAATAATTATCAGAGCTATTAGATATATAGAGTTTTGTTTCCCACTTTAATCTCCTCCTTTTCTTCTTTTTTGCATGAATTTTGTTCAAGCAAAAATTTTGCAACTTCATGTAATTTAAAGAATCTATTTTATCAAAAAAAAAAGAGAGAATACTCTGATACTTGGCAGGGGGAAAAAAAAAGAATCTATTTTATCTTTTTATAATCTGCTCTGTCCCTTGTTTAGTTGTCTCTACCCTCCATCTCTATGTCTGTCCTGGAATTTTTTTGTGTGTGCATGGAAGAGGTAAATTGAAAGGAAAGGACTCATCAAGAATGATAATACCATCTCTTCTTAGTCCATATGCTGTTAGGCTCAAAACACATAAATATTACAGTGAGAAATAAATATTTTGGCTTATGTTGAGAACTGTTCCATCTAGTTGGTCAATATCAGGTAGGTAAGGTTAATATCAAAGCTATGTAGTGACCTCTCTGGTGTTGGTTACTGGGGGAGGTGAATTGTTGGAATGGGAAAGTGTTGTTGGAATGGAAGGACAAGGGAAGGATTTAAGGGAACTTGTGCCTCAGACTTGTGATCCTTTCCCTGGGGAACTCCAGGCAACTGTCTAAGGCTTAAGTAAGGAAGCTGAAACCAGCACCAGTAACATCTTAGCAACAACCTTAGTGTGAAACCTCAATTCACAGTGGGCAGATGCTGAATGGAAGTCGCTGTGTTAATAGGAATAACTAAAATGGAGAAAAGTAGTACAACCAATTTAGTATAAATTGGAAGGAACCAAGTACAGGAAGCTGAAGAGAGAGTGAAACTTAAAATGGTTGGTAACCAGGGAAACTGCATTGAAAGGAACTCAGAACCCTTACTAGCTGCTAGTTTGCTGGGCTCCCTGTGAGCAGTATCATTTTTCCTGTTGTTGGTGAATATTGCTGGCCCCATTCCCATCTGCTTTATAAAGGGGCAGGATTGTCATGAGGCCTCAGCCAATGTCAACCCCTAATTGTCATCTTGAAACAATTTCCCACAGGGCTCCTGAGCAGAAGTTGAGCTGTGCCACATAAATCTGAAGGGGTCATGTAGATTTTGGAAATGGGGAAACAGAAGAGGATATATGTAATATAGGTAGGGGTTGATGGCAGAGAATAGATGAAATTGGACATCTTTTGTCAATGAAGAATCTTTGAATATGTGTCTTCTAAGTGAAATAACTCAGCAAATCTGAATATTATGCAGAGCCTGGTTTTTAAGTGGTTAGCCTTTGTGGTCTTTTGTTTTGGAGTGAATTTTGAACACCTCAGAAATTCCAATTAGGAGTCCTCAGGCCTGGGCCTAGCAAGCAGAAATCGGATTTGCTCATCACTGGCTTTTGTTTTGCTCCACCAGAAACTGGCAGCCTGGCAGAAATCTACAGGCTTTGTGAGATCCTGATGACAGTAATGTAGCTGATGGAGAGAGACATCTAAGGCACAGGGACTTCAAGATGGAGAGATTCTTCAACTCATTAAAGAAAAGAGGCAAAATGCTATGTTTATAGGCAGGCATTTCCCCACTTGAAATGGAAACTTGAGCCTCTAGCACAAAAATGTATTTGGCAAGCATGCTTCTGTACTCTAGATGCCAGTTAAAATAGACATTTTCAAAAAAAACCCTCTCTCATCTGTCCTAATTGCCAAAGGAGACCAGAAATTAAGAGAAATTCCAGCGAAATAAGAACTTTGTGGTTTTTCATAACCAAAGTTCACATGGACCCTTGAGAGAAAAGCAAAAAGATACTCCATTGACTTTTACATGTTTGTCTCTTATAGAGAGAAGAACTTTCCAAAGGCAAAAGGATGTCTAGATTTCGTACCTGGCTTTTTCTCTTTAAAAGTAATTATGACCTCTCTCGCCATTCATTAATCACAGTTATATTCATGAGTATGTTGCAAGTGTGCATTTATAGAGGAAATAAATCCCCACACATTCTAAACCCTTAGTTTAGAATTCTTAATTATTCAGAAGTAGACTGGGAAAACATTTACCTTGTGCTATCAGTGAAGAAAATAGTTTCCAGGAAGATAAATACTGGGGGAGTCTAAGACAAAAAAAGTTAACCAGTAAATGCCCTTAAGCATTCTCCATTAGAGGAGGGGAGAGGACTCTAAAAAGTACTTACTAAAAAGTAAGTAAATACAATGTAGTTCTTTTTCTTTACTTTTTTTTATTAAATCTTTTTATGTTCAAAACATATGCATGGATCATTTTCAACATTCACCTTTGGAAAACCTTGTGTTCCAATTTTTTCACTCTCTTCCCCTCACCCCCTCCCCTAGATTGCATTAATCCAATATATGTTAACCGTGTGTAGTTCTTCTATACATAATTCCACATTTACCATGCTACACAAGAAAAATCAGATGAAAAAGGGAAAAATATGAGAAAACAAAAGGCAAGCAAACAATAACAAAAGAGTGAAAATACTATGTTGTGATATACACTTAGTTCCCTGTTTCGTCTCTCTGGGTGCAGATGGCTTTTTCATCACAAGACCATTGAACTGTCCTGAATCATCTCATTATTGACAAGAGCCATGTTCATCAGAATTGATCATTGTATAATCTTGTTATTGCTGTGTATAGTGATCTGGTTCTGCTCATTTCACTCAGCATCAGTTCATCCAAGTCTCTCCAGGACTCTCTAAAATCATCCTGCTGATCATTTTTTATACAACAATAATATGCCATTGCAGTCATATACCATAACTTGTGCAGCCATTCTCCAAGTGATGGGCATCCACTCAGTTTCTAGTTTCTTGCTACTACAAATATTTTTGCGCTTGTTGGTCTCTTTTCCTATTTTTATGATCTCTTTGGGATACAAGCCCAGTAGAAAAATTGCTGGATGAAAAGATATGCATGTTTTGATAGCCCTTTGGGCGTGGTTCCAAATTGCTTTTCAGAATGGTTCAATCAGTTTGCAACTTCATCTTTTTGTCATCTTAGCCAATCTGAGGGGTATGTAGTGGTATCTCAGAGTTGGCTTAATTTGTATTTCTCTGATCAATAGTGATTTAGAACATCTATTTATATGACTAGAAATGGTTTCAATTTCTTCATCTAAAAATTGTTGATATCCTTTCACCATTTGTCAATTGGAGAATGACTCATTGTATTCTTATAAATTTGAGTCAGTTCTATATATATTTTAAAAATGAGGCATTTATCAGAACTTTTGAATGTAAATTTCCCCCCATTTTATTGCTTTCCTTCTAATCTTGTCTGCATTGGTTTTGTTTGTACGAAATCTTTTTAATTTAATATAATCAAAACTATCTATTTTGAATTTAATATACTCTAGTTCTTCTTTGGCCACAAATTCCTTCCTTCTCCATAGATCTGAGAGGTAAACTATCCTTTATTCTTCTAATTTGCTTATAATATCACTCTTTATGTCTAAATTGTGAACCCATTTTGACTTTATTTTGGTGTAGGGCCTTAGGTGTGGATCAGTGCCTAGTTTCTGCCACATTAATTTCCAATTGTCCCAGCAGTTTTTGTCAAATTGTGAGTTCTTATACCAAAAGCTGAGGTCTTTGGGTTTGTCAAATACTACATTGCTGTAGTCATTGACTATTTTGTCCTGTGAACCTAAGTGATTGACTACTCTATTTCTTAACCAGTACCACATGTTTTTGATGACTATTGATTTATAATATAGTTTTAGGTCTGGTACAGCTAGGCCACCTTCATTTGCATTCTTTTTCATTAATTCCCTTGAAATTCTTGACCTTTTGTTCTTCCAGATGAATTTTGTTGTTATTTTTTCTAGATCAGTAAAATAGTTTCTTGGTAGTTTGATTGCTATAGCACTAAATAAATAGAATAGTTTAGGTAGTATTGTCATAATTATCCAATTCAATTGACTTATCCAAGAGCACTTGATAATTTTTTCCAATTGTTTACATCTGACTTTATTTGTGTGGAAAGTTTTATGTAGTTTTGCTCATATAGTTCCTGACTTTGCCTTGGCAGGTAGACTCCCAAATATTTTATATTATCTACAGTTGTTTTAAATGGAATTTCTATTTGTATCTCTTGCTGCTGGACTTTGTTGGTAACATGGAAATGCTGTTGATTTTTGTGGATTTATTTTGTATCCTGCAACTTTGCTAAAGTTGTGAATTGTTTCTAGTAGTTTTTAGATGATTCTCTAGGATTTTCTAAATACATCATCATATCATCTGCAAAGAGGGATAATTTGGTTTCCTCATTACCTATTCTAATTCCTTTAATCTCTCTTTCTTCTCTTATTGCCAGAGCTAGCATTTCTAATGCAATATTGAATAGTAATGGTGATAATGAGCAACTTTGTTTCTCCCACTGTCTTTTTTGGGAATGATTCTAGTTTATCCCCATTATATATGATGCTTGCTGATGGCTTTAAATAGATGCTATTGATCATTTTAAGAAAAACTCCATTTATTCCTATACTCTAATGTTTTTAGTAGGAATGGTTATTGGATTTTGTCAAATGCTTTTTCTGTGTCTCTTGAGATAATGATATGATTTTTGTTAGTTTGATTATTGATATTGTCAATTATTCTAATAGTTTTCCTAATATTGAACCAGCCCTGAATTCTTGGTATATAAATCCTACTTGGTTCTGGTGTATTGTCCTGGGGATAACTTGCTGTAATCTCTTTGCTAATATTTTATTTAAGATTTTTGTGTCATTATTCATTAGGGAATTGGCCTATAATTTTCTTTCTCTGTTTTGACCCTATCTGGTTTATGTATTAGCACCATGTCTGTGTCATAACAATAATTTAGTAGGATTCTTTCTTTCCCTATTTTTCCAAATACTTTCCATAGTATTGGAATTAATTGTTCTTTAAATGTTTGGTAGAATTCACATGTAAATCCATGTAGTCCTGGAGATTTTTCCTTAGGGAGTTAATTAGTAGCTTATTCTATGTATTTTTCTAAAACGGGACTATTTAAATAAATTATTTCCTCCTCTGTTAATCTGGACAATCTATATTTTTGTAAGTATTCATCCATTTCATTTAGATTACCATATTTATTGACATATGGTTGGGCAAAATAACTCCTAATTACTGCTCTAATTTTCTCATCGTTGAGGGAAAGTTCACTCTTTTCATTTTAGATTCTAACAGTTTGATTTTTGTCTCTACTTTTTAAAATCAAATTAGCTAAAGATTTATCTATTTTGTTGCATTTTTCATAAAACCAGCTCTTAGTTTTGTTTATTAGTTCAATAGGTTTTTTTACTTTTGATTTTATTAATCCCTCCCTTTTATTTTCGGAATTTCAAATTGAGTATTTCATTGGGGGGTTTTAATTTATTCTTTTTCTATCTTTTTTAGTTGCATGCCCAATTCATTGACCTCTTTCTCCATTTTATTCAAGTAAGCATCTAGAGATATAAAACTTCCCCTAAGTAATTACAATATAATATAAGGAAGGAGAGAATACTAGATAAACAAATAAACATCTATTTAGCACTTACTGTGTACTTGGTACTGTCTTAAGCCATGGGGATTGGAAGAAAAAATTATGTCTGCTTTCAGGGAGCTAATGTGTAAATTTTTGTTGTTGAGGTTTTTTTCCATTGTGTTTAATTTTTTGTGTCCTTGTTTGGGGTTTTCATGGCAAAGATGCTGGAGTAGTTTACCATCTCTTTCTCCAGTTCATTTTACAGATAAGGAGACTGAGGCAAACTGAGTGAAATGACTTGTTTAGGATTACATACCTTGTCAGAATCTGAGGTCGAGTTTGAACTCAGAAAGAGGATTCTTCCTGATTCCAGACCAGGTGCTCTATCTACTACAATGTCTTCTAGGTGCCCCAACATGCAAATAGGGAAGACGAGCCATAAAAATGACTTGAAAGGGTTTGTGCTACATCACAAGAGGCCTCACAAGGGGCCTCTTCAACAAATGAGGGAGTTTGACCAAAGCATAGGAGCTCAGGCGAGGAACCTGAAACATAATTGAAACCAGCCCTTTCTTTTACAGAGACATGTAGTAGCTTCTTCAAGATTTTCAAGTTAATGTAGTAGAAATGGATCTTGAACCAAGATTATCTGATTTGAGTTCAAGTGATCTTTCACTATAGTAACCTTTAATTTACTCTCAGGACCACTTTAGTTCATCTGTTTGCACACAGTCAACTTAATAATTCAGAAATATCCTTACTTATTAAATAAAACCACACAAAAATAAAAAAAAATCTTTGATAAGTAATACTTTGCTAACCTTTATTCCTATAACTGCAGGTATTTGAATAAGTAAATTGTATTTCCTTTAAAATTTTCTAGGATGTGACTTCATTAACTTGGCTACCACATCCGAGAGACAATGAGGAAAAACTAGAAAAAACAATACAAGAAAAACCAAGAAAATCATAAAAAAGTTATCCAGTTGAAAAAGGAGATACAAAGTCTTAAAGAGGAAAACAGCTCTTTGAAAATTAGAATTGAGCAAGGGGAAGCCAGTGAAGCTATAAGAGACCAAGAAATAACAAAACAGAATATAAAGAATGAAAAAATAGGACAGAATGAGAAACATAAAAAAACTAGTCTGGAGAATAGATCAAGAAGAGAAAATATAAGAATAATTAGAGTACTTGAAAGCTGTGACCCAAACAAAAAACAAACAAAAAGAAAATCTTGACACAATAATGCAGGAAATAATTTAAGAAAATTAATCTGGCTAAGATGACAGGAAAAATAATGATGAATGTTGGAGGACGTGTGGGAAAACTGGGACACTGATGCATTGTTGGTGGAGTTGTAAACGAATCCAACCATTCTGGAGAGCAATCTGGAATTATGCCCAAAAAGTTATCAAACTGTGCATACCCTTTGATCCAGCAGTGTTACTTCTGGGCTTATATCCCAAAGAAATACTAAAGAAGGGAAAGGGACCTGTATGTGCCAAAATGTTTGTAGCAGCCCTGTTTGTAGTGGCTAGAAACTGGAAAATGAATGGATGCCCATCAATTGGAGAATGGCTGGGTAAATTGTAGTATATGAATGTTATGGAATATTATTGTTCTGTAAGAAATGACCAGCAGGATGAATACAGAGAGGCCTGAAGAGACTTAAATGAACTGATACTGAGTGAAATGAGCAGGACTAGGTGATCATTATACACTTCAACAACGATATTGTATGAGGATGTATTTTGATGGAAGTGGATTTCTTTGACAAAGAGATCTAACTCAGTTTCAATTGATAAATGATGGACAGAAGCAGAAAGAAGACTGGGAAATGAATGTGAACTATTTGCATTTTTGTTTTTCTTCCCAGGTTATTTTTGCCTTTTGAATCCAATTCTCCCTGTGCAACAATATACTGCGACATATTTAACATATATAGGACTGCTTGCCATCTAGGGGATGGAGTGGAGGGAGGGAGGGGAAAAATCGGAACAGAAGTGAGTGCAAGGGATAATGTTGTAAAAAAAATTACCCTGGCATGGATTCTGTCAATAAAAAGTTATTATAAAATTAAAAAAAAGAAAATTAATCTGGAGTGCTAGACCAAGAGGGAGAAGTAGAAATAGAAAAAAAATCCACTGCTCACCACCTCAATAGAGATCTTTTGTTCAAAACACATAGGGATATTATTGCCAAATTTCAAAATCCTCAGATCATAGAGAAAATTTTGCAAGAAACAAACAAACAAAAACAGTATATGTTGGAGTTACTATTAAAATTGTACAGGACTTAGCAGTAGCCACAATAAAAGACTGCAGGTTCTGGAATCATATATAGTAGTATTCAAAAGAACCAGGCCTTTGGCCAAAAATATCATATCAAGCAAAATTATCCTTCATATGGAATGAAAAAAATGGACATTCAGTGAACTTCCAGATTTTTAGGATTTTCAACCAAACCATAACTCAATAGAAAATTTAACATATAAAAATCAATATCTGAGATTTGTTTCAAGGAACTTAACATATCCAAATTGTTTTTTTACATGGAAATGTGTACCTTTTTTTTTTTAAAGATTGACACCCACAATTGTATAGCTCAAAAGAAAGATTTAAACAGATGAGGTGCAGAAGAATAATAGACACAAAGTTATTAGGGTGGGGAAGGCTCGTTATTCTGAAAATTTATTCCCAATGGTATGAGTTAAATAGACAGTAGTGCATATATACCATGAAGGCTATAGCACCCTTCAAAATCTATAAAGAAATAAGGGAGGGAAGGATGGGCAGAGGGGGAAGCAAAAGGTGGGGGAAGAAGACAAAGGAGGGATTCATAGATATGGGGAGGTTAAGTAATAGCAAGGCAAATTAAGAAGTAGAATTAAAGTAAACAAGTTAGTAGGGATAGGAAAGAATGAGATATACATAAACACCACAAGAAGATTCAGAAGTAGAATTTATTAGGGAAAAAAAGCATAGCTAGTAAACACTGATCTTAGACAAAGACAAACTTAAAGAGTCAGTCAAGAGCCAAATCTACTTTATATGTTAACCATACTAATGTAGTTTCTGATGCATGTTTACATATAGGTAAGCATGTATGTATATATGTGTATCTGAGTATATGTAGATATGAATGCATGTCACTCTATGTATGTGTGTATATAGATATGTGTATGTGTGTGGATCTGTGAATGGGTGTGAATGTATACATATAAATGTTACTATGTGTACGTGTGTATGGGTGGGACGATGTATGTATATATGTGTGTATGTATATGTGTATTAAATATATCTATGTTTAACTATAGCCTGCTTAGGGGAGGTAGGAGAAATGAAAGTGGGAAAAAGAATAGAGTAAAAAAGTGCACAACAGAGAATAAAAGACCAACCTACAAGGAAGCAAAGAAAAGATGGACACTCATGAATATGATTTTTTTCTACTGTTATATATCCTTTCTTGAACTAAAAATGTATTGTATTTTGAATCCTCCCTCACGTTCTGCTGAGCACTTGACAATGTTCTGTTCTCTTTTGTTTTATTTTCCTTTTCTGTCTTTTTTCTTGTTTTCTTTAAATAAACAGAAAATAAAAACCTGAAGATGCATAGAATAAAAGACAGCTAATTATTAAAGAAATCCATTATATATTACAATATAATTTGGGAATGGTAGCCATGTAGTGAACGGAAGGCAAAAGTTCACATATGTCAGGGGTATCCATTCTTGATGAAAACATAAAGTCACAGGCCATTGTTCTGAACTGTTGTAGTTCACTGGCCAGGATACAATACATGCTTTAAAGTACTACTAGAATAGTATCTAGTGATTGAGAAGTTACAATCTCCTTGTGCTTGAGTGGGATTGTAAGGACCACTGAGTGAGTCAAAGTTCTTTCTGCATTGCGTCCATGCCTGATGTTTCTTGGTGACCAGAGCTATTTGTTGTACTTTCTGGATGATTGAGCTCTAGGTGATGTTGGTAAAAAGGGAATCACAATTCATTTATTATATTGCTCTTTTTATTTTAATTCCCAAACTGGATTGTTTTAGTGGATGCTTCTGTCTCAATTAGAGTAGTTAGGCATCAGTGTTAGTTTGCATTTCACACGCCTTATGTTGTACATCCTCTGAGCACTAGCTTCAGCAAATAAGAAACCCTAATAAGACAGAAATACAGAAATTGGCAGTAAGCCACAGGAATAGATACCTACTGATAAGCACATTACAGGAATTTGATTGTCTTTCTTTCCTCTGAATTGATGACCACTGAATTATTTTCCAACTCTTAAATTCTGTGATTCTTTAATATTAGTCAGAATTCATTTTCTATTAGTAAGGGACCAAATGGAGCCAGCTGTCTTCCTTAAACAAACAAACAAAAATCAACAGAGTCACTTTAATTCACATGGCAGTGGTACCAGGGATGACTGTGACCATATCAGCAGATGATAATCCACAAGATAATTTATAGACATAAACCTAAGAGTACCAGATGCCACACCAGATGCACCCATGGTCCATCTAGCCCAGTGGTATTGGTGAGAATCAGATAAAATAATGAATATGAAATAAGTTTGTAAACTTGGAATCGGTGTACAATTTTAAGATCTTATTTTCATAATAATATCTTTAATCATGACTCCAAGGAGTGCCTATTTTGTGGAAGTCCTAGTTACTTCCTGTGACATATACTTCAAATATTTTAATAACTTTTTATTTTTCCAAATACAGAAAACAAAGATAGTTTTCACCATTCAACTTTGCAAAACCTTGTGTTTCAAATTTTTCTCCCTCCCTCCCTGCACCCCCTCCCACTGACAGCAAGCAATCCAATATAAGTTAAATATGCACAATTCTTTAGACATATTTCCATATTTGTCATGCTGCACAAGAAAAATCACATCAAAAGGGGAAAGAAAAAACATGAGAAAAAACAAGCAAACAAAAAACAACAAGTTAAAATCCTTTGCTTTGATCCACATTCAGTCTCTCTGACTGCAGATGGTATTTTTCATCACCTTGCCTTGCATCACCTCATTGTTGAAAAGAACCAACTCCATCACAGTTGATCATGACATAATCTTGTTACTATGTAGAATGTTCATTTTGTTCTATTCATTTCACTTAGCATCAGTTCATGAAAGTCTTTTCTGAAGTCAGCCTGCTCATCATTTCTTTCTTTTTCTTTTTTTATTATAGCTTTTTATTTACAAGTTATATGCATAGATAATTTTACAGCATTGACAATTGCCAAACCTTTTGTTCCAATTTTTCCCCTCCTTCCCCTATCCTCTCCCCCCGACTGCTCATCATTTTTTATCTTATAATGATATTCCATTATTTATCCATATACCGTAATTTATTTAGCCATTCCCCAACTGATGGGCATTCACTCAATTTCTAGTTTCTTGCTACTACAAAAAAGGTTGCTACAAACATTTTTGTGCATGTGGGTCCTGCTCCCTCTTTTATAATATCTTTCAAATACAGACACTCTAGACACTGCTGTAGCAAAAGGTATGCATAGTTTGATAACCATTTAGGCATAATTTGAAATTTTTCTTCAGAATGGTTGGATCAATTTACACTTTCACCAACAATGCATTAGTGTTCCAGTTTTTCCATATTCCCTCCTGAAAGGTGTGAAGTGGTACCTCAGAGTTGTCTTAATTTGCATTTCTCTGATCAATAGTGATTTAGGCAATGCTTTCATAGGACTACAAATGGTTTTAATTTCTTTGTCTGAAAATCGTTCATTTCCTTTGACCATTTATCAATTGGAAAATGGCTTGTATTCTTATAAAATTGAGTCTGTATATATTTTAGAAATGAGACCTTCATCAGAAACATTGGATGTAAAATTTTCCCAGCTTTCAGCTTCCCTTCTAATCTTGGCTGCATTGGTTTTGTTTGATGTACTTCACATATTAATAACTTATAATTAATGATTCATAATTATTCTACTATTGACTTCATTTTACCTTTTCCCGAACCTGTCTTTGTGTTCCTCCCTTTCCCTTTCTGGAACCACAATCAAATCGGTGCTGTTATTGTTATTAGAGTGTGTCAGTCTGTGGTATGGATTTGTCTATCTGAGAAATAAGATCATTCCTTCCCCCATTGGTGAAACCCTCTGTCGTTGAATGAACTTGCTTTATTTCAGTGAATAGTAGTAAAATGTAATTTGGCACAGTGGAGTTGTACCTATGCATAAATAGACATACAGCCTTGGATACTGTATCAAGTATTTGTTCTCAGTTTAGACGCAGTAGGCCATCAGGAGTACTACAGAGTGTCAGCAAGCCCTGTCTTTTTCTGATTGCTGAAAGGCTTCCAGATATACAGGATGAATTTGGACTTAGGAGTTCCATGAAATACACAGTTTGAGTTTATTTTTGGCTTTATCTAACTTACCACAAAGTGAGACTTATTAACTCAGTCAGTAGTATGCCCAATCTGGTAAAGAACTGACCCAGAGAATCTAGTACTAGTGTCTCTTTTTCCCCTGTCCCCTTTCTAGCCTACTCCACTTCTACCAGCACTCCCCATGTGAAGCCCCACTGTTCTATGCAGTAAGTAGGAGAGGTGTCAACAGAATGAGAAGGTGCTCTTTTCATAGTCACATTAGTTAACAAAGAGGGAACAAGTCCATATTCCTCATTCCCTTTGTGACATAGGTTTTCCTCAAATCTTCAGTCTTCATAGTATTACAGATCTAGAATTTGGGAGCATCCTCAGAGACTATCTAGTCCAAATTTCTCATCTTACAGAGGGGAAAGCTGAGGTCCAGTGAAGGAAAGGGCTTTGCCCAAGGTCAATCACACTGGTAACAGCCTTTAAGTGTTATAGGCAGGATTTGAGTGGAGATCCCCTGACTCTAGAACCAGTGCTTTCTCTATTTATGCCTTTCATCAACTGAAGACTAATTAATTTAATCTAGAAAAATACTGCTTAGGTTCCTGTAGGTCCAGGTTTTTCTATATACTGGATTGGTACAATTTGACATAGGGGAAAGGATCCATTTTTGCCCCTTGGATTTTTGTTGCTTCATTCTCTTTGTTTGTGACTATTCCCTTTTATGCTTGCTCAGAACTTCTCCATATTAGTGGATTTCTTTTAAGCTAATTGCGATCACTTGACTGCAATGAATCTTTGGACAGGCCTTTTTAATATTTGTATCACCCACATCTGTTGTTTTCCCTTTTGTGATCCAAGATTCAGATTCATTTTTGTTAGGGAGGAAGCATAACATCTTTGGAAGAAGAGTGGCGTGGTAGGCAAGCTGGGCACTCCTTGTATCTCAGTCATTTTCTAAAAAAACTTGTAATAATTGATGTTTTTGCCAATTACAGATAAAAACAATTTCAACAATTTGTTTTTCAAATTTTGAGTATCACATTTTCTTCCATTTCCCCACATTGGGAAGGGAAGCAATTTGAAATAGATTATACTTGTATACTCATCTCTGCTACTTTCCAGCTCGGTGACCTTTGGCCACTCACTTCATCTCTGTATCTTCATATATAAAATG
The DNA here is from genome assembly GCF_016432865.1 of Antechinus flavipes. Lineage (NCBI taxonomy): Eukaryota > Metazoa > Chordata > Mammalia > Dasyuromorphia > Dasyuridae > Antechinus > Antechinus flavipes. Next base: position 48,407,122 of record NC_067404.1, read on the forward strand.
AGGCACATTTAAAAATCAGGTGATTTTTAGAATGATCTACATTTCTACAACAAGGGGACTATTTATAGAGTCTCACTTGGAAGGACTTTCAAATTAAACCTGTCCCCATGAATAAGTTATAGATCAGCCACTGAATACCTTTAGAATGAGGAAGGAACCCATTACATCCTGAGACCTTCTCATTTGGAGTCATTTCTAATTATTAGGCAGGTTTCCCCCATGTAGTGAGCCAAAATTGACCTCTCTAAAACTTCCTCTGATACTAGTTCTATTTCGTCCTCTTCTGCATGAGCCCCCTTCAAATTTTTGCAGAAACATTTTCTCTCCTTCCTAAATCTTCATTTCTCCAAGCTAAAATCTTTCTTCAATTTACTCTCATTTAGCGTGATCTCAAAACAGTTTCCCATGCTTTGTCCCTCTTCAACATACTCTGCAGATTTTTGATATCACTCCTCAAATATGATCCCCTTACCCAACACATTAGATGTTATCTGACTTAGGGCAGAGAACTGTAAGACATATTATTGTATCTCATTTGATTTGGTTTAAAAGAAAATAGTTTTTCTTATGTCAGATATTGAGCTTTAATTAAGTGCCTTCAAGCCCTGTTGACTACTTTATAAATATTATCTCATTAGATACAGAGAGAGGAAAAAAACATAGTCCCTGCCATCAAGAAACTTACATTCCAATGGCAGAGATAGCATGCAAACCACTGTGTACATACCAGATCTATCCGGGGTAAATTAGAAGTCATCTCTGAAGGCAGTCACAACAATTGAGAGGGCCCAAGAAAGCCTTCCTGCAGCAGTAGTAGTTCAGTGTAGTCTTGAATGGAGCCGGGAAAGCCAAAATGCAAAGGTGTCTAAAGAGAACATTCCAGGCATGGGTGACAGCCAGTACAAAGTCACAGAGTTTGTAGATGGAGTGTTTTGTTTGGAGTGCAGGATGGGGGTTAAAACTGAGAAGTTCTAGAAAAAGAAGAGGAGATCAACTTATGCTGACCTTTAAATGCTAAAAAGAGGATTTTAGATTTGACCATTTTTTGTTTCCTTGCTTTTTCTTTCCCACTGCCATCTTGGCAATACACCATGATATAGCCCATTCAAATTTCTCAAATGAATGTACTTTTCTAGTTTTTTTTTTATTTATGTTTTATTTCAAAATTCCTTTTCACTTCCAGTTTTTAATAAAAAATTCTCTAATCTGTTAAAAATTTATTTATCCCCCTGTAGAATTATGTTCAGCTTTTCAAGATGTTACCCTTGGTTGAAAGCCTATTTTTTGTTTATTAGAATATTACTTCAAGATTTTTGTAATAATGAACCACTGGAGTTTACTCAGCAAGGGTAATGACATGGTCAGACCTGATCTTTAGGAATACCTCTGGCTGCTAAATAGAGGACAGAGAGATTTGAGGTCTGGTGCCTAACCAGAAAGCTGTTTCAGTAGTTCAGGCTGGTCCTGTGGTGATGGCTACATGAGTAGAGAGAACATAATGTGGTGGAGGCAATTATCAAGGGTGAAATGGTAGGACTTGACAATAGATTGGATATGTGGGATAAATGCAAATGGAAAGTTGAGGATGACCCTGAGATTGGGAGCATGAGTGATTGGGAAGATGGTGATGTCTTGTACAGTAAAAGGGAAGTTAAGGGGAAAAAAAGGATTTGGGTGGAAATATAATGACATTTAAGTTGGACATGTTGAATTTTTGATACTTATAGGATATATACTTTGAAATGTTCACTAGCAAGTTAATTGATGAGGACAGAGTAGAGTTCAGAAGATTAGGGAAATAAAAATGTGTGTGTATTTATTTTTTCCCTTGAGAATCATATACATAGATAAGATTATTGAACCCACGGAAGTGAATGAGATAAACAGGAATAGATTGCATAGAAAGAGACGAGAAGAGAAGAGGGCCCAGGAAAGAGCCTTAGTGAACACCTGCCATTACCATTAGTGGGAATGACTAGAATAATGTTTCAGCAAAGGTCTACTGAAAGAATGGTTTGATAGATAGGAGGAGAACCAGGAAAGAACAGTATCACAAAAACCTAGAGAGATGAGAATGAAGGGAAAATGGTGACTGACAATATCTTTTTTATTATTATTATTTTTTTAAATAACTTTTTATTGATAGAATTCATGCCAGGGTAATTTTTTACAGCATTATCCCTTGCATTCACTTCTGTTCCGATTTTTCCCCTCCCTCCCTCCACCCCCTCCCCCAGATGGCAAGCAATCCTTTACATATTGAATAGGTTACAGTATGTCCTGGATACAATATACGTGTGCAGAACCGAACAGTTTTCTTGTTGCACAGGGAGAATTGGATTCAGAAGGTATAAATAACCCGGGAAGAAAAACAAAGATGCAAGCAGTTTATATTCATTTCCCAGTGTTCTTTATTTGGGTGTAGCTGCTTCTGCCCATCTTTGATCAATTGAAACTGAATTAGCTCTCTTTATCGAAGAGATCCACTTCCATCAGAATACATCCTCACACAGTATCGTTGTTGAGGTATATAATGATCTCCTGGTTCTGCTCATTTCACTTAGCATCAGTTCATGTAAGTCTCGTCAGGGTGACTGACAATATCAAAGAAAACACTGAGGTCAAGAAGTTAGGAAAAGGATATTAGATTTATGAATTAAGGGTTCACAATAATTTTTGAGAGGACTGTTTCAGTTGAATAGTAAAATTTAAGTTATTTTACAAAGGATTTAGAAAAGAGTGAGAGGAAAGAAGTGGAGGCACTATATAAATGACTTTCTCAAGTACGTTAGCCATGAAGGGAAGGATATAAGTCAAAGATGATACCTTATGGCTGGGGGTGAGGGGGCATAATGTTTATAATTATTAGGGAAGCAAACAAAATGGGGTGGAGATGGAAAATTAGCAACAGACTGGAGATGATAGAAAGGTTAATTGGTGGGAGAAGACAGGTTAAGAGTTGTAGCCAAATGGCTTCTTGAATTTCCAACTGCTCAACTGCCACATACAGATTCCACTGAAGATATCTGATACTCAGAAAAAATTGCTCTGGAAAACAAGTCCAGAGACAATTTAAGAATCATTAGATTTCTTGAAAACCATAGTTTTTTTTTTTTAAAGATCTAGATACTATTGCAAGAAAGCATAAATGAAAACTGCCTAGATTCAGAAGACGGCAAAGTAAAATAGGAGAAAAGGATTCCTATAAAGAAGAATCCCAGGAATTTAAAAGCCCAAATCCAAAGTTTCCACTCAGAGAAAAAAAAAGTTTGTAACATTAAAAAAAAAAAAAGAATTCAAATCAGTCAGGATTACAAAGGATCTGGAAACTTTTATAAATGGGAATTTTTGAAATCACATTCTAATAAAAAATAAGTTTTCGATCAAAGGTAACATCTTGAAAAACAGTATAATTCTTCTGGGGGAAAATAAATCTTTAATTGTATTTTCAAGCATTTTTGATTAAAAAAAACTAGAGGTGAATAGGAATTTTGAAATAAAAACATAAATCAAGAAAAACCTAGAAAAGTACAATCATTTGAGAAATTTGAATGGGCTGTTCATGATGTAAGGCTAAGATGGCAGTTGGGAAAGAAGAAGCAAGGTTTGTCTCAGAACCTTAATGTCTTCAAAGGATATAGAGAGAATTAAATAAGAAGACAAAAAATGGAGGATCTGGGGGTGGATTGATTTTTTTTGACTAGAACATTTCAGGACAGGGAAGAGGAAAAGGAAGTTGAACTTCTATTTTCTTTTAATTGGAATATGTGAGTAGAAGAGTTTGAAAATAAAGAGGAAAGGGATTGGGGAACATCTAAAGAATCTGTTATTTGAACTGTGCAAAGGGAGATTGAACATACAGACATATATATCAGAATAAATGGAGGTGAGGGGCAGGGTTTAAAAGGAAGGGGACTGTGACAAACAACACAAATTTCCTGATTCTTAACTGGAGATTAAAAGAAAAAAAAAGAAAATATCAAAGAACTAGAATATAAAAACCCCATAAATTAAGGGATGGTTGAACAAATTGTGTTATATTAACATAATGTAACCTTATTGCACTAAGTAATGATTAAAGAGATTATTCGGAGAATCCTGTGTAATGTAACTGGTGTGGAATAAAATGAGCAGAAATAGGTGAATAGTTTATATTGGGAAACAGAAAACAAAAATAATTAATTTTCAAAAGCTTAACTCTGATCAGGTGAGAACCTGAGTTCAAATCCAGCCTCAGACACTCAATAGCCATGTATTGGCAAGTCACTTAATGCTGTTTGCAGTTTGCTAATTTGGAAAATGAGCTAGAGAAAGAAATGGGAAACCACTCCAGAATCTTTGCCAAGAAAATCCCAGAAGAGGTCACAAAGAGTCAGATGCTGCTATAATGACTGAACAACAACAAACAATAAATGTAGTGACAAGCCATGTCTCCTCCAGAGTATCTTTGATAAAGCATGTTATTGACCTCCAGACAGAGGAGTGATAGACTCAAGGTGTAGAAAAAGACCATACATTTGTGGATGTGGTCCTTGTGCATTCAATGCTTATTTATTGCAATAATTTTTCTCTCTTTCAGTTCTTGAATAGGGGATGGGAAGATATCAGAATTAATAATAGTAATAGCCAAAAAAAGAGGATCATTGAATTTTTTTGGAATGCAGAGAACAGTGAAATATAGAAGAAAATATAGGAAAGTGGGCTACTTTTGAATGTAGCGTATGGAATTTATTATACTCTTCAAAAAGCTAACGATATGAAATGAAGATTCACAATTTCTTATACGATAATGTTTATTTGTTCTCCATATGGAAGAATTGGTTTTCTCATGTTTTAGTTCAGAAATTAAAAATACAGGGGAAAAAAGATGTGAGATTAATTGTGCATCTTGGGGAGTTTTCTTTCACAAGAAGCTCCACCTGTTCATGTAAGAGGAGAAGGAGGAGATAAAGGGGGAAGATTCTTGAGTGATAGGAGATGTGGGAGTGAGATGAGAAGAAGCCTTTGTTAAATGGCTTCATTTTTGTAGGAAGGATGAGGTGATATCCTCAGCAGTGAGGCAGGGTAAGGGCTGTGAGAGAATTGAGGAGGGATGAAAATGTCTAGAAGAGCTGCTTTCTTGAGTGTGATAGTGATTCAGTTGGGGAGATATGAAAAGATTACCTTGCTACAATGAGGACGCAGTTGAGTTTAGGTAACATAAATCTGAATTTTTTCCAATCGACGTGGTTTTGTGATATCTTCTAACTGTTCATAAGTACATGGATAAGGGAAAAGATAGCAAGCACTGATAGGATAATCCAGAGTTGAGATTTGTCAAGGATAGGACAAGGGAGAAAAGGATGTGAACATACATGGTATTGTACACTGAAACTGATTCACCAAGGAATTAAGATACGGAAGACCTAGTAACCAGTGCAAATGTAATGGCCAGAGAAAGACATCCTGTAGGTCATAGTGATGATAGAGAAAAGGGTTATATGTTATAAGGCAGAGGAAACTCTGGAATGATGAAATATTATCGTCCCATAAAGGAATTTTGGAGTTCACAGTCTTAGAAGTGGAAGCCTTTTGGGTCATGACATGATCAAGGATATGATCATCTGCCCCTAGCTTAGGTATGGTGGTAGAGGAGGTCATGAAATTTCAATAGGTTAAGAAATTTGGGAGTTGATATATTTGAAAAATTATCTACCTTCTATCTGTCTGTCAGTCTATCAAATCTGTTGAAACTCTATAACATAATAATAGTGTTTGGGGTGGAGAGAAAGGCCATAAACCAGCTCTGAACTCCTTCAGAAAGGAGAGAGAATGTCCCGGGAGGTGGAAAATAAATTCTTCATGTCTTGGTTGGGTAAAAACTTGGATTGAATTATAATCTGAAAGGACAGAGGGTGCTGAACGGTAGGTGTAGAAGGCGAGTCTGGTAGAGACAGTCAGTCTCCTCTGTCATGTCCAATGAGACTTGGGGCATGATAAAAATCTAGCTAGTACTGCAAAGTTAAGCTTGGGTTATAAGGTCACTCATCAGGAGGGAGCCAAATCTCAGTACCAAATATTACTGATTTAAATTGAGCTTGTAGTCCACAGTGAGCCTTGCATCTTTCTTAGACCGGTTTCCTCATGAAATGGCAAGTGTTCCAGTTTTGCAGGATTGTAATATTCCCATGAGGAATGCTAGAAAATAAAACTGAAAAGGTAAGTTGACTCCACAGTATAGAGGATGAGGATCTTGAATGCCTGAATAAAGCATACAGATTATTGAATCAGCAAAGGGGAAATATTGAAATTACTTAAGTAGGGAGGTGCCCTTTTCAGACCTGTTCATTAAGAAGTCTGAGTTGTTGTCTGTGAGGAACTATGTGGAATAGGGAGATGGAACCATATGGTGTGGGGGAAAGAGTGCTGAATGGGGAGCCAGAGTGCCTGGGTTTTGGTTCTAGTACTGCCACTTATTTACCCTCTAAGTTGCTCATCCATAAAATCAAGGGAATAATATATAATATGATAGCATATGGAGTTGCAAGAAGTCTTAGATCCCATCAAGTCTACTGTCCTGACTTAACAGAGGAACAAAGCTGTGCTTCAAGCAGGTACCTGATGTGCCTCTGGTTCCTAAATCTCGGGTTTCAGCTCCAGATGCACTGATTCCAAATGCAATATTCTTTCCAGTACACCATCTTGTTGTAGTACCTAGCTAACAGGATTGTCATGAAAAGCAAATGATATAATGTATATAAAGTGTTTTGTAGAGCACAAAATCTTAGAGAAATGTCAGCTAATTTTCTTTGCTATTTTGCTGACTGAAAGGGTCTTAGCTATCAAGACATTCTTAAGGTTGTCTTTTTGCTCTGTTGTCTTCTTGGTGAAAAAAGTGTGATGAGGGCTTTTCTATCATATTTTTTCTGGATCAGAAATGAAAACCATAGTATTGAGCTTTCTCTCTTGGACATGTAGTCATTCCTAACCTTTCCCTTATTGCCCTCCCCAACTTTTGTTCTCTTGGAGGAGAAACAAGAAATCTAATGTAGTTGAGAAAACAAGGTTAGTCAGAGAAATGAAAAGAGAAACAGACTTGGCCCAGATTGGAGTTGTGTGTCAGAGAGTGGGGCACAGAGAAATATGGGAAGGGGGAGGAAGCTGCTACCTTTGCTAGTCTGAGAAATAGGTGAGATGAACTAAAGCAAAGCAACCTTTTCCTTCTAACCTTGGAAGAATGCATTCTAATAGTAGCAGAGTGCCAAACTGGGGGCTTCCTCTTTTTTTGTGGGGGGTCAGTACCTATCTGGGTTTAGGCACTTTGTTCTGTTCCTTTGTAAAATCCTTCAAATGGAGTGCATGTGACTTGGTGTCTTAAATGGTACCAGAAAATATACAGAAATGTACAAAACATTGGAAGAACAAGGTTTTTATTTTAGAAAATCGTTACTATGTGACAAGTCTTTTTTTAATCAATCAATCCAAAAGATTTTATTATGCAGCTATTATGAGCCAGCCACTATGCTAATTGCTGGGATTATAAATACAAAGACTGAAATAATTCTACTCACAAGGAGTTTATATTCTAATAAGAACAACTGCTTAGATAAATGTATATGGCATAAATATAAATTGCATTTAGTAGAAGGCTTTTTATGGTTTTGATCACATGGCAAGAGTTCCCTATTGGGTTAGTAGTGATCTATTTTGTGGAAACATAGTGACTTGTTGAACTGAAAGGATGATACTTCCACTGAAAGGTATTGATAGTTTGAATTTGGGGCACAGGGATTATAAGACTATCTGTTACAATTGAATATCTGGAAAAGCAAGTTGATGATCATCAAGAGCCCACATAACTGTCAAGAATAAACCATATCAAAGATGGCACAGTGCAGGCAGCAACCCAGCTGAACTCTCCCAACATTCCCCTCCAGTAATTCATCAAATCAAATTTTAGAGTGACAGAGTTCATAAAATGTCACATTTTGCCTCCTTAGACAATTTAGGAATCCAGCAGCAAACCATGGGGGCAGCCAAGAACTCATGTGGAAAGACCACCGACAGTGGACCTTAAAGGTGGCTGGGAGAGAGGTGGTAAAAGCAACAACTTCAGGAGTTCTCAGCTCAGAGCTGATAAGAAAGAGTCAGGCAACTATTCAGAAAGAGGATACAGGGAACCCTTTGTTGACTGGATGCAGGTGGCAATGTTTGGCAATTCTGTTGTCCATAAGCAGTTCTGAGTTGCAGTTTTAGGGTGCAGAGGAACATTTGTGATCATTCACAAGCCAGCAGAGGTTCTGGTTGCAGTTTCAAGGCAGAGAGGAGCTTGAGGCAAAAGGAAAATAGAGGACTTGGTCACCATTTCAGAGTCAAGAAGAAAAGCAGTAGTCTTTGTAGTAGTCAAGAAGCAGGACCGCTTTTTGAGTAAACAGTGCTCTGCAAACAGCAGCATGAAAATGTTTGAAGTTTGAAACCATGCCTCCCCTTTCCCAAATGAGCAGAACCCCAATTTTAACATGAAATTCAAAGTCAAAAATTAGGGTAGGAAAATGAGCAAACAACAACAAAATTATCTTGTTTATAAAAAGCCACTTCACTATAGTGAAGACTATGATAGAGACTTAGAAGACAGCTATGGGAAAGCAGCTTATTTAAAAAAAAAAACCTCAAAGGAAAATGCTAATTGGACTCAAGCCCAACAGAAACTGCTGAAAAGAATTATAAAAAGAAGTGAGTGATAGAAGAAAGAAAGGGAAAAGAAATGAGAGTGATACAAGGAATTATGAAAAGAGAATTAATAACTCGATAAAGGAAACACAAAAATACTGAAAAAATTTTTACAAAATCAAAATTTACCTTATGGTAAAAGCGGCACAAAAATTCACTAGAAGAAGATTCTGGGAAGATGATAGACAAGTCAGTCAAGCTCTCCAGATTTCCCTCATAAACAGAACAAATTTGCATCTTGGCAAACATGGGCTGGTGAAAAAATTAAGAAGACTTCAGGTAAAACAGGAGTCCCTGAGCACAACCTGAGAAGAGCTGAAGAAAGACCTCACACCTCAAGAATCACAGAAAATTTCCCTTCCTGGACTGCATATGCAGTTGGGAGTCTGAGTTCAGGAACACTGAGGAAACCTTGGCTGATTAGGACTGCCAGGCCCAGCTGTCTTGTAGAGCCTCAGCCCTGGACAAGAAGGAGTCAGCTGGCAGAGAGAGCAAAAGCAGTGGAGCACGGATATTGCTGGATTCCAGAATTTACAAGAGGGGGGAGCTTTTGGTTTGGGCTTCCCAGTCAGAGGGGGGAGCTGAAGTAAAGCTACAGACACCATTCCGGCCCCCCCCTCCCCATCCCACAATAACTTATTATGACAACAGAGAAGACCATGATTCAGCTTCAGAGGAGGACACTGAAGTAAAAAAATATATTTTTTCTTGGCAAAAGAGTAATGCTAAATGTCATTCTGCTCTGAGAGAATTTATAGAAAAAGAATTTAAGAATCAAAGGAGAGACATGGAGGAAAAACTTTTTTTTTGTTTTTTTTTTTTGTTTTAATTTTTATTTAATAATTACTTTATATTGACAGAATCCATGCCAGGGTAATTTTTTTTTTTACATCATTATCCTTTGCACTCGTTTCTGTTCCAATTTTTTCCCCTCCCTCCCTCCACCCCCTCCCCTAGATGGCAAGCAGTCCTTTATATGTTGGATATGTTGCAGTATATCCTAGATACAATATATGTTTGCAGAACCAAATAGTTCTCTTGTTGCATAGGGAGAATTGGATTCAGAAGGTATAAATAACCCGGGAAGAAAAACAAAAATGCAGATAGTTCACATTCGTTTCCCAGTGTTCTTTGGGTGTATCTGCTTTTGTCCATCATTTATCAATTGAAACTCAGTTAGGTCTCTTTGTCAAAGAAATCCACTTCCATCAAAATATGTCCTCATACAATATCGTTGTCGAAGTGTATAATGATCTCCTGGTTCTGCTCATTTCACTTAGCATCAGTTCATGTAAGTCTCGCCAGTGCTCTCTGTATTCATCCTGCTGGTCATTTCTTACAGAACAATAATATTCCATAACATTCATATACCACGATTTACCCAGCCATTCTCATTTTCCAGTTTCTAGCCACTACAAATAGGGCTGCTACAAACATTTTGGCACATACAGGTCCCTTTCCCTTCTTTAGTATCTCTTTGGGATATAAGCCCAATAGAAACACTGCTGGATCAAAGGGTATGCACAATTTGATAATTTTTTGGGCATAATTCCAGATTGCTCTCCAGAATGGTTGGATTCGTTCACAACTCCACCAACAATGCATCAGTGTCCCAGTTTTCCCACATCTCCTCCAACATTCATCATTATTTTTTCCTGTCATCTTAGCCAATCTGACAGGTGTGTAGTGGTATCTCAGAGTTGTCTTAATTTGCATTTCTCTGATCAATAATGATTTGGAACACTCTTTCATATGAGTGGTAATAGTTTCAATTTCATCCTCTGAAAATTGTCTGTTCATATCCTTTGACCATTTATCAATTGGAGAATGGCTTGATTTCTTATAAATTTGAGTCAGTTCTCTATATATTTTGGAAATGAGGCCTTTATCAGAACCTTTAACTGTGAAGATGTTTTCCCAGTTTGTTGCTTCCCTTCTAATCTTGTTTGCATTAGTTTTGTTTGTACAAAGGCTTTTCAATTTGATGTAATCAAAATTTTCTATTTTGTGATCAGTAATGGTCTCTAGTTCATCTTTGGTCACAAATTTCTTTCTCCTCCACAAGTCTGAGAGATAAACTATTCTATGTTCCTCTAATTTATTTATAATCTCGTTCTTTATGCCTAGGTCATGGACCCATTTTGATCTTATCTTGGTATATGGTGTTAAGTGTGGGTCCATGCCTAATTTCTGCCATACCAATTTCCAATTATCCCAGCAGTTTTTATCAAATAATGAATTCTTTTCCCAGAAGTTAGGGGCATGGAGGAAAAACTTTAAAAAATACAAGAAAAATAAGATCATGAAAAAAAGTTATCCAATTAGATAAGGGGATACATAGTCTTAAAGAGGAAAATAATTATTTGAAAATTAGAATTGAGCAAGGGGAAGCCAGTGAAGAGACCAAGAAGTAACAAAGCAGAATATAAAGAATGAAAAAGTAGAATGTGAAACAAAAAACAACAGATTTGAGGAACAGATCAAAAAGAGAAAATATGAGAATAATTAGACTACCTGAAAGCTGTGACCAAACCAAATCAAACAAAACTTTGACATAAAAATGCAAGAAATAAGCCAAGAAAATTGTCCTGTAGTGCTAGAACAGGAGGAGAAAGTAGAAATAGAAAACATCCACTTTACACCACTTCAGTAGAGATCCATTGTTCAAAACACATAGAAATATATTATTGCCAAATTTCAAAACCCCTAGATCAAAGAGAAAATTTTGCAAGAAACAACAACCAAAAAAAACCTATTCACATATGCTGGAGTTACAATTAGAATTGTCTAGGACTTAGCAGCAGCCACAATAAAAGACTGTAGGTCCTGGAATCATATATAGTGGCATTCAAAAGAACTAGGCCTGTGGCCAAGAATATCATATCCAACAAAATTATCCACAATATTGAAAGAAAAAATGGATATTCAATGAACTTGCAGATTTTCAGGACTTTTTCCCAACAAAACCAGAATTCAATAGAAAATTTAACATTTCAGAGCCAGTATCCAAGATTAATTTCAAGGGACTTAACATGGATAAAATGTTTTATTTTTCCCTTGGAAATGTATACCATATAGTTAAGTTTGACATCAACAATTGGGTAGCTCAGAAGAAAGATTTAAATAAATGTAATACAGAGGAAGAATAGATACAGATAGTAGAGGGGGGGAGGAGGGTTCATAATCCTGAAAATCCACTCAATTGGGAATGGGTTAAATTGGCAATACTACATATATACCATGAAGGCTATACCACCCTTTAAAATCTATAAAGAAATAGGGTGGGAGGAGAAGACAAAGGAAGAATCCATGGGTAAGAGGAGGTTAAGTAACAGCAAGCCAGTTAAGAAGTAGAATTAAAGCAGAAGAGTTAGCAGGGATAGAAAAGAAGAGATACACACAAACATTATAACAGAGAGCAGGAGTGTATATAGATATATGTAGTTGTATGTGGGCCTGTGGATGGGTGTAAATGTATATGTGTGTATATATGTGTGTGTGATTGTGTGTATATGTATGCATCTATTAAATATATCTGTCTTTAACTATATAATAGCCAGCTTGGGGAATGTGGAGACAATGAAAGGGGGAAAAAGAATAAAGTAAAAAAATGCACAGCAGAGAACAAAAGAAAACCTACAAGGAAGCAAAGAAAAAAATGAACACTCATAAATATAATTTCTTCAACTATTATATATTCTTTTTCAAACTCAAAATATATTGTTATATATTTTTATTCCTTTCTGATGTTCCACTGGGCACATGATTATGTTCTGTTCTGCCTTTGTTTTCCTTTTCTGTCTTTTTTTAAATAAACAAATTTTAAAAAATACTAGAGAAAAAATTCCTTAAAAAGCAGAATTGGCCAAATAGAAAAAGAAATACAAAAGCTCACCAAAGAATATAATTCCTTAAAAAATAGAGTTGGGCAGTTGGAAACTAATGACTCCATGAAACATAAAGAATGAAACAAAATCAAAAGAATAAAAAAGAAAATGTGAACCATCTCACTGGAAAAACAGCTGACTTGAAAAACAGATTGAGGTGAGATGAATTAAGAATTATTAGACCTCCTGAAAGCCATGATGAAAAAAAACCTAAATATTACATTTCAAGAAATTGTAAAGGAAAACTGCTCCAGCACCTTCGATCCAGAGTGTAAAATAGAAATTGAAAGAGACTCTAAAATGGAAACTCTCATGAATATTATAGCCAAATTCCAGAGTTTAAAGAGAAAATGCTTTAAGTAGCCAGAAAGAAACAATTCAAAATCTCTGTAGAGCCACAGTCAAGATCACACAAGATTTAACAGCTTCCATGTTAAAGTAATGGAAGATTTGTAATATGATGTTAAGACACAGGAGCTATGATAACAAGCAAAAATAATCTACCCAATAAAACAATATAATCTTTAAGGGGAAAATGACATTTAATGAATAGAGTACTTTCAAGCATTCCTAATGAAAAGATCAAACACAAGACTCAAGAGAAGTATAAAAAGGTCAACATTAAAGGGTAATCATAAGACATTCAATATAAGTTAAACTGTTTATATTCCTATGTGAAAAGATGATTCTCCATAATGCCTAAGAATGTTAACATTAATAGGGTAGTTAGAAGTGTATGTAGAAGGTAAGTGTGTGACTCAATTATGTTGAAATGATCTCTAAAAAATCTCTTTACAAATCAAGCCATTCTCCAATTGATAAATGGTCAAAGGATATGAACAGACAATTTTTACATGATGAAATTGAAACTATTTCCACTCATATGAAAGAGTGTTCCAAATCACTATTGGTCAGAGAAATATAAATTAAGACAACTCTGAGATACCACTACACACCTGTCAGATGACAGGAAAAAATAATGATGAATGTTGGAGAGGTTGCGGGAAAACTTGAACACTGATGCATTGTTGGTGGAGTTGTGAGCAAATCCAACCATTCTGGAGAGCAATCTGGAATTATGCCCCAAAACTTATCAAACTGTGCATACCCTTTGATCCAGAAGTGTTTCTACTGGGCTTATACCCCAAAGAGATACTAAAGAAGGGAAAGGGACCTGTATGTGCAAGAATATTTGTGGCAGCCCTCTTTCTAGTGGCTAGAAACTGGAAAATGAATGGATGCCCATCAACTGGAGAATGGTTAGAGAAATTGTCGTATATGAATGTTATGGAATATTATTGTTCAGTAAGAAATGACCAGCAGGATGAATACAGAGAGGCTTGGAGAGACTTACATGAACTGATGCTAAGTGAAATGAGCAGAACCAGGAGATCATTATACACTTCAACAATCATACTGTATGAGGATGTATTCTGATGGAAGTGGATCTCTTTGATAAAGAGAATATCTAATTCAATTCCAATTGATCAATGATGGACAGAAGCAGATACACTCAAAGAAAGAACACTGGGAAATGAATGTAAATTGTTTGCATCTTTGTTTTTCTTCCCAGGTTATTTTTATTTTCTGAATCCAATTCTCCATGTGCAACAAGAGAACTGTTCAGTTCTGCACATATATATGGTATCTAGGATATACTGTGACATATTTAACATGTATAGGACTGCTTGCCATCTGGCGGAGGAGTGGAGGAAGGGAGGGGAAAAATCGGAACAGAAGTGAGTGCAAGGGATAATGTTGTAAAAGGTTACCCTGGCATGGGTTCTGTCAATAAAATGTTATAATTATTTTAAAAATCTCTTTTAAAATTTTATTTTTTAATTTTATTTTTTTAATTTAAATTTTATTTTTGCTGAGGCAATTGGGGTTAAGTGACTTACCCAGTATCGCATGACTAAGACTGTGTTAAGTGTCTGAGACCAGATTTGAATGCAGGTCCTCTTGACTTCAGGGCTGGTGCTCTATCTACTGCACCACCTAGCTGCCCCCCAAAAATCTACTTACAAGAGACACTTTTGAAACAGAAAGACAGCATTGAAATAAAGGTTTTGGAACAGAATTTATTATGCTTTTTATATGTATTGTACTGGAAATAATAATGAAGGTGGTTCCAGGGGGGAAAAAAAATAGAGGACCTTTGTGAACTGATGGAAAATGCAGTGAGAACAACCAGGAAAAATCACTGTTTCAGAGTTGTGAAAGACTTGGCTACTCAATGATCCAAGGAAATTCCAAAGGATTCATGATGAAAAGATATTACCTACTTCCAGAGAGGGAGTTCTGAATTGTGAATGAAAATTAAAATATAGTTTTCTGTTTATATTTCTTGCTTTTTTGTTTTATAGCTACTACGGAAATGTGTTTTGCATGATTTCACATGTATATTTGATATCATATCGCTTGCCTTCTCAGGGGGAGGGGAAGTATTGGGAGTAAGGAAAAGAATTCGGAACTCAATTTTTAAAATATTTTATTAAAATTATATCTATATATGCACACACATGTATACATGTATTAAAGAACAAATCATACTAGACTAGCCTCCTGTCTTTTTGTGATTAGGTTTCTTGCTTAGTTGATTCAAGGGATGTTGTAACTGGTTTACCAAGATATCAGCAAAAATATTTAATGGAGTGAAACACTTTCTTTGTGATTAAGATGTGGATGTGTAGGTTAGATTATAGTAAAGTTAGGACAATATGAAATTGGTTGAATGATCATTTTCAAAGAGTTTATGGTTCAGTGTCAGGTTTGTTTGTTTTAATAAAACATGCTCCAATTTGTTATGATGTTATGATGGAAATTGGATTTTGAGTTGAAGGTTTCTACCAGCAGTACTAATACCAGCAACTTAATAATCAATTTAAGTTCTTAAAATTTCGGTCATTTTGGAACTTTGATGACTGCTAGAGGTATTGAAAGTCCTCCAAATCCATTAGAACACCACAAGATGAGAAATAGTGTGAGCCAGCAACAAAGTAAGTTTAAATTGCCCAATGTTCTGTCCTAGAGAAGACATCGAGTGGTTTATCTACCATTAAAAATTGACGTTTTCAAAAGGCAAAAGATAAAAGTAGGAGAAAAAGAACGATTGTTGGATGGTTGAAGCAGCTTCTTTTTGTGTTTTTTTTTAAAAATTCAGACAGGGTAATCTATACAAATGATATCCTTCAATATGGAAGATATACCAAGCCTCAAAGCTCCTCAATCTTCTGTGGTTTTATAGAAGTATTTTTTTTTCTAAATATATGATAAATTTCACTTTTCCACCCTCCTGTATATATGTGTGTGTGTGTGTGTCTGTGTGTGTAGGTATAGATATATATGTATATGTATGAATGTATGTAAACTCTTTTTAAGGAGTTTATAGACTATTGAGAGATATAACTTGTTTACATGAAAACAGTTACAAAATACATTCAAAGTAATTTGGAGTACCAAAAAAAAACCCTTCTTTAAGCTGAGCTTTGAAGGAAACGAGGGATTTTTATAGCCTATGGGGGGCTGTCAGGACCTTCCAGACGTGGAGGACAAAGGTTCAGAGGTGGTAGATGGAGTACTACATATATATATATATAACTCATTTATTTTGTGTTTTGTCTATTTGGTTATATATTATTTCCACTAACAGAATGTAGACTTGTAGATAGATTGTCTCATTTTGTCCTTGTATCTCTAAGGATCAGCATAGGACTTCCGGTTAAGATGGCGGAGAGGAGGCTCACAGCTGCATAAGCTCCGCGCTTTCTCTCACTATCCACTTCATTACAAGCCTCTGAATCAATGCTTGACTGAAAAAAACCCACAAATAGTTACCAAGAGAAGCCATCCTTGAGATCCGCCAAGAAAGGTCTGTCTTTACTGGAGGGCTGGGGCGGATTTAGATCGGGCGCAGGCGGCGGGCAGCGGCAGTGAGAGCACGGGAGCAGAGCTGAGAGGGGGTGGGGAGTGATCGTAGCCGTCTCTGCGGGGAGAGCTTCGCTACAGGTTTGGAACCTGCAGCAAGTCAACAGCCCAGCAGAGAAGCTAAAAACACCGGGGCTGAAGAATACAACCGCAAACAGCTGGAGTCTCTCAGGACCTGGCCGCCCCCCCCCCCCTTCCCCCCCCTCAGTGACTCAGCACGCTTTGGGATCTCAGAGCGCAGGCGCAGCACAGTCCTGCTAGTGCCTCACTGCTGCCCCCTGCAGTCTGTAGAGGAAGCTCGATAACACACCCAGCCCCCCCCCCAAAGAAAGACTCCAGTTTTTTCTGTTTTTCTTTGGTAGTTTGTCTCTGATTAATAGACAGAATGAGCAAGAAGCTGAAGAGGACTTTAACCCTTGACAGCTTCTATACAGATAGAGAGCAGACTCTAAATCCTGAGGAGACTAAAAACAGGCAGTCCCCAGGTGATTCCCCAAAGGAGGAGATCGTCTGTTCCTTAGCACAGATGAACCTCATAGAAGTGATTAAAAAGGCTCTCACAAGGGAGCTAGAAGAAAAATGGGGAAAGCAGAGTGAGGCTTGGCAAAAGGAGAGGGAAGCTTGGGAAAAGGAGAGGGAGGCTTGGCAAAAGAGCCTGGAGAAAGTTAAAGAGAGAGTGGATAAAGAAGTAAAATCCTTGAAAAATAGGATTAGTGAACTGGAAACAGAAAACAGCTCTCTAAAAAACAAAATTGGCGAAATGGAAAAAAATTCCACAGAACAAAAGAACTCAATTGGACAATTAGAAAAAGATTTTAAAAAAGTGAGTGAAGAGAATACTTCACTGAAAATCAGAATTGAACAAGTGGAATTGAATGACTCGAGGAGACAAGAAGAATCAGTCAAGCAAATCCAAAAAAATCAAACAATGGAGAAAAATGTGAAATACCTTCTGGGGAAGACAACAGACCTGGAAAACAGATCCAGGAGAGACAATCTGAGAATCACTGGACTCCCAGAAAAACATGATGAAAAAAAGAGCCTGGACACTGTCTTCCAGGAAATTATCAAAGAGAACTGCCCAGAAGTCATAGGAACAGAGGAAAAAATAAACATTGAAAGGATTCATCGATCACCCACTGAAAGGGATCCTAAAATCAAAACACCAAGGAATATAGTGGCCAAATGCCAGAACCCTCAGATGAAAGAAAAAATATTGCAAGCGGCTAGAAAAACCCAATTCAAGTATCAAGGAGCCACAATAAGGATCACCCAGGATCTGGCAGCATCCACATTAAAAGATCGAAGGGCCTGGAATATGATATTCCGAAAGGCTAAGGAACTTGGTATGCAACCAAAAATAACTTACCCAGCGAGAATGAGCATCTTTTTCCAGGGAAGAAGATGGACATTCAACGAAGTAAGCGAATTTCATCTATTTCTGATGAAAAAACCAGAACTTAACAAAAAGTTTGATCTACAAATATAGAACTCAAGAGAAATCTAAAAAGGTAAAGATTAATCTTGGGAACTATATTTTGACTATATAGATGTATAAAGAATACATGTATACCTTGTTCTAGAAATTGATGTGGAAAGGACATTGTACCAGAAAAAGGGTAAAGTGGGGGTAGTACATCTCATGAAGAGGCATAGGAAACCTATTATATCTGAGAGAAAGAATGGAGGGGGATGAATATAGTGGGTATCTTACTGCCTTCAGAATTGGCTTTAAGTGAAAAATCTTAAGACATATTCAATCTATGGTGAAACTTCTCCCATCTCATTGAAAAGTGAGAAGGGAAAAGTGGAAAGGGAAGGAATAAGCTAAGCGGAAGGGAATACGGAAACTGGGAGGGAAAGGGGTAAGATAGGGGGAGGAACTCTAAGGCGGGGGGAGGGACACTAAAAAGGGAGGGCTGTGAGAAGCAAGGGGTGCTCACAAGCTTAATACTTGGAAGGGGGGGAAAGGGGAAAGAAGGGAGGAAAGCATAAACCGGGGTTAACAAGATGGCAAGTAATACAGAATTGGTCATTCTAACCATAAACGTGAACGGGGTAAACTCCCCCATAAAGAGGAAGCGGTTAGCAGAATGGATTAAAAGCCAGAATCCTACAATATGTTGTTTACAGGAAACACACCTGAAGCGGGGAGATACATGCAGGTTAAAGGTAAAAGGTTGGAGCAAAATCTACTATGCTTCAGGTGAAGTCAAAAAAGCAGGGGTAGCCATCCTGATCTCAGATCAAGCTAAAGCAAAAATTGACCTAATTAAAAGAGATAAGGAAGGACACTATATCTTGCTAAAGGGTAGCATGGATAATGAAGCACTATCTATATTAAACATATATGCACCAAGTGGGGTAGCATCTAAATTCTTAAAAGAGAAACTAAGAGAGCTGCAAGAAGAAATAGACAGTAAAACTATAATAGTGGGAGATCTTAACCTTGCACTCTCAGAATTAGATAAATCAAACCAGAAAATAAATAAGAAAGAAGTCAAAGAGGTAAACAGAATACTAGAAAAGCTAGATATGATAGATCTCTGGAGAAAATGTAATGGAGACAGAAAGGAATACACTTTCTTTTCAGCAGTTCATGGAACCTATACAAAAACTGACCATATATTAGGACATAAAAACCTCAAACTCAAATGTAGTAAGGCAGAAATAGTAAATGCATCCTTTTCAGACCACGATGCAATGAAAATTACATTCAACAAAAAAGCAGGGGGAAGTAGACCAAAAAATAATTGGAAACTAAATAATCTCATACTAAAGAATGATTGGGTAAAACAGCAAATCATAGACATAATTAATAACTTCACCCAAGAAAACGATAATAATGAGACATCATACCAAAATGTATGGGATGCAGCCAAAGCGGTAATAAGGGGAAATTTCATATCTCTAGAGGCCTATTTGTATAAAATAGAGAAAGAGAAGGTCAATGAATTGGGTTTGCAATTAAAAATGCTAGAAAAGGAACAAATTAAAAACCCCCAGTCAAACACTAAACTTGAAATTCTAAAAGTAAAAGGTGAGATCAATAAAATTGAAAGTAAAAAAACTATTGAATTGATTAATAAAACCAAGAGTTGGTTCTATGAAAAAACCAACAAAATAGACAAACCCTTAGTAAATCTGATTTAAAAAAGGAAAGAGGAAAATCAAATTGTTAGTCTTAAAAATGAAAAGGGAGAACTCACCACTAACGAAGAGGAAATTAGAGCAATAATTAGGAGTTACTTTGCCCAACTTTATGCCAATAAATTCGACAACTTAAATGAAATAGAAAAATACCTCCAAAAATACAGCTTGCCCAAACTAACAGAGGAAGAAGTAAATATCCTAAACAGTCCCATCTCAGAAAAAAAAATAGAACAAACTATCAATCAACTCCCTAAGAAAAAATCCCCAGGACCAGATGGATTTACATGTGAATTCTACCAAACATTTAAAGAACAATTAACTCCAATGTTATATAAACTATTTGAAAAAATAGGGATTGAAGGAGTCCTACCAAACTCCTTTTATGACACAGATATGGTACTGATACCTAAACCAGGTAGGCTGAAAACAGAGAAAGAAAATTATAGACCAATCTCCCTAATGAATATTGATGCTAAAATCTTAAATAAAATATTAGCAAAAAGATTACAGAAAATTGTCACCAGGATAATACACTATGACCAAGTAGGATTTATACCAGGAATGCAGGGCTGGTTCAATATTAGGAAAACTATTAGCATAATTGACTATATCAATAACCAAACAAACAAAAACCACATGATCATCTCAATAGATGCAGAAAAAGCATTTGATAAAATCCAACATCCATTCCTAATAAAAACACTTGAGAGCATAGGAATAAATGGACTTTTCCTTAAAATAGTCAGGAGCATATATTTAAAACCATCAGTAAGCATCATATGCAATGGGGAAAAACTGGAACCTTTCCCAGTAAGATCTGGAGTGAAGCAAGGTTGCCCACTATCACCATTATTATTTAATATCGTATTAGAAACACTAGCCTCGGCAATAAGAGTCGAGAAAGATATAAAAGGAATTAGAGTAGGCAATGAGGAAACCAAACTATCACTCTTTGCAGATGATATGATGGTATACCTAGAGAACCCCAGAGATTCTACCAAAAAGCTATTGGAAATAATTCATAATTTTAGCAAAGTAGCTGGCTACAAAATAAATCCCCATAAATCCTCAGCATTTTTATACATCACCAACAAAACCCAACAGCAAGAGATACAAAGAGAAATTCCATTCAGAATAACTGTTGATACCATAAAATATTTGGGAATCTATCTACCAAAGGAAAGTCAGGAATTATATGAGCAAAATTATAAAAAAGTCTCCACACAAATAAAGTCAGACTTAAATAATTGGAAAAATATTAAGTGCTCTTGGATTGGCCGAGCGAACATAATAAAGATGACAATACTCCCTAAACTAATCTATTTATTTAGTGCTATACCAATCAGACTTCCAAGAAAATATTTTATTGATCTAGAAAAAATAACAACAAAATTCATATGGAACAATAAAAAGTCGAGAATCTCAAGGGAATTAATGAAAAAAAAATCAAATGAAGGTGGCCTAGCTGTACCTGATCTAAAATTATATTATAAAGCAGCAGTCACCAAAACCATTTGGTATTGGCTAAGAAATAGATTAGTGGATCAGTGGAAAAGGCTAGGCTCACAAGACAGAATAGTCAATTATAGCAATCTAGTGTTTGACAAACCCAAAGCCCCTAACTTCTGGGAAAAGAATTCATTATTTGATAAAAACTGCTGGGATAATTGGAAATTAGTATGGCAGAAATTAGGCATGGACCCACACTTAACACCATACACCAAGATAAGATCAAAATGGGTCTATGACCTAGGCATAAAGAACGAGATTATAAATAAATTAGAGGAACATAGAATAGTTTATCTCTCAGACTTGTGGAGGAGAAAGAAATTTGTGACCAAAGATGAACTAGAGACCATTACTGATCACAGAATAGAAAATTTTGATTACATCAAATTAAAAAGCCTTTGTACAAATAAAACTAATGCAAACAAGATTAGAAGGGAAGCAACAAACTGGGAAAACATTTTCACAGTTAAAGGTTCTGATAAAGGCCTCATTTCCAAAATATATAGAGAACTGACTCAAATTTATAAGAAATCAAGCCATTCTCCAATTGATAAATGGTCAAAGGATATGAACAGACAATTTTCAGAGGATGAGATTGAAACTATTACCACTCATATGAAAGAGTGTTCCAAATCATTATTGATCAGAGAAATGCAAATTAAGACAACTCTGAGATACCACTACACACCTGTCAGATTGGCTAAGATGACAGGAAAAAATAATGATGAATGTTGGAGGGGATGCGGGAAAACTGGGACACTAATGCATTGTTGGTGGAGTTGTGAACGAATCCAACCATTCTGGAGAGCAATCTGGAATTATGCCCAAAAAACTATCAAAATGTGCATATCCTTTGATCCAGCAGTGTTTCTATTGGGCTTATATCCCAAAGAAATACTAAAGAATCGAAAGGGACCTGTATGTGCCAAAATGTTTGTAGCAGCCCTGTTTGTAGTGGCTAGAAACTGGAAAATGAATGGATGCCCATCAATTGGAGAATGGCTGGGTAAATTGTGGTATATGAATGTTATGGAATATTATTGTTCTGTAAGAAATGACCAGCAGGATGAATACAGAGAGGCTTGGAGAGACCTACATGAACTGATGCTAAGTGAAATGAGCAGAACCAGGAGATCATTATACACTTCGACAACGCTATTGTATGAGGACATATTTTGATGGAAGTGGATTTCTTTGACAAAGAGACCTGAGTTTCCATTGATAAATGACGGACAAAAGCAGCTACACCCAAAGAAAGAACACTGGGAAACGAATGTGAACTATCTGCATTTTTGTTTTTCTTCCCGGATTATTTATACCTTCTGAATCCAATTCTCCCTACGCATCAAGAGAACTGTTCGGTTCTGCAAACATATATTGTATCTAGGATATACTGCAACATATCCAACATATAAAGGACTGCTTGCCATCTAGGGGAGGAGGTGGAGGGAGGGAGGGGAAAAAAAAATCGGAACAGAAATGAGTGTCAATATAATGTAATTATTAAATAAAAAAATTTAATAAAAAAAAAAAGGATCAGCATAATACCTGATGCATAGTAGGTACTTAATAAATGCTTATTGTTTAATTAATTGATATGGAAAGAATGGCACTAAAATCTGCTTGGCTTGATTGTAGAATGTACTAAGGGAAATAATATAATAGTGTTAGTCCACTTAAACTGTATTCCACAAGACTTCAGTTTTAGTCAAGACCCCCAAATGAAAACTAGAAGATGAATGGTTTGACAAGGTAAGGTTTATGGTGTATAGTTTAAAGATGGGAAAATACTGGAAGCAAGATTTGGAAGGAAAGGCAAAATTGGGAATGACATTTACTTGAAGTATATGTTTATGGTATAGCATCCTATAAAGGGTTGGGGGGTTGCCATAAATGGATGGGCATTCTTCTTAAGGCTTAGAATGTGGACTCCTCCATGTAGACAGTTTAAGAAGAGGGAGTTAGAGGAAGAATCCATTCCCAACTTTCCTTTTCTTTATGTTCCAAATCAGCAAAGAAAACAAGTGGAGATGGAATGATGCCTGGGAGACTAGCTGTATCATAAATCTGGAGACATGCCCATTTTTGTCCTTTGGCCCCCATGTGTCTGAACAAAAGGTAGATTACGCTTATACCCATCTTGGAATTTCCTTCTGCAAGCTATCTACATTTGCCCCTTTGAACTGAGGGTTGTGTGGTTACTGACAAGGTGACATTGAGTTTCATAGAGGATGCTGATAAAAGGAAAAGGCTGTGACGTGGTTGATTGAGAGGTCTTCTCCTGGAAGTTTCTCCATAGCAAGGCTTGCTTGGAAGCCAAGATTAACTTGAGAGGAAATCACTGCTTGTGCCCTTAGCTCTTCACTGCATGCCATCTCTTAAGCAGGTGAAATCCAGGGGCTTGTCAGCAAGGCAGTCTTGTTCAGATGCATTCCCAATTGCCTAGGTTTAGATATTGTCCTAGAGTGTGATCTCTAGTAGTCAGCATTTCTGGCGGATTTCACTGCCTAGAATTTGGTGCTCTTCCTTCTTCAAAGAGGCTTTATATCAACTCAAGGCAGCGGGTGTCCACTCTACTGCTTCAAAAACTGAAAGAAGAATGTAGGATGTTGGAGGTAGCAAGACTGCTGCACATAGTTTGGGAGACATGGCAGGGTTGTTTTTTTTTACCCATTTTTACTTAAATCACTGAGTTCAGGAGAAGGTTGTGACCTTGCAGGGCACAGGGATGCAGCCTTTTCTCTTCCCTTTCCCCCATCTCCTTCTTTGGTTACTCTTTAAGTCAGTGCTGATGGTCAGTAGAAATCATTGGTATGATATTTCACAAAATCCTAGAGCTGAAATGACTCCTAGAGATCGACATTAGTCCAGTTTTCTCCTTTTACAGAAGAAGAAAGTGAGACCCAGAGATTTGGAATGACTTGTTCAAAGTTGTTCAGGTAGTAAAGAGAGCCCAAATTTGAACTAAGGTCCTTTAGCTTCACATTTTAGCGCTCTTTCCATAATACTGTGGACTCCTAAGAAATCTGGCCTTGACTTTGCATCTGAGGATCATAGAGACTCCTTCTATATTATCAGTATTCAATATAAGCAAACGGTTTTTAAGAACTTTGTTGAGGTGAGAGTTCAAACTAGAATTGATTTGGAAAATGTAGGCCCAGATTAGAAAGTGGTTGTATATCTAGAGACAGAAGGGACTACAAAAGTCATCTAAGGCAATTCTATCATTTTAGACCCGAGGACCCTTCCAAATGGTTAGTATAAGCAGATCCTCCCATTCCAGATCTAATTTTTCTCCTAGGAGCATTCTCCTGGTGGTCAGTTTCACATTTCCCATTGTTCAGTCACTATAAAATTAGAATAGGGTAGGGCGGTATACCAACAGAATTGTTCTGAGATCACATAACTTCTTCCTGTTGTACTTAAAATGTTTCTTCTTTTGTCTCTCCTCACTTTTGCCAAAACTTTCAGATGCATTTCTTTTCTAGACTGATTCAGCAGATATTGGAAACAACATAATGTTTTAAGAGGATCAGCCTTGGATGAATTTTCTTGTGATTCCCCCCATTTTTAATGAAAAATTTCTATTAGCCCTAACACCTGTGTGGGTGTTTTCCCCCACAGCTTTTTTCCCCTAGAATACTTCCTAAGAATGGAGGGAAAGGAGTAAACATTTATACAATAATACCTAATATGTGTCAGGTACCATACTAAAGACTTTTTGCAAATAATATTCTATTTGATCTTCACAACAGATCTGGAAGTTGGTTCTATTATTTTCCTCATTTTAATGTTGAGGAGACTGTGGCAGACAGAGGTGAAATGAGTCACGCAGCTAGTAAGAGTCTGATACTGGATTTGAACTCAGATTGTCCTGACTCCAAGTCCTAAGCATTCCATTGTGCCAAAATCCCCAGAAAATTGACTCTCATCCCAAAATAGAGATGATGCAAACAGGTAGAACTGTCGCTTCTCTGATGATCACCTTAGTGAGGTCAGGAGAACTCTCTAGGAACCCACTTGCTGCCCTTAGGTTGGGATTTTTCAGAGCTCTGTGCTCCAAATAGTGGCTTCTTTGGGTCACTGTCAAACCATCGGCTAAATAGAACTCTCTATCCCACTCCTCCAAGATTATTTACACATCAGCAGAGGGAATCTGAAGACAATGGGGCTATGGGTCTGCATTGAGACAAACAGGGAGAGGGTTGTAGCTGCATTAGCCTTCCTTTTGGGGAGATGCTACCTTTGTAACCTAATTTGCTTTGTGGCCAAAAATCTTTTCCCTCATTCCCAGTAGCTGGGAGAGATTCTATTATCCAGCTGTTGGAGAGATAAGGAAGTCACAAATGCATTAATAAAATACATACAGTTTAACAAAGCACAGCCAGAGAAGCAGTGCCCAAGGCTCTTTGTAAACCTGATACTTTTTGCTTGGAGAGATTGTGGCAGCCCAGAAAGGAAGCTTTCCAGAAGACTGGAAGATCTTCCTGGAATAAGCTCAGGTATTGGAATGGCCATAATAGACATAAAGATAGAGGCAAAAGCTGCTAATAATGAAAATAGATGCGCTCAAGAAGGAATTGTTCTTAAAAAAAGAAACTGTTCTTGAAAGGGTTTTGTTTTTGTTTTTGGTAAAAGACTGTGATGTTTTCTTTGACAGAAGTCTCGAATTAATATCCCCTTGCTACCTGTTTGACCTTGAATAAGCCCTTTTCTCTCTGTGGCCTACAGGTTGTTGCAAAGGGTAGACTTTATTGACTTTGGAATCAGAGCATCGAAGATGAGATCCTGCCCTTTTTTAAATTAAATTTTTTTTTAAAACAATTTCCATCTTCTCTCCCTCCCCCTCATTCTCTCTCCCTACAGTGAAAAAGAAAGACAAAACTCTTAAAAGCAAGGATAGTCAAGCAAAACAAATTCCCACATTTTCTGGGCCTCAAAAAATCTGCATTCCCACTCTCTCAGGAGTAGCTATCATGTTTCAGCATGAGTCAGTCCTCTCTCTGGTGTCTTGGCTGATGATTAAATTAATCAGTTAACTAAGTTTTTCAGTTGTTTCTCTTTATAACATTGTTATTTTCTCATTCTGGTGAACCCACTTTGTATCAGTTTATACAAATCTTTCCAGGCTTCTCTGAATCATCCTCTTTCTTCTTTTTTATAGTACAGGAATATCCCATCATCCTTATGTGTCACAACTGATTCAGCCATTTCTTAGTTGCTTAGTACTCTCTCAGTTTCCGATTTTTTGCTACCATCGAACAAGCTACTATAAATATTTTTGTACATACTTTGACTTTGTTTTGTTTGGGACTACTCCATCCATTAGTTTGCAACTCATTCTTTTCTTCTTAATTTTCCCTTTTTCGGCCTAATTTCCTTTTTTGAATGAAAAAGATTTATGTACCCATTGAAGTTCAAATACCAACGACTTCTCCCTTCATCCTAGATCTTCCTTTGTCCAACAGTCAAATAAAGCTCTTTTTGAAGATCAATTCTAGAAAATGAATGTGGATGAATTGAGGTGGAAGGCTAGTGAAAATCCCCCATTATGCTATGACTGGAAGAAAAGATTTAACTTGTAATATGGAAAAGGAAGAGGTCATAGAAATTCTGTGGTAGAAGTAGCATCAGGACTTGGGACCTTTGCAAAGTTCTTATGATTCTAAACTGATCCTGACTGCATTAAGAGAGATAGAATGTCCAAGAGGTGAGAAAGGACAAGTTCCTGTGCACTCCATCCTAGCCAAATGACCTCAGGACTACCGTGTTTCATTCTTAGTGTCACATTTTAGAAAGGATATCCAGAAGAGGGCAATTCAGAAGTTCATGTCATCTGAGAGTTGACTGAAAATGTTTGAGAAGAAGGGAATGAATGTTCTCTTTAAGTGTTGAAAGGGCTGTCATGTGGAAGAGGGAATGGCCTTGTACTGCTTTGCCTTGGGGCAGAACCAGGAGCAACAGGGGAAAGTTTCAGAGGCAGACTTGTAATTGTCTGATGTGAATCAAGTTTCTCAGAATAGGCAAGTGTGATTGGATTGTGACCTGAGCCTCCAAAATTGCAAAGTTCCTAGATCTATTTGTACATAAAACACCTACTGTAGCCATAGATTTATAGAACTATGAGTGTTGAAAATAACATTTTCTATATAGAGGTATGAATGAGTAGAACCACTCAAATGCAAAAAAAAAGCTGACTCCCCCAAAGTGAATGTGACTTCCAAGTTGGTGTCTTAGAGTTCTTTTTGGACCCCCAAAGCCCATGTGAGCTCCTTGGTCTGAGTATCTTTATCCACGATATAGAGGATACAGAGATATAGCTAGTTATCCTCTTATTTCTGCAATGAAAGGAATTCCTAGAGTAAAAAGAAACTGAGAGAAAATTTGCTTGAATCTCCTATTTTTGAGGAGAGAAGAGAGGAACTGATGGTAATGCTGACTATTGCATTGCATTAGAGATTAAAGTGATCTCAAAGACTCAAAGAAGACCCAGAATCCTTAGCATTGAGTCTTTTGCTTGGCCTTTGCCTGTGCCTGTGTTCTTTCACTTGTGGAGAGAAGAAACAGTGGTGAAATGGACAGCTCTGAATTCAGAGGCAGAGGCTTGGCTTTGTCAAGTTAGTGCTGGCATTTATTATTTGTATGGCTTGGGCTTCTTGGAAATGTGTGTAATTAATTCATCTTGTTTTGACACTACAAAGACATGGGTGGCTAGATGGAATAGTGGAAAGAGTGCCAGGCCTGGAGTCAGGAAGACTCCTCTTATTGAGTTCAATTCTGGCTTCAGACACTTTCTAGCTATATCATCCAGAACTAGTCACTGTTTACCTCAGTTTTCTCATCTGTAAAATGAGGTGGAGATAGAAAAGGCAAACTCCTCCAGTATCTTTGCCCAAAGAAAACACCAGATGGGGTTGTAAAGAGTGCGACATGGCTGAAAACAGCTAATAGCACCACCACCACCAGAAACCAATCACTCAAAAACCCCTTCCTTTATCCAAAGTAGAGTCTCTGAAAGTCAGCTGAAGCAAACTACCTCATGGGGCATTTGGAATGGTGACTCATTCCCCAAGCTTCTTCATTTACTTATGTGTGAATGTGTTTCCTCCTAGTGATTAAAAGTCATGCTCCTTAAGGGAAGGAAGTGTGATTTTGATTTTTGAGTCCCCAGGGCCTAGGATAATGTGTGGGAAGTAATAGGTGCATAATAAATATGTGCTGAAAGATTGGCTTTGAATTATTGTATACGTGGTCTTTTATTTTTACTATCATTAACTCCTGTGCCATATAAATTCTGTGGAGGGATCAATTGCTAGGTTAAAAGACATGATCTATACTTGCCGACTGAGGGAGGAGGTGGGGGGAAGAGAGGGGAAAATTAGAACACAGAGTTTTGTAGGGGTGAATGTCGAAAATTATCCATGCATATATTTTGAAAATAAAAATCTATAATTAAAAAAAGAATCATCTGCTTCCAGAGAGAGGACTATGGGGACTGAATGTGGATCACAATATAGTATTTTTACCTTTTTTGTTGTTGTTTTTTTCATTTTTTTTTCTTTCTCATTTTTTCTCATTTTGGTCTTTTTGATTTTTTTTTTTGTGCAACATGATAATTGTGGAAATATGTTTATAAGAAGTGCACATTTAACCTATAGTGACTTATTTGCTGTTTAAGGGAGGGGGAAGATTTGGAAGGGGGAAAAATTTGAAATACAAGATTGTGCAAGGGTGAATGCTGAAAAATATCCTTGTACATATTTTGAAAAATAAAAAGCTATTATAAAAAAATAAAAAGGATGATGTATTTAGCTACTTTTCTTGCATAATACCAAATAATGTTCCAGAGTAACCTGGATGAAACCAACAGTTTTGTGAGCTTTGACCAGCCACACAAATCTCTGTGCCCATTGCCTTATTGGTAAAACGAGGGGCTTATGAGATTCTCATAGATACTAAATTCAGCTGTTGACTAGAAGAGAGAAGGAAGAAGACATGAAAAAGGGGGATGTGCTTGAACCTAGACTGTATTGAAGCTATAATTAATAAGAGGCTTTTCTGCCTCTATCAGTCTCACCAAAGGACAAGAATTCTTGAGAAGATAGAAGGGAATCAGGGTGAGGAAGGAGAAACTGGGGAGCAGGATGGGTGTGTGGAGGTGAGGAAAGAGAAGAGAGAGAGAAGGAGGTGGAGAAAGAGAAGGAGAGGAAAGTATAAGGGTGAGGAATATGGGAACAAAGTGACGTAATGAAGAGAAAGATTAAAGAAATAGAGAAGTGGGCAGAAAGGAAAGGAGGTGAGAGGGAAGAAGGAATGAAGACCAAAGGAAGGAAGGAAGGGAGGAAAGGAAGGGAGGAAGAAGTAAAGGAAGACAGGAAGGAAGAAGAAAAGGAAGGAAAGAAGGAAGGAAGGAGGGAGGGAGGCCAAGTATGATAAAGGACAATTGCATGAGACTCTTCTCCCCTTTGGACCTTCTCCAGCAATTCAAGGAGCCGAGGAAAGAGAAAATGAAGGGAAAAGCTATTATTTCTCAATATTCCAAGGTGACTTGGGTGATGAAGACTACAGAATGCTATTAATTATGCACTGGCCCTGCAAAGGACTCATTCTAGACTGCATCAAAAGCAAGGCACTGTGAAATGAAATGAATGATTTAACAACCCCCCAGGCGGAAAAGGTCCTGCTCACCTTAAAGGCCTTCAGGACAGCTTCTTAATTTGATTTCTGTTTTGTTGTGCTATCTTCATTTTATGGTCTTTAGTTACCCTTATTACAAATGTATTTTTTAAGGGTCAAATTAATTTATGTTAACTTTGGCTCTGTGCTTCTCCAGTGCAAGCTTGCTAAAGCAGCTGGCCTGTTTCAAAACTAGTTAGGAGATCATTTTATTGAGAGCTGCAAGGGGCCTTAGGGCTCATTAGTTCAGTTCCCTGATTTTTAAAGAAACCAAGCTTCTGATTTCAGGATATCCACGTATATATACTTTAATCTTGAAAGGGGGATTCTGGCCCATCGGTGCTTCCCTATTCTGGAAGTGCCCACCTCTACCCTTTCTGCCTATGAGACACTCATCCATACTTCCTAGGCCCACTTCAAGCCCTATATCTTAAGGAAACCTTCAGTGATTCAGCCAGCTGGGAGTGATCCCTTTGTTCCTAACCATGTAGGACCTTCATATTCGCTTGGCTGTTATCAGGTACTGCCACGTGTTGATATGTGTGCATGGCCTGTGAGGCAGCTCAGTGTCATGGCTAGAGCATCCATCAGAAGACGTGAGCTTGAAGCCAGATTCCAGTACTTTTTATCAAGTTGCTTCTTCTCCTTGAACCTCACTTCCCTCCTCTGATGAATGGTTTTAGTGTTTCTGCTACTTACCTCATAGAGTTTGGAATGAGAAACGAAGTTGTGGAATTGTTTGTGTTGAGTTGGAAAGGATAGTAGGAATCTCCTACCTGAACCCTCTTTTTTTTTTAAAGGGAAACTGCAGCCCAACATGATTAAGTAATTTGCCAAATCAAGTAAGGATGGAGTCAGAATTTGAACTCAGGTGCTCTGATTCCAAATGCTGTATTCTTTCCACTGTACCCCCAAACTTTAAAGCTCTGTAGTGTTGGAAATTATCATTATTTATGTCTTACCTCCTCAGCTGGCTGAGGCATAATCAAGAGCTTAGTAATCTTTCTATCTCCCATAGCACCTGGTACAGTGCCTTGTACAGAATTAACACTCAAAATTTTTGATTGCTATTATAGGGAAGATAAGATGGTTTCCCATCAAAAACTGCATTTGATAAGTACTTCATAGGCAGTGGTCTCTTGCATAGAGTAGTATTAGAGAGAGAGACCTTGAATACAGAGAGACCACCCAGCTGGGGAAAGGATAGGGACACAAGTGAAGCAGAGGTGTTCTGACCCTTGCAGAAGTAGCATTCTTTTTGAGGAAGGCCAATATTCAAAATACATCTTAAAGTGGAAATATCGATAATGTAGTGCAATTTGAGGGGTGGCAGTCAATTTTGCTGAAATAAAAGGGGGAGGAAAGATTAATAAAGATTTTAAGTGCCATACTACAGAAAGCATATAGATGTGGTGAAGAACATCCAAGGCAAGGAGATCCAAATGGAGAAGGGGCTAGAGGATAATGTTATATGAGACTTGGCTGAAGGAACTACTAGGATTCTTTAGCTTTAAGGACAGACCACATTGGGGGTACATCACCATTGGTGTCTGTCAAATGGAAGAATGACTATACTAGTTATACTTAGCCACAGAAAACAGGATGAGAAGCAATGGGTGAAAATTTTGGAGAAGCAGATTTAGGCTCTGTTGTAGGAAAAAAAAACAACTTCCTAACAACATGTTTTAGTTCAGTCATTTTTCAGTAAGTCTGACTGTCTGTGATCCTATTTAAGGTTTTCTTGGCAAAGACATTGGAGTGGTTTGCCATTTCTTTCTCCAGTTCATTTTCAACAGATAAGGAAACTAAGGAAACCAGAGTTAAGTGATTTGCCCAGTTGGACTGGATGATGTCTGAGGGCCTTTTCCCATCTGTGATTCCACGAGACCATTCCATATGACATACTGCCGCAAGTGATATTTCTTGTGTTTGGCTTTTGACCACTAAGATGTTTAGAGCATGTACTTTGTCATGTCATTGTAGGACAAACTGTTAAATATTGACTCCCCATCAAAGCTCTGACTGGTTTGAAATGGTTTAAATCACTTATATGACGGTGTTTAGTGGCGTTCTAGTTTAATGGGGGCACTGATTCTTGTTTGCTTAGCTAAATTGATTTTCAAGGTGGGGAAGTATCTGTCCCAGGCTTATGAAGGCTTCCCTCAGTGGAATGGGTGGAGGAAAACAATTTGGTCCAATGACTACAAGGGGCTGAAGAAGGCACTGTGGAGTGCTTCGAGCTCAAGGACTTCATATGGACATTGAAGATGCCAAGGTCCTCCATTACATCCCAGGCTATCTATCCCCAGTTACCAGTTGTCCTGACCTTTGTCTCGCCTCTGGAATCTGATGATTCTGGAACAGAGTGAAGCTAACAACATCATGTAACTCTGCTTTATTTAAATATGGTTTGCCATATGCACTTCATGTCGTTACTCCCTGATATCACTGATCCTCTTTGAAAACGGACTTGGAAAAATGAGTTTCCAAGTAATGTTGAACAGGATGATAGGTCCCTTTCAGAAGTGTATTCTGCCATTGGTCAGCACACAAACTACCTCACCACACCAGCCATCCATAGCCCTTGGCCTTCTTCTTGCCATGATCTCTGCTGCTGTACATTGTGGACCATCCTGCCCTGCAGGAAGCCTTTCCCTGTTCCCTTAGCTGCAGCTGTTTTATTCCCTAAGACTACCTTCCATCTATTCTTCATGCATCATGTATGTCCTGCTGTAGTCTATCTTGTCTCCTTTCTGAGAATGTGAAATCCTTGAAGGAAAAGACTCTTTTTAGCTTTTTCTTTGTATCTGAGCTGGACTTGATGCCTGGCTTCAAGCACTTAATGAATAATGTGAACACTTAATAAATGTGTGTTGATTGATCAGTCCCCTCAGCTTTGGAAATTCCTGCTCTGAGACCGGACTGCTCATAATAGAAAGGGAACTCTTCTAGCCTACTATATCTAGCCAGCCCCTGAGCAAGCTGGACTTGACATCCTCCATCCAGCAGTCCACCCTGGCTCTCTCTAGATCTTCTGGAAGGGGACCTAGTCACCATCTCTATTGCTCTCTGTAGCAGAGCAGTCTTCCTTGAGCACCACGGATCTATATATTAGTTCCCCCATCAAAATGTCAGGAGCTCCTTAGAGGCAAGGAGTGCCTCAATTTGATATTCATTTTTCCAGTGCCACACACATAGTTAACACATTGATTCATTCAGACAGTTGTCATCTCTATAAGCAGGGGGAGAAAAGGAGCAGACAAGGGTATTTCCCCTTCCTTTCCATATTTCAGTACAAAAGAGACAGTTTGTACACCCTAGCAGATTGACTGGGGATGTGGCAAGAGATTTTTTAAAAAGTGAGGAAGAAGAAGTTCAGAACGAAGCCCATATGGCCTGGAATTTACTAGAAGACAAAGCCCATAAGGGCAGAGACTGGATGTTATTTATCTTGAGCTCCTCCCATTGCTTAGGACAATGCTGTATAGCTTTAACAGATGATTGTTAGATGGAACAGAGAATAAGCTTTGGTGTTCTTAAGTCATTTTTCAGTCTTGCCTGATGCTTTGTGACCCCATTTAGGGTTTTCTTGGCAGAGGTAATAGAATGTTTGCCTTTTCCAGCTCATTTTACAGATTAGGAACTGAGGCAAACTGGATGAAGTGGCTTGTCCAGGGTTACACAGCTATTAAGTGTCTGAGGTCAGATTCGAACTCAAGACCCTATTTTCCTGACCCTATTCTCCGTGCCGCCTAGCTGAATCAGCTTTGGGACATCTAAGTGAACCAATATCTCCATTTTCCAGAGAAGGTTTATTCAACATTATGCATGTGCTGTGTCTATCTTGATGGTGCTATTGTTGAGTAAATAAGAAAGTGTGCCTTACACAAATGTTTCTGTATGTGCATATGTGTCCCACTTGTAGAAAAACTTCTATGCTAAATGTAGAACTTAATTTGGAGATGATTCTAGAGGGAGCGTGGAGGCAATGAGAGATGTTGGTTCCCAGAATCCCCGTATTATTGAAATTAAAAGAGAGCCTAAGATTGTCAATGATAATTCACTATGAAATTTAGACCCAGAAAAAATGTTTTGCTCAACCTCACACAGTTAGTTCTAGTCTTTTTTTTATTCTGAATTTAAACACCACATACAATGGCTAATTCCATATACAGAAGAGGACTGCATATGAAACTGTAGCTCTCTCTTCCGTACGGCTAGTTTTTTCTTTTAAAATAAATGATATCTCTATAAATATTGTAGCATTTCTTTATAATAAATTCAGCATATGGCTTTCAGAGTCATTCTACTTATCTGTAATTCCTTTTGGACTATTCTGTGCATTTTTTAAAAAAGATGCTTCAGTGACCTTTTGTTTGGATTTTGTTGTTATGACAGATTGTGTGACTCCTAGTTGACCTCTTAACCTTTAACTTGTGGTATGACCTTAGGCAAATCACTTCCTATCTCTCTACCTCAAGTTTCTTGATTTTCAAATTAATTATACCTGCCCTGCTTGAGTTCTAGGGTTGCCATCAAGATTAAATACTGTGATAGGCGTGAAAGTGCTGTGAAAAGTTAAAAGTATTATCCAAGTAGAGGAAATTAAAATAGAAGGTATATTGTGGGATTAGCCCAGTATTCCTTTCTAGCAAAATGAAATTAATTGATCTCCGGATCCTCAAGCTGCACAGTCAAACTCCCATTAGCATTCTGCTCTCCCTTCCTGTCCTACCTCATTCCCTTGCTTTCCCTTCTCTTCCTCCTATAAATTTCTCATGGCCCATCTTGTTCAGTATGCTGAATCAGCATTTGTGGAAGTGTTCCCTCTAGTGTGTAATATTTTGATGAAACTACAGAGAAAACTGTGTGTCCAAGAATGCCAACTCAGCACACCCAGCCCGAGAGCGAGCTGGAGGATTGGGAAATCTTGGATGGGGATGTCACCCGACCACATCTACAAGAACAAAAAGGCGGTTGTTTGGAAAGGGGAAGAACACGGCTTACCAAACACCACATGTCCCATAGATCTTTGGGTTTTTTAAAGGTGCCATGCCAACTGTAAGAACAGTCTATTCCAATCTGCAATCATAGCTCAATGACTATAATAACTCAAGAGAAGCAGTGTCTTATAGCAGATGGAGAAAGGGCTGCTCTCGGGAAGACCTGGGAGTTTTCTACATCAGTGAAACCACGAACAAAACACTGACAGAACTCCCCTTCCCACAGTGTATGTTTCCTGAAACAACTCTGATAGGTGGGTAAGGCAGATGATGAGAGGTAGCTAGGAGCTGACTCGGGGATCTTCTTGTCTGGGACCTTGAGGACTGGTTTCACTTTCCTCCTCTCTAAACACCTGTAGCACCTTCCCACCGAGGCTCTTCAGAGGAAAGCACTTACCACCCAGAAAGCAAAACTTCTAAAAATTGGGAAATAACCTTATTACACATTACCCTCCCTTTTAGATGAAGAAATGTGACTGACTCAAGACCACGCAGCCATTCAGTGTTACCGTATTCTCAAAGCCTGGACCTCCTTAGTCTAAGTCCATTGTTACCACTTGAAAATGGAGCTGATAATGTTCTAAGACACGGAGGAAGAAAGGACCCTTTTCTGGAATGCCTAAAAGTAAATCAAGTTATTGTGAAGTGAGCTTGTGAATGGCTGCTGCTGCTGCTACTGCTGCTGGGCTTTGTTTCTTCCATCACTCTTCTCCAATGATCGAACTCCCACATGTGGAGTCCGATGTGGCAGAGGCCTCATTTGGATGTTTCTAATCTTCAGCAGTGCTCGAGCACTCTGGAATCTTGTTCACACTTATTTGCAGCCAGATGCAGAAGATATTTTCACCTATTATTCTGAAAGCTATCATGGAGTGACAGAAAAGCCCGCGTGGCAGGAGGCCAGGGGAATTGCTCTGCGCCTGACCCTCCTTCAAACAGCCAGGGAAAGGAAAGTCACTTGGGCTAATTCACTAGCATCCATACATGTTTCTTTCAGCCTTCGTCAACACATAGATTTTTAGCTTAAAAAAAAACCAGATTGCCAACAGTATTTAATCAAAGTGATCAATAAAAAGGGAGGAATTGAAACATCTCAACTTCATTAGCAGTTAAACGTCCAAGACTTACCAAGGATATCAGTTCTGAAAGGGCTTGGTGAAATCAGGTCCACTTCTCTCATTTAAAACACCCAAAATAAGACCAGATGAGGGCATTGCATTTTCCCCCCAAGGCCACAAAAGTTAGTGAGGGACACAAGATTTGAATTCAGGTTTACTTATTCTGATGCTTTTTCTAATGCTTTATGCACCTGTGCATGCAGTATCTAGGCTAGTGATAGCAAACACAGCCACCATTTTGATTCTGAAATGTTTATTTTGCTCTTCTAATGGATTAGAATTGAAATCACTTGAAATATGCTGGAGAAAATGAGGAAAGCCTTGGAGTTAAAATAGGCAAGTGACAGTATTTTCTCGACGTTAGTTCTTCTTGCAAGTTGAAAGGTGTTCAGCTAGTATTTGGAAGCTGCCAGAACTAGTAGAGCTTTTGATGTGCCATCACTCTCTCTCTCCATGCCCATTTGCCTGTGAAGTCTTGGGATGGCAGTGAAAGCTACTCCCGCTGTTTCTTATCTTAGTGTGGAAGAATTGGTTTTTATTCACACATGGTATTCAGCATTTTTTAGCTTCCCACTATTCTAAAAGCAACTTGGATAAAGTCATTTCTAACTGGAAGGGAAGCTTAGCTGTAGTATTTCTTGTCTAGGCAGAGCCCGATGTTCTCAAGCCCACAACCTTGGCAAAATGGTATAGTCTCATCATGGAACGTAAGAGCCGGACAACTAAGTTCTATTCTAATCAATGCCAGCAGCCTGTATTTGCCCCACATCTGTTTCTGGGTGATTTTTGCATCTTTGTTCATTTCCATTCTGGAAGACACAAAGGGGCAGCTTCTAATTCAGTCTCCTCATTTTAGCTTTGGGGAAACAGCTTCAAAGAGGCTTCAAAAGTTACCTGGGCTCACAGATCAGAGACCAAAATCTAGGGTCTCTGACTGCAAGTTCAGTACCTTTTTCATTACCTGAGGCAAAATGGACCTCTGCATCTCTCTCCATCAAAATGATTGCTGTGGATCCCTTTGTGTAATGCTACAAAAACATATCCAAATGTCACGGAGTGCTTTTTGAGGAGTCCGAAGGATTCAAGCAAGAAAGCACATTTTCAGCACAGCTTCAGGAGAGCCATTTCTGAGAAGTTCCTAGTACTGAATCATCTTCTCAGCTCATCACCAGAGATGGTTTATCTAGACAGATTTCCCCCAAAAAATCATGGGGCAACATTTTTTTCTTCTGTTTTTTTTTTTTTTCCATAAGAATGGATGTGCACAAGACCGTAAGAATCACTGAAAAACAGACTCTCAGGCCATGCCAGCATTACCAAACAATTAAAATATATATTAGAGGAAGAAAAAATAGACTTTTCTAATCTCTCAATTTTGCCCCTAGAATTTTGTCGGCTTTGCTATTTTCTAAGAGATTGTTGGCCTGCTATTGATCTGGCCGTAATGAGAAGGAGGAAATCCCAAGGGACAGAGGAGTGGAAGGTGAGGAGCACACATCTGACCCAGACCAGGTTTAGTGGAGTAGACAGAGGAAAAGATTCTGATTGCCTAGGGAAAAAGTTAAAATTGTTTGGCTGGCAGAATGAAATCTTGGTAATGCTGTTCAAATTGTAAAATGGACTTTATTGTCTCACTAGGATGTTGAATTAGCTCCATTCCTCTCAAGGTTTTTGCCCAAAGAAAATAGGGATTGTCTCCTGAAAACCGTGTCCAGAAATGGTAGTGTTTAGGGTCTGTCTTCCTCTTGACTTTTCCCCCCTGCCTTCAATTTTCTGTCTGTGGATTTGTAAAAAAGAGGATTTATACTGAAGCAACACTGCTGTTGTGTCGTTGTAACTTCCCCCTGAGAATGTTTCATCTATTAAGGAGAAACTCAACTTCAGAAGTCAGTTTCCAAAGTTCCAGTGAATATGAAGGCTCCTGTTTCAAGAATGCTTCTTGTGTATCGTTCCACCACCCAAGAAAGCTCAGTGAACCACAGTTCATCTATATACATAGATTTTCTTTCTTAAAGATGCTTTTTTTCTGTTTCCTCCAGAAATGGATACTGAGTAAGAAAGAATAGAAACCAGGAAATTATGGGCAATAATGGCTCTATTTCCTTTCTTCTGCTAACATAGCTGGCTTTCTTATTTCATGTAGTCCTTATTCCTAATGAACATTTTCCTTGCCTGGGACCGCTGAGAAAATGGTGCCATTCTTCTTTTTCAGAAAGAACTTTGCCTCACGATCTTAAACATTATTTTAACTCACATTTTTAGAGAATGGCTCTGGCTGGAGATATATGAACCACCTGGAAAGCGAATGTCACCTCTCTTCAGTTAGCTGCAGGGATTTCTTGGGAACAAATGACTTCTTTTCATTGGCAGAAAGAGGAAGACATTGATTTATTATGAACTAGGATAGGGGGTAGGCTTATTTGCTGCATGGGTAGATTGGCACTTTCCCTCCTACTTTCTGTCCTCTTCCTGCTCCTTATTCCTCCTTGCCGCTGCTCCCCTCCCCTCACTCCTCTCCTTCCTTCCTCCCTTCCCGATCAGCTAGGAAGCTTTGCCCTGCTCTGTCTTTCTGAGCTAGACCCTCCTTAGGTTAGCTGTGAGCCTCCTGGTCCTAGGGCCTGACTTGAAATAATTAGTTGTCAGTCACCTTAGGGCATTGTACCTCAGAGCTCCCAAACTCAAGAGCTCCACCAGCCTTAGCCACTCGAGTGGTAGAGATTACAATGCTCTTTTCTCTCCTAGCCCTTTTCACTTCTGCTGAAACCTAATCAAGATAAGATTAGAAACGAACTGTGAGTCCTAATATGAGGGAATTGGAAAAGTTTACACTCTTTCTTTCCTATCCAGGGTCCCATTGTACCTTCTACCTCTGAAGAGAGATTAGAATGATTTACAGACACAGTTGGACTTCAGCACAATTCCCAGAAGTTAAAGTTGAGGGAAGTACTTCAATAAACCACCATAATAAGATATTTTATTATTATGTTTCTAAATGTCCTGCAGTGTACAGTAATTCAAATATAAAATAATTAAAGGCAATTAAAGCCCATTATACTAAGGATTACTTTGTGCTAATGATACAGAGGCTGCTTGCTTCAAGGAAGAATTCCCTGTAAAGTCATTCTGGAAGCTGTGCAGAAGGAAGTAGTCCTAGGAAAGGAGCAGATCTTGGGGAGAAGTGATAAGAAAACTGTAACAGGCTTCTGTGAGCAGGGGGAGCATTTCCTAGTTGGAATTATGTGTCAAGCCCCCAGTTTTGTGACTGCAGCAGACTGGTGCAGTTGTATGTCCTACTGTTTTGGAGTGAAGTGAAACTAAATGAAGCTTTTAAAAGGGTGTCGGAGGTAGGGCAGAATTTTCCCTCTGGGCTACTCAGATCAGGGTTGCTAGCATCCACCGAGGTAGTGTCTCGAGAAAGTATTTTGCAAAGTTTAAATCCTTGCCTAATTGGTAGCCATTATTAAAGGACTTAGCCCTGTGTTCCCTCCTGCAGGGAACTGTTCCTGACATCTCACCCACTCCATGCTCCAGTTATCTTACATTCCTGTGGCTGTTTAGATGCTGTGGGTTCTGTTTCTTCCTTTCTTCCCCAAGTAAAATGTGAGCTCCTTGAAGACAGGGACTGTCTTCTTCTTCTTGCTTGTCTCTGTATTCCCAGTGCCTTGTTCAGAGAGTCTTGCATAGAGATAGATGACACATACATAACTAAAGTAATTAAGGCCAGTCAAGGATCATCCCACGCTTTTTTGGCCAAGAAGAGTTGCCAGGTACTTTCTTCTTTTGCCCATGTCAGGCTTGACCATGACAAAGGAGTTACTGAGTGACTGTTGTGGGACTCACGGGCAGATGATCCTCTTTTTTCCTTTCTGAGCATGGAACAGAGGAAAAAGAGCACTGGAACTGGACTGAGATACCTGGGGGAAAATATTGTCTTGTTCTGATTTTATAGTCCTGGTCAAGTCACATTTTCTCCTGCTTTGTATTGGATCATCTCTCTTCCACTTCTAAATCTAAGAGTCTTCCTTTCCCCCCTTCTTTTTTATGCATTAGTTAAGTTAAAGCAACACATCCTTCTTGTGTTCTCAACTAGGTATTTGTAATTTCAAAAGGTAGATGGATGGCTTTGTACACTATGCTTTCTCAAATATCTCAGGTAATTAAAAAAAAAACTATTGGTTATAGGTAAGTTGTCCATTAGTTGACAGAATTTCTACACTAAGAGTTCCCTACATTAATGAAATCACAAATCAAGACCAAACAAACAGATAATGATTAGCCTTGTGAAGAGTATGTAGGAAGTCCAAGCAGATACCTTTGGCTTTCTTTCTAATATGATGCAATAGAAAATGCAAGAAACTTAGAATCAAAAGACTCAGCTTTGAATGGCAGTATTGTCACTTACATGGTAACCTTAGGCAGGTCAGTTTTTCTGCATAACTCATTGAAGTAGACAGCACTAGGATTATTCTCTCCAGTTGACAGATGAGGAAACTGAAGTGAACAGAGGATCTACTTGGCTGAGCAAGGCTATTCGTACAGGGCTGGGTACAAGTTGCACCTGCTTTTCACCATTCCACCATCTTTACTTCTTTCCCCTTTGGGTCTTCCATACCTTTCAGTGATTTTTCCCTCACCAAAACACCTTCCCATACATTGTCTATTTTGAATGGTAGCTGGAACACCTAACCTCTTCCCTTCCTCCTCCTTTTTCCCCCATCACTTTCTTATGGCCTAACAAAGATGCAGCTAGGTGACCCAGGAAGATCTGAGTTCAAATTCAGCCTCTGATGCTTATTAGCTGTTGTAGCCTTGGAAAATCACCGAATCTGTGTTTGCCTCATCATCTTGAATGATAAAATGGGGATGGGATGATGTTAGTAACACCTGCCTAAAGTGGCTGAGTATGAAAAGAGATAGTACAGTGGTACCTTTGTATTCATTATTAATTGATTCCAGAAGACAGGCAGCTTCCAGCTATGGAGAAACAAGCCAGCCCACCCGAGCTGGGCTCCTCCCTTCTTGACTCAGATCACTTTCTGAGAGGAATTACAATCTTTATAGTCTCCTCCTATACCACATTGCCCAAGCTCCCTCTAGGGGAGTGGTTGCAGGATGTGGAGACAGAAGCTATTGTCCACGTGGAGCTTGGAGCTGTCTGGGTCATTCACCAGACTTTCACCTGGGTTTCTGCGGCTATTCTTGTTTTTTCTGCTTTTCCTCCTGCTGACCATACCGGCCACTCCATCAAAATTTTTTTCTTATCAAAATGTGTAGAATACTGAATTCGATGACTTTTGAAGCAGATGAGTGCCGAAGTACCACAGTATTTGTAAAACACTTAGCACAGTGCCTAGCACATAGTAGGCAATTAATAGATGTTCACTCCCTGTCCTTTTGCTCCCCAATACAATGTTATTCATAAGACAGTTGCTTAATAAATATTTATTGAATTGAATAGCGTTGAATTTAGTCATCTTTGCTAGCTCATTAAGCTTCTTCACTTAAGGTGCTAATGGCTGGATAATGTCCCTTTGCTCATTTTTATTAAATATTTTTCAAAAGAGGCTTCTTGAGAGAAACTAACATTATAACATTATGAAATTCCTTGGTTAAAATGATGGAGTATATAGGTCAGGATCCAGCTGAACTCTCCTAACATTCCCCTCCAAATAACTTTAAAATAATGCCTTAAATAGAATTTTTGAGTGGAAGAGTCAATGAGAGATCACAGGAGACATTTTTCCCAGCCTAGGACAAGTCAGTAACATCTGTAGGCACAAGCACCTGCAGCAGGAGCACCAGCTGTGGGCCTTAGAGGGAGTCCCAAAAACAGCAGCAGCAGCTTTGGGATCTTTCCACTAAGAGATGGTAAGAGAATGAGACAAATGGGTACAAAGAGATTACAGGGGATCCTTTACAGCTGGTACTGAATGGTAATTCTATTGACCATAATCAAAACTGTGAAAATTCACCAATTCAGGGCAGGATTATTGGTCATAAGGGAGCAGGTCATAGTTTCAGGGCTAAGAGGAGCACTAGTACTTGCAGCTGCATGGAAGTAGGGCCTCTGCCTGGGTGTGAGGATTAGAAATCAAGCCAAGAGAGCAGTGATTGCACCTCTTCCCGAATAACATCACCTTGGCAGTACTGAAAACTTGCAGACTTGTAGAATTAGTTCTCAAAATAGCAACAATTTTAAATAAATAAGGGAAAAATTCTTCCAGTGTGGGGATGCTTTTTGGAGGGGGAGGGGAGGGAAATGCTTTTTAAAGAGCAACATGGGCAGCCATCTACTTTGTCTATAGTAGGACCATTCTAGAAGAGGACAGTTGTTATCCAGCAGGCCAAGAGGCATGTGCCATGGGCCGGGGAGCCTGTTCAATTAATTGTTCATGAAACTATTAATGAAAACAACAATATGGTTTTCCCATCTCAGACCAAGATGCAGGTTTTCAGAGGTGACACACACTGTGTGCAAGTTGCCTGGGTGATATCATCAGCATCTAGCAGTAGCCAGGTGTGAGGTATGGCACATATATCCATGCGCTGCCCTTTGATGAAGTCGTGGAAAGCATGAGGGGCAATCTCTTTGAAGTGTACCTCCAGCCATACTTTCTAGAAGCTTATCAACTCATCTTCCCTTTCCATGGTGGAATATAAGCTGTAGAATCCAAAGTGGTGGAGCCAGATCCCAGACCCTACTGCATTGTTTCTCCAGATCCATTGTGAGGAGACGCCCATCAAACTAGAGGATGAAGAGAAATCCCTTGGTGAAATGATGATGGTGGTGGCTACCAAAAACAGTTGGCTCAGTTAAAGAAAATGGTGGAGTTGCCGCTGAGACATCCAGTCCTCTTTAATGACATTGGTATAAAACCTCCTGGGAGCTTCTTGCTCTTTGGGCCTCCTGGAACAGGGAAGACCCTGATTGCTCCAGGTGTGACGTTTTTCTTTCTCATCACTGGTCCTGAGAGTATGAATAAGTTGACTGGTATTCAGAGAGCAACCTGTGAAAGGCTTTTGCAGAAGCAGAGAAGAATGCTCTCTCCATCATTTTCACTGAGGAGCCAAATGCCTTTGCTAGCCAGATGGAGAAAACCCACAGAGAGGTAGAACATTTACTTGTATTATAGTTATTTGTAGTGTTCTTATTCATTTTCTGGAGGTCTC
This sequence comes from Antechinus flavipes, assembly GCF_016432865.1. NCBI lineage: Eukaryota > Metazoa > Chordata > Mammalia > Dasyuromorphia > Dasyuridae > Antechinus > Antechinus flavipes. The sequence goes on from NC_067404.1 coordinate 48,450,274, forward strand.
TGGACCAGCCTTCATTTCAGCAGATTAATCACCACAAGAATAGCCAGTGATAAAGTCCAAATTCTTTATTTTCCCCTTCATAGTCTAGTTTCCTTGCCTGGGGCCCAGCTAGCTTCCTTGTGGCCTTCAGATGGGCCTTGGTCTCAATGCGGGGTGTAATGTTCTCTCTAAAATATAATGTTCTCTGTTGAGGTTTCCTTGGGGTCTCTGGAGGCAGCCTTTGTTTCAGTTCAGTAATCACCACAAGTGCAGCCAGGGGTTAAAGTTCAAATCCTTTATTGTCTCCTTCAAAGTCTTGTCTCCTTTTCTGGGGCTCGGTTAGCTTTCTTAGAGGCCTTTCTCTCTACTTGGTTCTGAGAGCTTGAGCTCCTGCTTCCTTCTCTTCCCTCTGAATCTCTCCAAATCTAAAGGTTTGCGCTTCAGCCTCCAGCCACCACAAAGGTGAACGATGGAATGAATCTTTCTCGGCCTCCGAGAGCTTCTAGTGTGCTTGTCTTTTCTGTCCTTCGAGCTTCCAGCTTATATGCCCCGCACTGAATATACACCAATCATTATATCACTAGGAAACCATTATCTGTTGTAGGATAAAATCAATGCTAAACTAGATTTAACCATTGTCTCCTCAATTCCACTTAGTACCTTATTTTAAGTTCTGACTCATAACAGGGGGGAGCGGAAGGACAGGCCAGCCACCACGAGGCTGATGAAGATGGAATGAATCTGGCTGAGTTTGTCCCAGCTTATATGCTCTATTGTAATTAGATCATTTACAATATATTGAGTATACCCCAATCATTATATCACTAGGGAACCATTATTTATTGTAAGATTAAATCAGTCATATTGAATTAGAGACCTATTCATCACCATGCTAAACTAGATAACCATTGTCTTATCAATTCTTCTGAGTTAGCACCTTGTAAGAATCCTTGTTTCAAATTCAGAGTTCTGGCCCATAATACTTATTGACTTTTATGAATGGTTTGAAGCAGAGGGCACACATGATCATTAGGGCAGCAACCAACAGACCCATTAGCACTGATTCAGCTTTTAGACAGTTGAGTCAATTTGGCAGGGAGGTACATATAGGAATTCTTGATGCCATGGAGTACTTGGAGATTCTGCAGATCCTTACCAAGGACATGAAGCTGGCGGATAATGTGGACCTAGAATAGGTGGCCAGTGAGACCCGCAGACATGTAGGTACTGATTTGACAGGCCTCTGTTCAGAGGCAACATGGAAGGCCATTTGAAAGAAGATGTACCTTTATTAATCTAGAGGATGAATGCCCTGGCTGTCACCACCGATGCCTTCTGGTGAACTCTGAGGCAGAACAACCTCTCAACACTTATGGGAGATTGTTGTGGAGGTGTAACAGGTGACCTGGGAGGAGGACAAGCACGAGGTCCAAGGGCTTGTTCTGTACCTTATGGAGCTTTCGGACAAGTTAGTTCACTATGACATCTTCCATGGGAATACTGCTCTATGAACTCCTTATCTGTGGAAAAATCCTTTCAGCCAAAGCTATTACCAATGAATTCCAGGCAAACTTCAACTTCATCAGGGGTCCTGAACTTCTCACCATGTGATTTGAATCTGAGCTCAGTGTCTATGAGATATTTGACAAGGCCACTAAATTGATCCCTGCATTCTGTTCTCAAATAAACCGAGTTCAATCACCAAAGCTCATGGTAGCAACATAAGGGATGAAGGAAGTGCTGCTGACAGTTGTCAGCCAGATGCTGACAAAGTTGTATGTCCACAAAGAAAAGCATGTTCATCACTGGTGCCATCAACTGGACTGATATTATTGACCTTATAATTTCTCAGCATGGCCACTTGGACAAGCTCCTCTATATATCCCTGCTTGATGAAAAGTCCCATGTTGAAATTCTATTATTTCTTTTTTTATTAAAGCTTTTTATTTTCAAAACATACGCATAGATAATTTTCAACATTCACCCTTTCAAAACCTTGGGTTACAAATTTTTCCCTCTTTCCCCCACCCCCTCCCTTATACAGCAAGTAATCCAATATAGGTTAAACATGTGTGATTCTTCTAATAAATATTTCCACAATGGAAAAAAAATGAGAAAGAAAAGAAAAAGTGAGCAAACAACAACAAAAAAGGTGAAAATGTTGTGGTCTGCACTCAGTTCCCACAATCCTCCCTCTGAGTACAGACGGCTCTCTTCATCACAAGATCATTGGAACTGGCCTGAATCACCTCACTGTGAAAAAGAGCCACGTCCATCAGAATTGATCGTCACATAATCTTATTGTCATCAAGTACAGTGATCTCCTGATTCTACTCACGTCACTCAGGATCAGTTCCTGTAAGCCTCCCCAGACCTCTCTGAAATCCTCCTGCTGGTCATTTCTTACAGAACAATAATATTCCATCACATTCATATGCCATGACTTATTCAGCCATTCCCCAGCTGATGGGCATCCATTCAGTTTCCAGTTTCTTGCCACTACATAAAGGGCTGCCACAAACAGTTTTGCACATGTGAGTCTCTTTCCCTCCTTTATTATCTCTTTGGAATCCATGATGAAATTCTTTTCTTTTTTTTAAAGCTTTTTATTTTCAAAACATATACACGGATAATTTTTCAGCATTGACCCTTGCATAGCCTTGTGTTTCAGATTTTTCCCTCCTTCCCTCCCCACTTCCCCTAGATGGCAGATAATCCAATATATGCTAAACATATTAAAATATATGTTAAATCCTATATGTGTAAACATATTTATACAATTCTCTTGTTGCACAAGAAAAATCAGATAAAAAAGGAAAGAAAATGAGTAAGAAAATAAAAAGCAAGCAAACAACATCAAAAATAGTGGGAATGCTATGTTATAATCTCCACTCAGTTCCTACAGCCTGGGTGTAGATGACCCTCTTCATCACAAGGTTATTGGAACTGGCATCAATCACATGTTGAAATTCTTTTTTTTTTTTTTTTTTTTTTTTGCTGAGGCTATTGGAGTTAAGTGACTTGCCCAGGGTCACACAGCCAGGAAGTGTTAAGTGTCTGAGGCCAGATTTGAACTGAGGTCCTTCTGACTTCAGAGATGGTGCTCTACTATACCAACTAGCTGCCCCGCATATTGAAATTCTTAAGGCCAGCCTGAGAAAGTCTCCAGTTGACAAGGATGGAGACTTAGAATTCCTGGCCAATGTAACCACTGACTTCTCTGGAGCTTCCCTGTCAGAGTTCTGTCATTGCGGTTGCAAACTGGCTATCTGTCAGTCCCTTGAGAGTGAAATCCAAAGAGAGCAGGAAAGGTAAATTGATTTCTCTATTATTGAGGTAGAAGAGGATAACCCAGTCCCAGAGGACTACTTTGAAGAGGCCATGTGCTTTGCCCACCACTCTGTCATTGACAGTGCTATCTGGAAATATGGGAGATTTGTCCAGACCCTTTAGCACAGCAGGAGTCTTTGGCAGCTTCAGATTCCCCTCAGGTAACCAAATAAGGGCCTGCCACAGTGGAGGAGGCAGAGGAGGCTAATTGTACACAGAAGACAGTGACCTGTATGGTTAAGTGGCAGTGTCTGGCCAGGCCTTGGTCCCCAAGGGAGAGAGCCTCTTGCCTGCGAGAAACCAGGGGAACTCAGAGCCTGCTCCATTCCTCAGTCCAAACAATTAAGCTCCAGTCAGACTCTGGACTGAGAGTTTCTCTTGCAAAAGAAAGACAAAAGCAATATAATAAAAGCAATTTTCATTTGGGAGGTGGAGAGTAAACTACCAACAGGGAATCAGGCCTTGAGCCTGTGTCACTTCTGTTGTAGTTTGGAGGGGTACAATGGGAGGGTGGCCTGTATGGGACATGAGCAAGGGAGGTATCATCTATCCCTCAGCAGTAAAAAAGTACCTGTACGTCACTCCATGTCGTCTCTTCTTTCTCTATCCATAGCAGGATAAGGGCCGTAAGTGATGCATCTTTATTTACTTAGTAAGCAGGTTCATTTTATTTTACATCAGCTCTTGAGTTAATGTTGGAAAAATAATATATTTAAATACAAGCAGTTTGTAGACCAAAAACTTGTAAAAGGACAATAAATATTGCATCCAAACAGTAAAAAAAAAAAAGCCATCAACATGACATTGAACTGATTAACTGTCCCATGGCATGGGAGGTGACCCTGGGCTCTCAAAGATCCCATGAAAGCTCTGCCAACCCCTCCCAATTGAGATAGGCTTTGGGCTAGGGTCCTGTGCCAGGCTATACTCCAGTCATACAGGAATCAGTCTAGCTAAGTGCCAAGAAGCCTACTACTACAATACCAAACCTCCCCACAATAGGAAATGTCACGGGGGCCCTGACATTTTTAATTCTTTTAAAAAATTGTAATCAGATGTCACTGTTATTTTTTAAAATTCTGGTTTTATTTTAGGTTTGTATTCTCACTCTCTTATCCCAGCTCTCCCCCTTCCCGAGAAAAGCAAAAATGAAAACCAAAGCCTCAGAATCTGCCAAACAGGGATTGTCGATCAAAACAAAATTACTGTGTTGGCCATGTCTGGATACATCGATTCACTCTGAATGCATCTTCTATTTCGAGGTGGGCAGGATGTTTCATCTTGAGTTTTCTATGTTTATGATTGATCATTATGTTGAGCAGGATTCTTAAGTCTTTCAAAGACATTTGTTTTTCCAATATGGCTGTATTAGTAGTCCTCTTCGTTTACTTCTCACACCAGTTCATGAGAAGTCTTCCCAGGTTTCTCTGAAACCATCTCCGTCATTTCTTGTAACACAATATTATTTCATTATATGCATCCACCCTAACTTGTCCAGGCATTTCCCAATTGATGGACACTCCCTCAGTTTCTAATTCATTGCCACAACAATAAAATCGCTCTAAATCTTAGATTCATATTGATTGGTCTTTTTTTCTCTTTTTCGACCCTGAACTAGTTCTAGGACACCCCTGGGGGTCCTCCTCTTGGCCCAGTGCCAATCCGGCTCTGGTACACATCCTTTTTCAGTTCACAGGCATGGGAGTGTTTGACATCCCACATTTCTGCCTCGAACCCGTTCCCTGTCTTGGCAGTCCTTTCTGTCTCCCTATCTAAATAAGCTAGTGAGAGGCTTTTCACAGATTTCCCAATCAGGATTCAGTGTGATTCATTTTCTAGATCTTTGTCAAGGAGCTGGGCTGCCCTTCTTACTGCTACTGTGCCTTCTTGACTCTGAGTCTGGATCTCTGATGTTTGAAAGAAGTCCCTTATTTAACTAATTGGAGAGGGGTTATAAAGATCAGCTCCTTTCATATTGGAGGAAAACTCAGAGAAGTACTCTAACTCCCCATAAGGTGGGATAATGGGCAGACATAGGTGAGCTTGTCTACCCACGCTTGGGCACGAACTGATATTTTTTTTACATTAATTAGTACCAGGAGTAAGAGTAGCCACCCTCTCATCTGTGGCAGTGCTGCAGGGACCTTCTTTTCCAGGTACCAGCTGAAGCTAAAAATGTCAAGGGTTTTTTTCTTGCTGTTTTAAAAAGATTTTTAATTCAGACTTTTCATAATGAGACCATATCTTCTGGGAAAGTTTCTGATTGTTGGATGAGTAAAATGCTTCCAGTTTTCATTTTAACTATGTAGTTTTTGCCTTTGGCAGCTTGACATCTCTGATATTGTTTTAAGATAGATATTCTATTTAATATAATTTTCTTTCAGTCAGAGATATCAGATGGAAAATGAGAAATAGCTTCTCTTCATTTTCTTTCCCTTTTCCCAAATGTTGGATTTCATTACAAAATGTGGCTGTAATTGCATTCCCCCTCTTAGGCTGGTGATATAACATACTTTCCTCTATGAACAAAGTTCAGGCTCAGGAAGGAGGCTATGTCTTTTCTTCTCCCAAGTTTGACCCTCCCTCCCATCCCCTCTTGTTTTATCCCCTCCCCAGGGATGTTTGCTGCCCTGCCCCGCTGATCGCTTTTAGCCTCTTCTGGACAATGAGCCTCCAGAGAATAACTCTGAGGCTGAAGTCCAGTTGTCTGACGGACACACGGGGACGAAGCCTGGGGTATGACTCCTAGCACTTTGGTGTTCTTGTTGAATTTAGCCTTGGAAAGAGCCATGCACAGGACCCAGAGTTGGTTAACTTTCAGCCTGGCGGAGGAGCCTCCAGAAGAAAGTTCTCCAGGTCTCGAGTACGGCCAAGCATAGTGCTGCTTCCTTGATGACTGTCTTCTATTATCCACAGAAGGCAGAATCTCCCTTTGGGTATGGAGGGGTGGCATTACTCCTTATCTTGCCCAGAAATAGGCCACGTCTCTCCTTTAAATCAGCTCCTGTCATGTCCTAAACCCTCCCCCTGTTCCCTGTACCTTGGCCGTATCCGGCAGAACTCAAAATCCCAACCCTAAGGCTCTGCTTAGTTTTCCATGGGCCAGGCCCCAATGCCTTGTCTAAACCAGGACCCTTATACTTGGGCCCTCTTCTATCTTACTCTCATTAACCTCCCTTTTCTACCAGAACTGGGACTCTTATAAAGTGTGTCTTTAGCTTATCCTTCTCGGGACTAGGCCACATTGCTTCCCTATTTTGAAACCAGGCCTTGTCCTACCTCTTAACTGCCATTCTGGCCCTCCTCTGCCTCCCATTGGAACTCCCTTTCTTGTGGCTCTGATAGCTGAGATTTTAACTTACCTTGCTTTAGAGCAGGCCGTGCCATATCTTCTAAACACTTCCAAATCATTCCCACTTCACTCTGACCATCCTCAGCCTCCCACCGGGAATCCAAACCTTGCCCTTGGAGGTCTGGTAGGTGAGTTTTCATCTTATCTTGGCCAGAACTAGGATGTGCCCCATGTCCATCCACTTCCAAACTGTGGCCCCTCCACTCGCTGTCTTCAACCTCTCCCCAGAACTTGGAGAATGACCCCTGACTCTCTGAAAAGTGCATTTTCTTGTCCATACTTAATCTAAAACTTATCCTAACCCCCCTATCACTTCTCACAGATTTCAAAATCCTACTCCTACTACTCCTGAGAAGTGAGCTCTCAGCTACTCTTACTTCAAATCAGTTTATGTCTCATCTTCAAATGTTTTCTTGTTTATGTTCAGGCTCTGTTCCACTTCTAAACCATGCTGCAGTCTCTTCCACCTCCTTACTGACCTCAGAATTCTACCAGTGGGTTCCAATAAGTAATTCTCCAATTTATCTTGCTCCTTTCTGGGCCATTTCCCACTTCAAGTGTACACTTGTACCCATTAAACTATGTACACCCTGGCCATCTACCACCTCCCACCTGAACTTGGCCTCCTACCCCTGGGACCCTGAGTGGCAAGTTTTTAACTTACCTTTCTCAGGTTTAGGAAATATCCTCTGTCCACGTCTACATCTTGTCTCCTTTACTCTGACCCTCCTCTCCCTCACATCAAAACTTGGTACCCAGCCCCTGAAGCTCTAAGAAGTGAGCTTTCCCTCTATCTCGTTTAACCACCTCTGTACTCCTTCCTGTCCCTTCCCAACTATATCCCTTGTACTCTGACTCTTCCACCTCTACTGAACTCAAGACTCCCACCCCTGAGGCTTGGAAAGATGACTTTTCATGGTACCTTGCCTCAAATACAGTACCTCTCCATCTCTGGGCTATGCTACTTTTTTACCTCCCACAGATATTAGGACTCTCCCCACACCCTGGGGGCGCTGATAGATAAGTTTTCTCCTTAAATTGCTCAGAACCAATCTTAAATCCCATTTCTGAACTAAGTTGTTCCCATACTCTTCCTACATGCTGTCCCACATCCTAGTTCCCTGGACCCTCATAAGTAAATTTTCACCTTATCTAACTTGTAATCAAGTCACTTTTTCTACTCTTTTTTTTGGGGGGGGTAAGATGAGGACTGGAATAAAGATAAAATAATATAATAACTTAATAATGACAGGAGAGCAAGTTGCTGCCGTTCCCTGAACTCCATAAAAAGATAAGAACTTGACAATATTAAAACCCCAAAGTGACGCAAATGAAAACACAGAAACATCTTTATTTGGAGCAAAATTTGTTTATTAATTTTTTGGGGGGGGTTATTTATCCTAATATGAGATTTATGGAAGAAGGTAGGAAAGATTTGCTACAGAATTAAGCTTATTTTTCTTGACTTATGTGGAATGTATATTTTTGTTGTAAAAGTTGATGCCTCAAGAAAATGTTTTTTTCTGATGAAAAATGTGCATCATCATTCTCCTTTCAATAGTCATAGCTATTATCCCTAAATCATCTCAGTAGATATTAATACATTTTCTATTTATTTTAATCCTATGTATGTAACGTATGTCAATATTCCTGTTATACATTCAGAGCAAAATATATATGTATATTTATAAAAAAAACTAAATTCAGTAGGGAAGGGAAAAAACTTCCATTACAAGATTTAGGCAAGCAAAAAAATACAGAAAAATTAGTTATATTGGTGTTTCTAAGGGATCATTCCACTTAGCTTTAATTAACTTAAGGAAAACATCTGAACTGGGCTATTGTTAAATATTTACTCCTTTAAGGTGTTAAAAGATTGCTATGAAAAATCTAAGAAAGGCTTTGAATGCCTTACCAGGTGGGCAAGAACAACTTTGGGAGCCAGTAAGAAAAATGCATCTCTGTTCTTTAGATGTAATTACTGAGTACAGACAATAAATATTCTAGTCAGTCACATAGACTATTTGATGGAAGATAATATGACTAGAATCAGACTTTTTCTTAGATCATAAAAATGATAGGATGATAATGGTTAATAAGAGGTTCAGCTTCCCCCCCCAGTTGACTCCTTCCTCCAATTCTAACTGCTGATTTTTGAAAAGCACACTATATATTTCTTTATCTATTACAACATTGCTATATTCTTATGGGTCATGCTAATCTTTATGAATATATTCCTATAGAGGAATGACTTATGCAGAGAAAAAATTACTAAATTTTTTGGTTATTGTTAAATACTAAAGGTTATAACTTGGGAATTCTTTAAACCATTTCAGATATTTAGGGATCTCCTGAGATGTACCTTGCTCCAATTAACATTATAATGGTAGACACTATAAAAAAGCCCAGTGGTATACTGCAGAGGAGATCAAAATGGCCGCTTAGATGGCTCCGAGGTACAACCCAGCCCATGGATCTCTGCACGGCTTTCTTCCAAGTGGAATAGCGATTTTCACCTTCTTCTGCGTTTATCTCCGGTTCAAACTGCTCCACGTTGACAGGCGATAGATCATCAGCTTCCAGACTCCAGACGTCTACTCCTTTTGCAGCTCCAGCAGCCATGGCGGCACCCAGTGCAGCTGTTTCAGGCATTGAAGGCTTCACCACCGGTATATTCAGTACGTCTGCCTGAAGTTGCATTAGAATTTTGTTGTTGGTCATTGCTCCGTCTACTTGTAAATGGGTGAGTGGAGTTCCAAAATCTTGATTCATAGCATCCACTATTTCCCGGGTTTGGAAACAGATTGCCTCTAATGCGGCAAAGGCGATATGTTGTTTGTTTGTGAAATGAGTAAGTCCACAAATAATACCTCTTGCACTTGGTTCCCAGTATGGTGCATATAAACCCGAGAATGCTGGAACAAAGTAGCAGCCGTGAGCCGATCCCGCCTCTTCGGCCAGTGTTTCGATCTCTTCTATGGATTCTATAATGCCAAGATTGTCTTTCAACCACTGAACGACAGCCCCGGTGATGGCAACGGATCCTTCCAACGCATAGATGGCTGGCTTGTCTCGGCCCAGCTTGTAAGCCACAGTGGTGATGAGGCCGTGTTCAGAGAAGACGCACTTTGTTCCTGTATTGCACATTAAGAAGCAACCGGTTCCATAGGTATTTTTGGCTTGCCCCTCTTGGAAGCACATTTGTCCCACCAAAGCTGCAGACTGGTCTCCCAGGCATCCGGATATTGGCACACCTTCCAGAGCTCCAGATTTCATCAGTCCATAGATCTCGGAAGAAGTGCGGACCTCTGCAAGCATATTCATAGGAATGTCAAAAAACTCACACAGCTCTACGTCCCATTGCAGCGAGTGGATGTTGAAAAGCATGGTTCGGCTGGCGTTGGTTACATCTGTACAGTGGACCCCTCCGTCGATGCCTCCAGTCAGGTTCCAGATCACCCAAGAGTCAATGGTCCCAAAAAGGGCTCTTTGGTCCTCGACAGCTCTCTTAACTTTTCTCACATTCTCCAAGAGCCAGTGGAGCTTCACGGCACTAAAGTAAGTGCTCAGAGGCAGCCCGGTCTTTGATTTGACGAAATTATTATTGCCAGGGATTTTCTTACTGAGAAGCTGAACCGTTGACTGGGTACGAAGATCAAGCCAAACCATGGCATTGTAGAGAGGCTCTCCGGTAAACTTGTCCCAGACCACAGTAGTCTCCCTCTGGTTGGTCAGCCCGATGGCTTTGATGGTAGAAATGTCAACATTCAGCTCATTAAGCTTCTCACATGTTGTCTCCATACAGTCATAGACAGACTGCATAATCTCTATGGGGTCTTGTTCGACCCAGCCCTCCTTCGGAAACTTCTGCTTCACCTCAATTTTGTGATGGCTGAGGAGTTCGGCTGTTGTCGAATTAAACACTAGAAAACGAGTGGAGCTGGTCCCTTGATCAATAGCGCCGACCAAGGGCCCCAAATCGGTTTTCTCAATGTCCGCCATGGAGCCGGGCATTTTTGTTGTGCCTCGGCTTGACCGTTGTACCCCTGGAGATGGAGTTCTGAAGTAAAGGGTTGGAACGCCGGAAGTAGCTGTGCGTGTGACTGGGAGGAGGGGCACCGGAAGGGAACTGGAGTTCTCTTGACCTTTCAGCCCTTCCCATGTTGAGGGGGTAGGGGTCCCGTTACTGGACAGGGAGGAAATCTTGCCCAGAGCCAAATGGGCAAAGTCAGGGTGTCTTTTCGATATATTTCTAAAATTTAGTCACTAATTTTGATGTTGACTTCAGTCACTGAGTATTCTGATGGTCCTCCTCTCTGATTTCATCACGCCTCCCCCCCCCTTCATCATGGATGATCTCAGTGTGACTTGGTCACGAGGGATGGCGGACATCTTACAACTGTCCCGTGACTTAGAGCGGAGTTGTCCGTAGCCAGAGGGAAATCTCATCCCTCTTGCCTCAAACTCAGAGTATTTAAATTCCATGCAAAATTTATAGGAGGAACCAAAGATGTGTATGGCTCAGCCCACCGCTGTTGGTGGCCTTCGGGCGCATGCGCTTCAACTGTTCTGTATTTGGGACTTTTTTGACAGTCTGATAAAAGCTCTGAAGAAAATGTTTTTAAATGAGTAAAATCAAATGCCTAGAAGCACAAAAGAAACCAGTTTATATTAAAATACAGTTATCACTTTGTGTCCAAAAAGTTGGCAAACCCCGGGTTAAGAACCCCTGCCGTGTTTACACTTTTACCCATTTCTTCTCACTTCCTACTCCCCTCTCCAATCAGTTGTTAAAACCTTAAACCATAGTTAGGCAAAGTAAAGATCCTTGAAACTCAAAGAAAAAAAGTTCAAAGAGAAGTTGAATTTTTGAGCCTTGAGGCTCTGCCCTGAGCCCTTTCCTTTTTTCTCCCTTTGTTATATTCTCTGGGTGATCTCTTCAGCTACTGAGTTTAATTCTATCTATCCAAATGATTACCAGACCTATATGGCCTGCCTTTCTACCTTTCTCACTGCATCAGCTGTCTGTTAGACATCTTGAAGTGAATGTCCTATAGGCATCTCAAACTCCACTCATCCAGGACTGAACTCATTGTCTTTACCCTCTAGGAGTTTCTTCTCCTTCCCCCCCACCCCCAGATTTCCCTATTAGTTTCAAGGACACTACTGATCTCCCAGCCACTCGGGCTCACAATCTTAGTGTCATCCTTGATTTTCCAGACTCATCCTATCTATTTGTTGTGTTGCTAATTCTTGTTTTTACCTTTACAACATCTTGGGGATATATCCCCTTTTCTTCACTTGAACAGCTACCACTCTAGTTCACTCAAATGCATCATTTACTCATCTGCCAAAATCATTTTCCTAAAGAACATATCTGACCACATCACTTCCCTCTCCCTTAAGCTATCTCTCTGTTATCTCCAGGATCAAAAATAAAGTTCTGGGTTTGGGATATTCAGTCCTCACAACTTGATCTATCCCCTGTCTCTGTGACTCAGCACTGACTGTTCCCCATTCCTGTACACTCCTCAACTCTACATAGTCAAACTTTTCTGGCTTCCTTCCAATTTCATCGCAAATCCTACCTTCTGCAGGAGGCCTTTCTGGGTCACCTTTCCTACCTTCAGTGTCTGCCTCCTGATGATAGCTTCCATCTGCTCTTTTTAGGTGTCTCTCTCTCTCTCTCTCTCTCTCTCTCTCTCTCTCTCTCTCTCTCTCTCTCTCTCTCTCTCTCTTATACACACACACACAGTGTTATTTTACTGTTGTCTCATACCTTGCTCATCCTTGTGATCCCCTTGAGGGCAGGGACTACTTTTGGGTACCCAGCATGGGTACCATAGCCTGGCACACAGCAAGTTGTTAACAGACACTTGTTGGTGGAAGGACCAGAGAAGTTATAAAAAAGTTTGGAATGGTCAGAATCTGTACAAATATGGCTTCTGAGCAGATGGGTGTGCCAATCAGTTTTTGTTTTCTCCTAAAGTCCCGTGCCAGCACCGAATTCTATAGCTTTACCACTGATTTAATTGACTGCTTTAATAAAATTGCTTGAGACCCTGTCCAGAGAGCACATCTCTCTAATAACAGATACTTTTTAGTCTATTTTGTCCCTGCTGAGTATTATCTAACATTCATTTATGGGTTTTGAACAAGGTGTCAGAAGAGTGGAATTCTCTTTATAAATCCTGCATACGTACAGTATGGCAGCCTATGAGTCATTCTTTTAAGTGGCTAGACTTTATTGTCTCTCATGACTTATGCTTATAGTCACACATAAATCACAGAGAAGCAGCCCAAGGATTTTAGTGTTTGGTCATAATAAAAGAAGGGATTTCACAGTTTATCTTCATCTAGAAGGAAACAGGTCAAAAATGAAAAACAGATTTGAGTAAATAGCTGATTGTTAAGTTAATGTTATGTAATAAGAGAAATTTCTACTGAAACAATTGGAAAGAAAACAAAACCGTTGTTTACTTTAGCACAACTTTGCAGCTAAAGGAAAAGAATCCCACTGAGAATGAATTTTAGAATATCAGCTAAAATAGGGCTGCTCGTTTTTTTTTAGGGAAATTAAGACAAAATATTGGAACGCTCAGTTTGTCCAGTGGAATCAAGTCATTATACCCTGAAGTTATATAGAAGAACATGGTTTTGAGGAACAGTGACTTGTAGTGGAATGAAGGATGGGCTTAGCAATCAAGAGACTGGGTTCAAGTCCCCTGCTGTGACACATACTGACTGGGTGACTGGGAAAGATGTTTAAAGTCTCAATCTGGCAAACCTTTAAGAGAAAATTCAAAATTGCTTTGACAAGAGATAGTTTTTTTTAATCCTTTAGTATCCTCTACCAAAGACATCACAGCTCTCTGTCCTATCCCTGTTTATTTTTTTTGAAAAGTATTTCATGGAAGCAACTGAAGAACAATGTAGAAGGAGGGGGTGGGGGCAGGAGGGAATCTGTCAGGAGGTTGAGAGGTGGGGCAGAATAATGGGGCATTGAAGGCAGGGAAGAAGAAACATTTTATACTTAAATATTTATAATATGTATGTGGTTTTTCCTCTAGAGGGGTAACTGGGACTGTAACTGAGGCGGGAGCATCTGCTTGTGTTCCAGAGAATGATGTTTTGGAGCCTTAGGTGCCATCAAGAGGAAAAATGTCATCCAGGAAGGGTCAAAGGAAAGAGAGAAGAGTAGTGGTATTGAGTGACTTCCAAGAATGGGATACTGAATGGGATACTTGGTTCACTTGATTGAAACTAGAGTGAAATCCTCTGTCTTTTTTGGGCATGTGTTTGTAGTATAATAGAACACCTACTGAGAACTTTCATCCCATTATCTACTTCTCTTGATTTATACATGTATCCACGTGTATAACTAGAAGAAAACTAAAGAGATATGGACTTAGGTGGTCATACCTGATCTAGTTGAAACATCAGATAATGACCCTTTGATCCAGCAGTGTCATTACTGTGTCTGTATTCCAGTAAGATCATAAAAGAGAGAAAAGGACCCCCATGTGCAAAAATGTTTGTAGCAGCAAGGAAGTGGAGATTATATGGATGCTCATCAGTTGGGGAGTAGTTGAATAAGTTATGACATATGGATGGAATGGAATACTATTGTTCTCTAAGAAATGATAAGCAGACAGATTTCAGAAAAACCTGGAGAGACTTACATGAACACTCATGTGAGTGAAATGAGCAGAACCAGGAAAACACTGTGCACAGTAATAGCAAGATTATGTAATGATTGACTTATGGACTTGGCTTTTAGCTCAGCTATACAATGATACAAGATATTTTCAGTAGACTTGGATGGAAGATGCCATCCACATCCAGAGCAAGAACTATGGAGACTGAATGTGGATAAAAAATGTTATTTTTATTTTTTTTCTTTTTATTTCATGTAGTTTTTCTGTTTAATTCTGATTTTTTCTTTTACAACATGACTACTGTGGAAATATGTTTAAGAAAATTGCACATATTTAACCTTTATCAGATTATATGCTGTCTTTGGGAAGGGGAAGGTAAGGGAGGGACAAAAAATTCAGAACTCAGAATAATACAGAAATGAATGTTGAAAATTGTTTTTATATGTAATTGGAAAAAATAAAACACTATTAAGTTAAAACAAAAGAAATGGGAATGTTTATTTAAAAAATCATCAGATGATATCTTGATGTTAGTGGCTCATTAACTTCTCTAAACAGATATCTCTAGTGTGGTATGCCCCAAGTCTGTCCTTGTGATATTTAACATTTTGATGTATGACTTGAATGAATGAATGCGTCATCATGCTAGTCAAATGTGCAGTTGACATGAAGCTTGGGCAGTTAGCTAACATGCTGGTGTTATAGATTTAAAAAGGCCCTATCCATATAGATGAACTTTAATTGGAACAGATGTAAAGTTCTAAAGTGGAGTAAAAAGAAACCCTAGAAAATATAGAATGGGAGATTTATGGCAGTTCAGATAAAGCTTCAGAGTCTTACTAGTGTGTTAACCTGTGTTACCTGGACAAGTCACCTAGCTTTTGTATGCCTCAGTTTCCTAATCTATAAAATGAGGGTAATAATAATAGTACCTACCTTTCATTGTTCCTGAGAGATTAAAATGAGGTAATAATCACAAAAAGCCTTTCAAACCTTAAACCACGATATAAATGCTAGCTGTTATTATAGCTATCATTAGATAGTAGTTCATTTGGAAAAAAAACAAAAAACTGAGGATTCCAATGGAATTTCAGTTTGAGTTAGGTGAGTGATAAGTGATGAGGTACCATCCAAAAAGTGAATGCTATTTAAGATTAAGAGAAACACCTCATACAGACTGCTGATTATAACAATTGTGTTGATACTCTATCCTGGTCAGATGCCATCTTGTAGTATTGGGTTCATGTTATGTTTTTTGAAAGGCAATGTAAACTAAATAATGCCTTGAGGAGAGCAATCAGTTTGGTGAGAATCAATATCATATAAGAAGTTTGATTGTAGGAACTGTGATGTTTAGCCTGAAGCAGAGAAAACGTAGGGGGTAAGAGTAGATGGGGTGTGGAAAGAAAACTTCAAGCATTTTACCAGTTGCTGTGTAAAGGAGGAATAATACTTGGCCCTAGAATCTGTATCTCAAAGAGAACAGAAAAGAGGGAAAAGAACCCATATGTGCAAAAAATGTTTGTGGCAGCCCTTTTTGTAGTGACAAGGAACGGGAAACTGAGTGGCTGTCCATCAGCTGGGGGATGGCTGAATAAGTTATGGTATAGCAATGTAATAGAATATTATTATTCTATAAGAAACAACCAGCAGGATGATTTCAGAAAAGCCTGGAGAGATTTACATGAACTGATGCTAAAGGAGAACATTGTGCACAGTAACAAGATTATGTGTTAGTCTTGGCTCTTCTCAACAATGAAGTGATTAAAGGCATTTCCAACAGACTTTTGATGGAAAGAGCCATCCCCATCCAGAGAAAGAATTATGGAGACTGAATGGGGATGAAAACATAGGATTTTCACCTTTTTTTCTTGTTGTTTG